>NC_064927.1:264011262-264611262 GCF_023897955.1 Schistocerca gregaria
TCTGTACTTTTTTGCATATTGCTATTGAGCCAACTGATATGTCAACATCCTCAGCAACTTCTCTTATGGTAATCTGACGATTTTCAAGAACAATTTTCTTCACAGCTTCAACATTATCATCTGCTGTTGATGTGCTGGGGCATCCAGAGTGAGGTTCATCACTGGCATGTTCTCAGCCTTCTACCACTTGTAAACAGTTTTTTTTTTTTTTTACTTGGAGCAGAGTCACTGTATGTCTCTGTTAATGTTTCAAGTGTTTTAGAGCACTTGATTCCATTTTTCACATAAAATTTGATGCAAATTTTTTGCTCCATTTTTTTATAATAATCGAAAATTGCCGAGTATACTAAAACACATGTAACCTTTCTATCTGCCAAAAATAAATGAAGTATGCTGTACAATTGAAACTGTGAATATATGTTTGGGACATATGTATCAACTTAACAACAACAAAAAAGATCAATAACTGAATATACATTGCCACGCCATTTGAAAAGTCACCTACTTTTTGAACAGCCCTTGTCTAACACCAACAAAAACTTCTAAAACAGTATCATCTTCACTCCTCATCACTTAAATAAACAGTAAGGTCAGAATTATAAGGAATTACTACCAAAAAATTTATAATTTTGATAAAAGTGTGTAAGACAAAATATGTTGATTTTCATAAATTTAAACGGTAAATATAGGGAAAAATGTTAGTAAGTCAGTGAGTTAAGTTGAATGCTATGCAAAACATCTGTGTCTTGTGCATTAGTGTAGCAACAAGAAGCAGAGGACTTGAATGATGAATCTGGGCCAACAGGTAGGCAAAGAAGAGCACCTGCATTAGTATGATTATAGGTGGGCTGATACACGACATATCGATAATTTGACAAAAGAAGAGTCCACTGTTGCAACGTCTGCACTGTGCAAGCTGGGACTGACTAAGAAGCGCTAATTGAAGATTGTAGAGATTTATGGTTAGCCACCACGTGAAATTTTCTGCCAAAAAGAAACTGGTGAATCTTAATGACATCACTGACAACAATGAGAGTCTCCTTTCCAATTTGTGAATAATTATAATGAGCTTTGCTCAATAACTTTGAAGCAGAGGCAGTTGGCCTGTCAACAGAATCAAATTTATGTAACAAAACTGCACCAACACTGTAAGGGGAAGCATCCACACACAAGGTCACAGGTTTGGGTGGATAAAAATGAACAATGCATTGATCACTAAGCAAATCATCATCCAGTTTCCAGAAATCAAACTGGCATTCTTCTAACCAAACAAAAGAAACATTTTTCATGCACAAATGATGCAAGGGAGCTGCAATTTGAACAGTGTTAGGAATAACCTGCATGTAATATGTGAGCCTCACTAACAAAGGCTGCAGTTTCCACACATTGCCTGGGGACAGAAGGTCACAGATAGCAAGCAAATGTGATTTCAAAGGGTGAACACCCTGACTATTAATGACATGTCCTAAGTGCTCAAGTTTAGTCAGAAAAAACAGACACTTGTCTCTGTTATTTTTAACAACAGCTGCAGACAACACTTGGAACAGAGTGTGAAGATAGCTTATGTATTCTTCTGGAGTGTGTCCTGAGATGACAATTTCAGCAAAAAAGAATTTTTGCAGTGAGATACTCCAGAAAACATTGAAATATGGTGTCTGTGGAAGCACTGCCAAATGGCAATCTCAAAAATTGGAAATGACCTAGATGAGTGTTAATGAAAAAAATCCATCGATCCAGAGGGATTTTTGAGTGCCACACAAATCAGTCTTAGAAAAGTAATGACCAGCACCCAGTATGCCCAACATTTCTTCCAGGTGTAGCAAGGCATTACCACCAATGACTGTTTGGGGATTCACAATTTCCTTAAAATTGGCACACAACTGAAATCTGCTTGATAGGTTCCTCAGAATGACAAGAGGGGATGTCCACTGACTGGCAGTAATGAGCACTATGACCCCTCTGTCTTGAAAACTGATAAGCTTCTGAGCCACCTGTTCTCAAAGAGTGTGATGGGCAGGAAGAGCTCAAACAAAGTGTGACTGTGCAGTGTCCTTCATTTTGACATGGGCAACAAAATTATTAGCTTTGCGTAAACCATCAGAAAACAAATTCTGATATTCTGCACATAACTTAACAATACTCTCCCAATGGTCAAAGTAAGAAACAGGATGTTCATTATCCTGTGTACTTAGCCCAAACAAATCAAAAGAGTCTAGACCAAAAATATTAGCACTGTTTTCATAGGAAAGCACTGTGAATGTCACTGTCTTTGACAAATTTTGGAAAGCTGTGGGAAGGACACAAGTACCTAACATACTAAGACAGGAAAGTCTTGGCTGGCATACACAGTTAGCATATGGCATGATGTGCACAACTTGGGTCACCCTAACATTCCATAAGTGCAATGGCTGAGCAAATTCACTGGAGCTCTAGTGTCAAGTTGCCAGTTGACTGATTTTTCAGCAATAGTGAGAGACACAAAATGTTTTTTGTCTTCATGTTGCATTACAAATGACTTGGGAGCCTTTTCTGAATGGCTGCCACACTGTTGGATTTTCAAAAAACACTACACGCATTTTGTGACCTAAGCTTGCATGAAGGAGTAGCAGAAGGAGGTGTTTTATGTTTCTGTAAGCACACAGTCTATACATTGTACATGACCTCATTTGCCACAAAAACAAGAGAAACGAAGGGCACTTCATGCAAGGGCCAAGATCAGTGAATGTGCGCCATTTAACCATTTAAGTCTGAGGGTATGAGTTATGAGTTTACACCTTGTGCCCGATGCGACACATATTTATTAACACCATGTGACTGTGGCTGACAGTACCACTGTTTGAAAGCCAGTGGTGAGGTCTTTTCGTCACAGCTACCTACAGATAAATAGGTGCTCCCCCAAAATTGTCTTATGTACCTTTGACCAAACCCTAATAGTCTGCATAACCTGTTGTAAGAAAGAGTTGACATTATTTAAGAATCTGTTCCTGAAATCAGCAGTCTGCTACAGTGTGTATGAGGGCATCACGAACCATTGTATCACTGCAGTATTTGCCACAGTTACATTTGAATCCAAACTGTCTATAAGGCTTTGCACTCCAGTCACCCACTGACAGTATGTCTGTCCTTGTTGTTTAAACAACCTAAAGAAATTGTAATGGGCAGTTGCCACTTGGACACTGTCCTTGTAATACTTAGTAAGCACCTGCAATAAGTTCTCATGGTCTGCTAGGTCAGGGTGGAACATGGGAAAGAATCTGATGCACAAGTGATATATACCACTCCTGCCATGGAGAAAAAATAATAATCTTTGGCAGTACCTGACATGTGTTGTGCTGTGATATGTGCATTGAGTAGTGCAAGGTGCTCTGTCCAGTCTTCCTTCATTTTGTTAAACTGATGAAATGATGGTACATACACAGGCAGTGCAGGTGGTGTTACACCTATTGGGTCTGGTGTCTTGTGTGAAGTCACCTGCACTGTTGTGAAGCGATTCATCACTTAAAGAAGCTGCACCATTTGTAGACTCTGAAACTGAATAAACTAAAGTAACTGTAGGTGGTGGAGCAGGCAAGTGCAGTTTAGTAGCCATAATAAGTAAACAATGTGCAAGAGAACAAGATAGTTAACCAAGGTACAAAGACAAACAGCGAAAAGCAAAAATAGTGAAATAGTGAGACAATGAAGCACAGAGAACAGAGAAAATAGAAAAGGGGGGGGAGGGGGACAAAAGTGACAAATGCCAAACCTAAAACCTAGAACATAAAGAGCACAAGCAAAGCAAGCATTGAGTAAGCAAGAGCTACAAAAACCAAACAAAAAGATGACAGAAAAGGAAGAAAGCAATTATGATTGATGACTGTCACACATATGCTTGATGTCTCATCACCAGAAGTTTTGTATTACTTCATACACAATGACAAGTGGAGGTGGGCTACAGACTGGTGGGGCAACTGTTATCATAGGAAAGCTGGAGAGGAAAAGAAGTGATTAGAGAGTAATGTAACACAGTAAACTAAAGATTTACATAACTTATATGTTGCCAAATATAAGAAGACACTTTAAAAATAGTGTAACAAGAAACAGAGTTCAACTATCACAATGTCCACAAGGAAAAATGTCTCTGTATTAAAGCATGAACAATGATGATTGGGCAGTGACCAGGCAGCATCTGTGTAACATCTCATAGCAAAGTGGCTCTGAGCACAAATCTGGTGAGCAGCTGGTATTGGCTGTCCTTTGTTGCAGTGGCAGAGGGTGCTCACAGCTACTGGAGGTGTAGCTCAGTGAGTGTGCTCCATTTGGCCCACAAGATTCCGTTGTTATGATGCCTGTGGGGTGGTATTGAAACATGATACCACACTTCCTCTCATCACTTGTCCTTCCAGCGCCCACCTCCCCCAACCCCCCTCCCTCCCAAACCCTCTCTCCTAGATGGTGCACCTAGGCATGGTACACTACATAGCAACAATGCTGGGTCATCTGGTTTAATCCAGTACCTGCCATCTTCCACTATACAAGCAAAGAGCCACTGAGGGTAAGTTTGAGGCAGTGAGCACGGCCAGTCTGCTCCATCCCTGCAAAAGCCCGTGGGCATGTGCCCTTCACATGGTCCCCAGACAAGATAGGAGTGGCACCCTTGTGGATACTATCAGGCACTAAATACGTGGGCAGTTCCCGATTATTAACCCATGCCCCTCCTGTGGAGCTACAGCAATGACCTCTCCAGTGCAACAGTCTTCAACTAGATAGATTGCCTAAAAACATTCATGAAAATTTTGGTCAGACTGGAGGATATTGAGAAAACAGCAGTTATCACATCTTTCGGCCTCTCTGAGATAATTTTTATGTCATTCAGGATCTGCAATGCTGCCCAAAACTGGCAGCGCTTCTAGACAGTGTTCTCCATGGCCCTCTGGGATGCTTTTCATACCTGGATGATATCCTAAGCTACCCTTGCAACCTCACAGATTCCAGGAGTTATTTTTCCGCCTCCAGAGGGCAGGGGTTGTTATTAACCTGCAGAGCATTTTTGATGCTCAAGAGATCGAGTTTCTGCAACATGCTATATCCATTGCAGGCTTCCAGGTCCACAAAATAACTGACTTCCCACTCCCCACAACCTTCAAGAAACTCTACTGGCTCCTTGGGATGGCGAATTTTTTCTGGTGCCACTATAGAAATGCTGTAAACATACACAAGCCCTTCACTGCCACACTACAAGGTGATCACACAAAAGGAAACAAATCCTTGCCCTTATGTGTCCCAATGACAGACAGTTTCAAGCACACAAAGTGTGAACTAGCCAGTGCTGCCCTTCTGGCCCACCCTCATCTTACTGCCCTACTCACAGTCATCACTGATGTCAGGCAGCCTGCCTTAGGTGCTATCACCCACCAATGCTTGAGGACATCTGGCCTCGTCCTCCAAATGCACAAAGTCCTTGGTACCAACCTCCACATCTGGTGTGACCTTCTTACAAACCCTGACCACCCAGATGATTCAGAAAACTCCATCTGCCCCCCCCCATATGCCTGACTTCTGCAAACCATCCTTTGATCACCAACATGGCCTGTCACATTCCATCATCTTTTGCATGCATGACCGTCATGTCAGAGCATTTCTTCTAGCGCAGTATTCTTCAAGATTGTACCAACTGGGGTTGCACCTTTATACCATGCCAATGTACAAAAGTGAGCCATCATGTGCACACTGCTTTCCTGGCAGTGGAACATTGATTCTCGCACCTACGGGTCAACATCGTAGGCCTCATTATATTGTCTAGTGGCTACTGATACATACTCGCCACATTTGACAGGTTCACTTTGTAATGGGACATCCTCCTCTAGCGTTACTTTTCCTCAACAGTAGTTGTCAATACCAGTATTATTTTTTGAATTTTGGACAGGTTAGTTTTATGTCAGCTGCTTCTCTGAAAACTTTCATATAATTTTGCACTCAGTATTTTATATTTCAAGCAAAAACTTATTAAAAGGAATAACTTTATTTTTTATGTTACGATCAATAAGTACCAGCTCTGAATGTACAGCTAATTTTTTTAGAAACATTTGAATTTATGAATTACTTGGCAAACTTAAAATTTCTATTATTAATTACACAATCTAGTACTGTTTACTATGTGTATTTCTGGTTCCATTTATGGAATAATAACCAAAATTAATAGAAATTTATTTGTCAAGAAAAATTTTAAACCCTTTGGAATATGGTTATTAACACAGA
Source organism: Schistocerca gregaria (assembly GCF_023897955.1). Taxonomy (NCBI): domain Eukaryota; kingdom Metazoa; phylum Arthropoda; class Insecta; order Orthoptera; family Acrididae; genus Schistocerca; species Schistocerca gregaria. The sequence goes on from NC_064927.1 coordinate 264,017,500, forward strand.
GTGGAGTAGTAGTAAGCATGCCTCTGATGTGATCAGATGTATTTTTGTATTCAGGGAAAACAATGTAATTTTGACTTTGTTAATGTGAAAATTCAAAAAGATATATAATGTACTAAAATGTGATATAACATATTAATTTAACAACAAAAATTATGCAACAACACTCTTCAAATTTATTTACATCAATTCAACCATGAGGACCCAAAATGTGAGAATTTCAGCTTCAAGGATCAGACCCCTTGAAAGGAAGAACTGGAGCCAAATCTACACAAAAAGCTGGGTAAACTAGAAAGTTAGTTGTAATCTTTGCTCCTCTCAAAATTTTTTATAAAGGACTTTGCTTATTGTGGGCAATAGCTGGAATTAAAAACAAGGGGGGAGATTACAACTTGCTGGCTGAAGGCTGTGCCAATCCTGGACCTCACAGTGCACACCTTTTCTAGGGCTTTTGTTGCCACAAGAGTGTCACATTTCTGTTGCCTCCATCAACTAACTTCAGCCCATGGCACTAATTTACATCCTGCCTTTTCAACACTCTCACCAAGAATTGTAGCACTTTAATTCACGTAACAATGGTCTAGCATTCTACCACAAATGGCCTGGTGGAGTGGTTTCACGGGACTTAAAAAGCTGCCCTTACTTGCCAAACTGTCACATGGTCTGCCGCCCTGCCACTGGCTCTCCAAAGTTTTCAAGTGACCCACAAAGTCGACTTGGGATGTCTATTGTTGAGTTTGTATACAGTGAGCCTCTCATTGTGCCAGGTGGTTTCAGTGAGCCCCTGCTTGCCATCGCTTGCATTCCCACTTTGATGCAGCAGCCCCCACAGCGCCTTGGTGAGTGAAGATCATTCATCCACTGGGACCTGTAGATGTGCTCACATTCGTGTGCTGCAAAGACACCTGTCAGCCACTGCTTATCCCACAGTACTTGGGCCTTCACTTTGTCCTCAAACACAGAGGAAAAACCTTTTCTCTGCACCTCAACGACACTGCAAATCTCATTCTATTCAGCCCCTGTCCACCTCCAGTGATCAGCTTTAAGCTGGCACCCAACAACAATGATGCACCCACAGATGCCGCCAACCTGCTGGTGTCACCAATACAGCATCCAGTGCATGGGACCCAGTGCCAGAGCCATCCATTCCACTGGCACCTGTCCCTGAGGAGCCACCAGCAGTGCTCATCACCTTGCCCCTGCTGCCAGAACCAACCCCAGACACCCTTTGCATGACACAACATGTCGCATCTGCACCTTCAGTGCCAGTGGATCTGTAGATTTCTCTGCAGTGCCAGTTGCACCTGTTGCACCCCAAATATAATGCTGGTATGCAACCCTGTGGTGACATGGAACAAGATGCTCCAGCATTAGAAAATTGCAGTTGAAATCCAGGAAGATTTGCAGCAGATAGGCACTTGGTGCAGGGAGTGGCAACTGACCCTTAACATAGACAAATGTAAAGTATTGCGAATACACAGAAAGAAGGATCCTTTATGATTATATGATAGCAGAACAAACACTGGTAGAAGTTACTTCTATTAAATATCTGGGGGTATGCATACAGAACGGTTTCAACTGGAATGATCGTATAAAATTAATTGTTGGTAAGGGGGTGTCAGATTGAGATTCATTGGGAGAGTCCTTAGAAAATGTAGTCCATCAACAAAGGAGGTGGCTTACAAAACACTCGTTTGACAAATACTTTAGTATTGCCCATCAGTGTGGGATCCATATCAGGTCGGGTTGACAGAGGAGATAGAGAAAGCCCAAAGAAGAGCGGCGCGTTTTGTCCCAGGGTTATTTGGTAAGCGTGATAGCATTACGGGGATGTTTAGCAAACTCAATTGGCAGATTCTGCAAGAGAGGCGCTCTGCATCGCAGTCTAGCTTGCTGTCCAGGTTTCCAGAAGGTGCATTTCTGGATGAGGTATCAAATATATTGCTTCCCCCTTCTAATCAGAGAGATATGAGTGCCCACGGAGGCTTTCCGGCAGTCATTCTTCCCGCGAACCATAAGTGATTCGAACAGGAAAGGGAGGTAATTCAGTGGCATGTAAAGTGCCATCCACCACACACCTTTGGGTGGCTTGTGGAGTCTAAATGTAGATGTAGATGTAGAGCAAGATGTGCCATGTGGGCCTATGCACACTACATTAAATGTGTATGTCATGTGGGCTGCCAGCTGTGCATGACCTGCCTGGGCAGTAGTACACCACATCACCCTCCACATAGCTCCACCATTGAGCTACAACAGACTCAACCATGCCCACCAGCCACAGAGCACAACACCCATTCTCGTTGGCAGTGCAGTGGGGCACTGGATTTGTGCAGAGCTCACTGCATGAAGCATTCAGAGCCGCTGCATACAACATCGCTGCATCCACCATCATACCACCAGACCATTGATCTTCATGATCTGCCCCGAAATCATGGCACCATTGGTGTCATATATCCCAGTCCACTGATAAACACTGTGACAGCCCTTTGGTCTGCAGCTCGCCAAATTGTATGGGACCCATTCCCCAAAATTCGTGCCTGCCACTTGGTTTCCCCAGCACACAAATGCTTCAGCAGAAGATGAATGGGCATGTGCCAAACATTACATGTTTAGTGAGCACTCTGGTGGCATAGACTCTCTTCACAGCTGCCTCTTGGCAGTAGGTGAGTTGTTCTGGGCATTAAGTGTAGCCCAAAGCTTTTCCCCACAGTTGAAACTCTTCTCGTGGACACCAATCTAGAGATTCCAAATGTCACCACTCTGTGATATGTAGTGTTTATTCACATGACAAAAAACTTAACAGCTTGTTGCACAGTACTACTCGATAGGTATATGAGCAGCTAGAAGATTAGGTACTGGTATGGCAGCCTTGAGTGATATAGCATTAACATTGCTGGTTACTTGTATAATCAATGAGAACTAGTGAACCTACCCTTCTTAACTGCAATCATGCATCCATAGCTCCTCTTCATAGACAGTTACCCTTGGAATTGCTTCTTGATTACTGCCACTTTAACATTAGTGAGGACAATAGTCCCCCCCCCCCCCCCCAAGACCTGCCAAATGGTGCAGTCTGTGTGTCCACATGGGCATATTTGCAATTTGCGAGTCCTTCAATACTTTCCACAAGTCACCTACCCATTTGCATGTGTACTTTGAGCATGTGAAATAACATCTTTCTATTAACCCTTTCATGTGAACTTCTATCTAATTTGTTATGGGTGATCATTGTGCTCCTTTCCTTTGTGTAAATATCAGTTCATTTAGATATAAACCACCTAAAATGGTGGGAGTGAAATATTGTACATAGGGTTTTCAGTGTGTTGTTGCAAGTCATGGACAGAGCTCTTGTGAGATGCAGTGGTTTTGTTCTCTGCCCTGTGAGAGTGTATCTATCACTGTGCATCCATTTTGGCTCATTACAGGTGTTTTGTTTCAGTCTGGGACATCGTAACTCAACCACCGTACATATGCTTTCCCCTACATTTTGCAACTCTCACTGACATCACAGGCAGCATGCCCATATGTTAATTTGTTATATATCCCCTTTGGTAAATTGATGTTTTTCTGCAGATACCACTTGCATGTCAGTGCATTTAGTTTGGTTTTCCTCCTTCCTTCACTTATGTTCACCCCTCAGCACTCTTATCAATATTTCTAGCAATGCTAGCAAATAGAAAACTAATTCCAGTACTGACAATATTAAATATCTTTCTTACAGTTCTTTGTTGTAGTTTAATAAATACAATTCTTATCCCAAATGTAAAATTTGATCTATTCTTGATCTATTAGTGATGCTAATAGACTTCTGATTCATTAACAGTTTTATATTTGTTCATTTATGTACAGGGGGACAAGGTGTGCTTAAATGCCCTGCAGAATGGTGCAACTAATGCTCTGCAAGATATTGTTGGGACATACTTCAAACCATATTTTCTAATTAAGGTAAGTTAAAAACACTTTAAAATGAAATTATTGTGCTAGAGAACATTTTACTTGTGAAACAATTATGAGCTAAGATATTAACATCATAAATTTGAAAGATCTCACTATGGCAGATGTTGGTATTGTTCTTGAATATTTCAATATAAACATAAGAAAGGCAGATGTGAAAATTGGATAACACCCAGTACTTTGTTGCAGAGAATGCTCTGCAACACAGTACCCATCATCTCGATTTCTGCGTCATCATATGGGTAATTTGAAATCTTATTTTCAGGACCACCTCAGAAATTTTGTTGTAGGAACTTTATCCAAAACTTGTTCCTAATCCCTTATACCCTCCTTGCCTGTACTTATTGAACTTTCCAACTTTTGTTCCATCACATCTTAAAATTTACTTATTTTTACACTGAAGCCGAAAAGAAACTGGAGTAGGTATGCATATTCAGATACAGGGATATGTAAACACAGGCAGAATATGGCACTGAAGTCAGCAACACCTATATGAGACAACAAGCACCTGGCATAGTTGTTAGATTGGGTACTGCCACTACAATGGCAAGTTATCAAGATTTATGTGAGTTTGAATGTGGTGTTACAGTCAGCACACAAGCAATGGGACACAGCATCTCTGAGATAGCAAAGATGTGAGGATTTTCCTGTACGACCATTTCATGAGTGTACCATGAATGTAAGGAAAAGCCATATCTTGGTATTCCATAAGCCCCTTGGTTACTCTGCAAAGCTGCATTACTGCCAAGGATTATGTGATCATTTTAAGGTGATTATATCCATTCCATGTATAGTGTTTGTTCCCCACGAGTGATGCTGTGTTCCAAGACGGTAGGGCCCCTGGGCATACAGCTTGCATTGTCCAGGGCTGGTTTTGTGAGCATGAGGATGACTTGTTGCAGCTTCACTGGCCACCACAGTCACCAGATCTCGATATTATTGAGCCTTTGTGGTCTAGTTTTGTGTGTGATCATTATCCATTTTCATCATTGTTATGTGAACCTGCCACTATTTTGCAGAAAGAATAGTATAAGATCCTCTTGGAAAGCAAATAGGTCCTGTATTTATTCTTTATGAGATGACTGGAAGAAGTTTTGAAAGCCAACAGGTTTCTGACACAATGTTAGGCCTGCTGATCTGTTGTGTTAAATGATATTTCCATATTTATGTCCAACCCTTGTATACTGAATGCTGTAACATTTACTGTGTGAAGTAATATTATCAGTAACATTGTTGCTGAACCAATTTCCTGATACATGTCTTCATTTATAAATGAGTCACAGGCAATAGTATATAGCTCAGACTGCACTTCTGTGTCCTCCGCTGTTAATGTCAATATTAGTATTGTAGATGCTGCTGTTTTCTGTTTAATGGCTTACAATGGGAAGGCCTCAGACACGGCCAACCGATTCGGCTCAAATTTGGCAGGTCGCTTATGTACAACCTAAAATGAAGGACTCTAAGATACTTTGGGTCAACACCTCCGCAATTTTGAGAAAATCACCCCTAAAGGTTATGACGAGCAATCGATTCAAAATTGGAGGGATCGATAGGTAATTGTAAATAGAGCATTTTTCATCATCAGGTATGGGGTCCACAAATGCATAATTTTTGCATAAGTCGAGGAAAGAAACTTTTATAACTGCCACTTATGTACCCACACGGTAAATGCCTTTCGCCGACAGCACCATGGCTAAGGTAATTGGCTGGGAATCCGAAAACCCAGGTTCGAATCTCGAAGAACCTTTTATGTTGTGCTATCGGTGCTGTTGGCGAGAAGAATTTACCATGTGGGTACAGAAGCAGCAGTTGTAAAAGTTTCTTACCTCGATTTCTGATGATGAAAAATGCTCTATTTACAATTATCTATCGATCCCGCCAATTTTGAGTCGATTGCTCGCCATAACCTTTAGGGGCAATTTTCTCTAAATTACGGGGGTGTTGACCCAAAATATCTTAGATTCCTTTGTTTTAGGTTGTACACAAGCACCCTGCCAAATTTGAGCTGAATCAGTTGGCCCTGTCTCAGGCCTTCTCCTTGTTAGACCTACGATGTTTACTTCAAACTGCTGATGTGAGTTTCACCTGTTCTTGGTGTAACCATAAGCTGCTGATGCGATTGAGTCTAGCCTGTTTCTGGTATCACCATAAGCATCCTGGGGTGATACAACCAGAACTGCAGCAATAAAAATAAATTGTGCTACAATGTGGATAACAGCTTTGTGACTGAAGCTGGAAATAAATATGCTGCTTTTGACTGCTGTTCACTTATCTTATATTTTAGAGTTAGACTAACCATTGGTTTAAAAATGTCTTGTAGTTGAATACTTGCAGGGCACAGAATAGGAAAATGAGGAAGATATCAAAGAATACCTATCCTTGGGGCTATCATTTTTGTCATAAACAATGTTTCTTGGGTTACAGCAGAATTTCATAAACCATTGCAAAATCCACATTGTTGGCTTACTGAAACAACTTAGTGCATCTTTATTATCAGTGTACATGATTACAATTATGTATGATTTAAATTTAATAAACTAGTTATGTAGCATTTTGCCGTTCACTAATGATTTATTAAAATTTCTTAATGTGGTGTTAAAATTATATATGTTGTTATTTCTCGGACATACTGAAGAGATCTCTATTATGAAAAGACTTATCTAAAAAGTTGGTATTCTGGCATCATTGTTCTCTTCCATTATCATTATTTTTGTTTTCTAAATATTAGTTAAAATATCATTTTATGCATCTGAAATGAAAGACAATCTCTGAAATATATTGAAAATGTGACATTATCATAGAAAAGAGAGACATGGTTACACATATTTTGAATATTCTGCCAGTGCATATTAAATATAGTGTGTGTAATGCAATAGAGCCAATCGTGAATCAACAAATTTTCTGTTGAACAGTTCCTTTTAATCCTCTGATGAGGATCTTCATATGAGTTCTTTAAACAAACAATCGAAAGTCCAGACCCTTTCATAATTTTGTTGAATTCTTGAAACTTTATTTATAGTGTTTTGTAAATCCTGTCGTGGAAGAGAACTTGGCTCTTGTTTCCTTTGTTCTGTCCATAATGCTCCCGTCTTCTTCCTCTCATTTGCCATAAATTTTGCATTCCTCATTTTGTTCCTGAATTCGTTTCTGTCTTTTATCATTTGTTTAATGATCTCCAGCTGCCTTATGTATTCCTCTGTTTCATGATACCAACTTGTTTTAAGGCTTGAATGTTTTATTACATCAAAGATTCTCTTTGTAAGTCTGGTGTTGTCCATTCTCTCTGTGTGTGTGGGTGTAGAAATTTAGTCTGCATTTTCTGATCATGTCTGTGAGTTTGTCAGTGTGTTGGTATAACTCATTGGTAGGTCTTTGAAATGAATAAAAAAAAGAAACAACTCCTTTCTTTCTAGCAAATTACCAATAAAATATGGTGTATCACAGGGCTCAATCTTAGGTCCAATACTCTTCTTGGTTTATGTGGGTGACTTAGTTGAATATATGAGTCCCACAAAAACTATCCTGTTTGCCGATGACACCAGCATATTGTTCATTGAATCCAATCCAAAAACTTTGCAGTCCACAGCAGAAAGTTCTATGAAAAGACTTTACGAAAGGTTCACAAAAAAACAAACTCATTATAAATACTGAAAAAACTGTGAGTGTCGATTTTCATTTAATTCCTCCAACTAATCAAATGTTTATTCAAGCACAATTAAAAAATGATCCCCTAGAAAATGCAAGTGTCACAAAATTTGTGGGTTTATGAGTTCAGCAAGACTTTAAGTGGGACACACATATAAATAACTTGTCTAGAAAACAATCATCTGTGTGCTATGGCCTAAGAATTTTAAAGACTACAACAAGCAGAACAACAGTACTGCAGGCATACTATGCACAGTTCCACTCACTAGTCCGATATGGGATTGTTTTCTGGGGATACTCAACTCACAGTGTAAAGGTTTTTAGAATGCAAAAAAGAGCTCTAAGAATAATTTGAGACTTTAAAAAGATGGACTTCTGTAAACCCCATTTTACTGAGCTTTGCGTTCTAAATGTTCCAAGTTTATACATTTATGAAACTATCTTGTTCATTAGGGACTACCTCCTGAAAACAGGCAAACTGCTACAGAACAAAAATGTACACAACTATAGTACCAGAGGGAAATCAAATATACATCAAAAATATCACAGAACAACCACCTATCTGTGGCGTTTGTTGATCTAACTGTCACCTTCGACACTGTGTGGAGGGAAGGCCTTATCTACAAATTTCTCCGCAGTATGCCCTGCAGAACAATGGCTCAACTGATTAACAGAATGCTAAGTGATTGGAAGTTCCAGGTAATCACTGGAAGTAACATGAGTAAGGAGAGGAAGCTGAACAATGGATTGCCTCAAGGATCAGTTCTCTCCCCATTACTGTTCAACCTATATCTATCTGATCTACCTGACACTTCATCCAGAAAATACTGCTATGCCGATGACCTGGCTCTAGCTGTAAAACACCAGTACATGAAGACAACAGAAGAGGTTTTAACCAACGACCTGTCTGCAATAGATAATTACTTCAAAATCTGGAGACTCCAACCCAGTGTGAGTAAGACAGAAGTGTATTGCTTCCATCTAAATAATCAGTTGGCGAATGTAAAACTGTAAGTAAGTTTCAGAGACAGAATTCTTCATCATAATTGGAACCCAAAATATCTTGGTGTCATCCTGGATCGTACACAATGCTTCAAACAACACCTTCTTAACTTAGCTCAAAAGTTGAGGACTCGAAACAATATCCTCCATAAGCTATGTGGAACTACCTGGGATATTCAGCAACCACCCTGAGATCTTCAGCTCTGGGCTTGGTGTTCTCAAGTGCTGAGTATTGTGCACCTGTTTGTACGAACAGCCATCATGCAAGGCTTGTTGATGCCCACCTGAATACGACAATGCACATAATATCTGGCGCAGTCAGATCTACTCCAGTTTATTGGCTTCCACTGTTAACCAGTATAGTGACTCCCAATCTATGTAAATGTACTGCCCTTATGAGAGATTCCACAAGATCTCTAGGAATTCTAACCTAAGTGTGCATAGCGACCTGCCACTTTTAAATAGTAAGAGACTGAAATCATGCCATCCAACTCTGTGCAACGCTGCTGACATGGTTGGTAAGGATTTCAAACCTCTTGAAGAATGGAAAGGTCAGTGGGAAGCAGTGACAGATGTGCACTTGCATAACATCTTCTCAGGTGCTAAACTTCCAAGTGGATTCGACCTACCATGCAAGACCTGGACTACTCTCGGCCATGGCTGATGCAGGGATGCTCTCTTCAAGTGCAAGAAGCTGCCTGATCCAGCCTGTGACTGCGGGGCTCCATAACAGACTGTTCACCACATTGACTGTGAATGCAGGATTTGAGCCTATCACGGCGCCAAAGAGGACTTCCTGCTAGCAGCTCCAGATGCAGTGCACTGGATGAAAGGACTAGATACTCAATTGTAAAGACAAACTTAAGTTTCTTGTGTGTCAATATGTACATATGTATATGTAATTTAATTTACTGTTATGTATGTATTAGCCATACGCTAAATAAAATAAATCCACCTATCAGAGGAGCATAATCAACATTGGTGCAATACGACACAATAAGATACCAGAGGAAATAAAAAATGCTACTCATCCAATATTTAAAGCTAAACTAAAGGCATTTCTAATAAAGCACTGTTTCTATTCTGTCAGAGAATTTATGAATAAGTAACAAAATTAATTGTAATAGGTACCTATTTTTAATGTGTCTACTATTTTGCTAATACTATGTATTATTGTAACTTATCTTTGACTTGTCCAGTTTGTGTTGTATGATAAAACTGGACCAATAATGTATATGTAATTTAATTTCATGATATGTCTGTATTAGCCATATGCTAAATAAAATAAAACCACCTATCAGAGGAGCATAATTAACATTGGTGTAATACTACACAATGAGGTACCAGAGGAAATAAAAAATATTACTCATCCAATATTTAAAGCTAAACTAAAGGCATTTCTAATAAAGCACTGTTTCTATTCTGTCAGAGAATTTATGAATAAGTAACAAAATTAATTGTAATAGGTACCTATTTTTAATTTGTCTACTATTTTGCTAACACTACATATTATTGTTACCTATCTTTGATTTGTCCAATTTGTGCTTTATGATAAAACTGGACCAATAAAAAATCAAATCAAATTAAATCAAAACCATATGCTATCTTTGTGTATTGGTCTGAATATTTTCCTGAGAATTTTGTGTTCTATTTTATCTGTCTCTATAATGCCTGAAGCTCCAGTTGTGGTTGTTTCGGATGCATATAGTGCTTCCAGTAATACAACTGTTTTGTAGTGTCTAATTTTGGTTTGTCTTGATATGCTTTACAACATATATTGAATCAAACATAATGATATGTATAAAATGGAATGACTTCCCCTATACCAACCAGCACAAATTTTGCATACACCTTCATGCAAAACACAACTTGCACTTTTAACACACAACGTCTTGAAAGCCACAGTTGGAGGCATTCAGCACTTCTGAAAAGCAAAATAAAAAAAAAAATAATAATAAAAATGAGTCATACCACACCAACACTTATTAACAAAAGTACAGTCAAATTGAGGCATCAAGTGAAATGTATGACTAGACTGAGGACTTATTGGCAGAAAAACATATAGAAGCGCTTCAGGTGTGGGCTATGGAAGTGTGTTAGGATGCTCACTGTTCAGTTTGTATATTAATGACCTGGCAGACTTTTTGCAGATGAAACTGTTTTCTATAATGAAGTACTGCCTGAAAAAAGAAGCCCAAATATTCAGTAAGATTATGTTAAGCTTTCAAAGTGTTGGACAGAGGTTGGCAACTTGCTTTAAATGTTCATGTTAAGTTGTGCATATCATAAAACACAACAACATAATAACTTATGACTACAATACTGATGACTCACAACTGGAATCAGTGAATTACTTTAGTGTAACTGTTTGTAGGGATATGAAACTGAATGATCACATAGACTCTGTATCAAGTACAGCAGGTGTAATGAGTCTACAAAAGACATTGTTTTCAAAACAGTTATGAGACACAACCTAGAATATTGCTCAAGTCTATGTTCTGCAAACCACTGTGGAGTGCATGGCAGAGTGTGTGATTCATTCACATAGAGAGCATGGAAAAAATATTGTTTTAATGTCTTTGTGTGCTGCAATCAGAATCAGAATTTTTATTATCCCATATCATACAAAGTCAAATCTCAGATTTAATGTACTGGGGACTCGTCAACATTACATTTACATTACAATTACAATTTGTATATACAGTATTACAAAAACAATACATCAACGCTCTAGTTTACAAAGTAATATATAACAATAGTGTTTACGCAGTGAACATATTTTTAGAATGAATTGTTTGACACAAAACTGCTGAGCTTAATTTACAGGTGATGTTTTCTTGCTCAGATTTCCACATCATTCATAAATTCTTCTATGGAGTAATAACATTTCTCCACTAATAACCTGTGCTACTTTGGTTTCAGTTACACTAGCTCCATGATTGTGGCCAAGATAGATACGAAGCCCACACCTGCTACAGTAGTACAAGTTTATATGCCAACTAGCTCTGCAGATGACGAAGAAATTGAAGAAATGTATGGTGAGATAGAAGAAATTATTCAAGTAGTGAAGGGAGACGAAAATTTAATAGTCAGGGGTGACTGGAATTCATCAGTAGGAAAAGGGAGAGAAGGAAACATAATAGGTGATTATGGATTGGGGCTAAGAAATGAAAGAGGAAGCCATCTGGTAGAATATTGCACAGAGCACAACTTAATCATAGCTAACACTTGGTTCAAGAATCATAAAAGAAGGCTGTATACATGGAAGAAGCCTGGAGATACTGACGGGTTTCAGATAGATTATGTAATGGTAAAACAGAGATTTAGGAACCAGGTTTTAAATTGTAAGACATTTCCAGGGGCAGATGTGGACTCGGACCACAATCTATTGGTTATGAACTGTAGATTAAAACTAAAGAAACTGCAAAAAGGTGGGAATTTAAGGAGATGGGACCTGGATAAACTAAAAGAACCAGAGGTTGTACAGAGTTTCAGGGAGAGCATAAGGGAGCAATTGAGAGGAATGGGGGAAAGAAATACGGTGGGAGAAGAATGGGTAGCTTTGAGGGATGAAGTAGTGAAGGCAGCAGAGGATCAAGTAGGTAAAAAGACGAGGGCTAGTAGAAATCCTTGGGTAACAGAATAAATATTGAATTTAATTGATGAAAGGAGAAAATATAAAAATGCAGTAAATGAAGCAGGCAAAAAGGAATAGAGACATCTCAAAAATGAGAGTGACAGAAAGTGCAAAACGGCTAAGCAGGGATGGGTAGAGGACAAATGTAAGGATGTAGAGGCTCATCTCACTAGGGGTAAGGTACACACTGCCTACAGGAAAATTAAAGAGACCTTTGGAGATAAGAGAACCACTTGTATGAACATCAAGGGCTCAGATGGAAACCCAGTTCTAAGCAAAGAAGGGAAAGCAGAAAGGTGGAAGGAGTGTATAGAGGGTCTATACAAGGCCGATGTACTTGAGGAAAATATTTTGGCAATGGAAGAGGATGTAGATGAAGATGAAATGGGAGCTATGATACAGCGTGAAGAGTTTGACAGAGCACTGAAAGACCTGAGTCGAAACAAGGCCCCCGGGGGAGACAACATTCCATTAGAACTACTGACAGCCTTGAGAGAGCCAGTCTTGACAAAACTCTACCATCTGGTGAGCAAGATGTATGTGACAGGCGAAATACCCTCAGACTTCAAGAAGAATATAATAATTCAAATCCCAAAGAAAGCAGGTGTTGACAGATGTGAAAATTACCAAACTATCAGTTTCATAAGTCACAGCTGCAAAATACTAACGCGAATTCTTTACAGACGAATGGAAAAACTAGAAGCCGACTTTGGCGAAGATCAGTTTGGATTCCGTAGAAATGTTGGAACATGTGAGGCAATACTGACCCTACGACTTATCTTAGAAGCTAGATTAAGGAAGGGAAAACCTACATTTCTAGCATTTGTAGACTTAGAGAAAGCTTTTGACAATGTTGATTGGAATACTCTCTTTCAAATTCTGAAGGTAGCAGGGGTAAAATACAGGGAGCGAAATGCTATTTACAATTTGTACAGAAACCAGATGGCAGTTATAAGAGTTGAGGGGCATGAAATGGAAGGAGTGGTTGGGAAGGGAGTGAGACAGGGTTGTAGTCTCTCCCTAATGTTATTCAATCTGTATATTGAGCAACCAGTGAAGGAAACAAAAGAAAAATTCGGGGCAGGTATTAAAATCCATGGAGAAGAAATCAAAATGTTGAGGTTCGCCGATGACATCGTAATTCTGTCAGAGACAGCAAAGGACTTGGAAGAGCAGTTGAACGGAATGGATAGTGTCTTGAAAGGAGAATATAAGATGAACATCAACAAAAGCAAAACGAGGATAATGGAATGTAGTCGAATTAAGTTGGGTGATGCTGAGGGAATTAGATTAGGAAATGAGTTTTGCTATTTGGGGAGCAAAATAACTGATGATGGTCGAAGTAGAGAGGATATATAATGTAGACTGGCAATGGCAAGGAAAGCGTTTCTGAAGAAGAGAAATTTGTTAACATCGAGTATAGATTTAAGTGTCAGGAAGTCATTTCTGAAAGTATTTGTATGGAGTGTAGCCCTGTATGGAAGTGAAACATGGACGATAAATAGTTTGGACAAGAAGAGAATAGAAGCTTTCAAAATGTGGTGCTACAGAAGAATGCTGAAGATTAGATGGGTAGATCACATAACTAATGAGGAAGTATTAAACAGGATTGGGGAGAAGAGAAGTTTGTGGCGCAACTTGACCAGAAGAAGGGATCAGTTGGTAGGACATGTTCTGAGGCATCAAGGGATCACCAATTTAGTATTGGAGGGCAGCATGGAGGGTAAAAATCGTAGAGGGAGACCAGATTCAGAAGGATGTAGGTTGCAGTAGGTACTGGGAGATGAAGAAGCTTGCACAAGATAGAGTAGCATGGAGAGCTGCATCAAACCAGTCTCAGGATTGAAGACCACAACAACAACAACAGCTCCATGATGTTTATTTGTTTCTTTTTTTAGCATGTTGTAGATTTTCATGCCTATATATTCTGGGGTTTGTGCGTATGACTTTAGCATGTGAGTAGGAAGCATGAAGTTTGTCTTATTCCTAGTGCTGCATTGATGCTTACAATTGTTGTCTGTGAATAACATAGGATTACTGTATACAAAAATAATAAGTTCATAGATGTACAAGCAGAAGGCACTTAATGTTTTTAGGTTTCTTTACAGTGGGTGACTAGATTCTTTTGGTCTTGTGTTACACATATTTCTAACAATTGATTTTTGTAATTTTAATATTCTAACGATTTTGCTTGTATTACCCCAAAAGATAATGCCATACCTTACAACAGCTTCAAAATAACTGTGATAAACTACTTTTCTTATCTCCATGCTAGTTGAATATGACAAAATCTTCATAACAAAGATCAGGCTGTTTAATTTATTTGCTAAGTATTCTATATGTGAAGACCAGGATATATTTTGGTCCAAATGTATTCCTAAAAATTTAACACAATCTGATTATTTCTGTTCCTGGTTTCTGCAGGCAATATGAATTTCATTTGTTTTAGAGTTTTTAGTTTTAAACTTTAGTAAATGTGTTTTTCCAATATTCAGTTTTAACCCATTTAGTTGGAATCAATTTTCTAAACTGCCTAGTAGGTTTGTGACAGTTGAGGGTATTTGTTCTGAGAGACTGCTTTCAATGAGGGCAGATGCATCATCAGCGAATAAAACTGAGTATGAATTTATGTTTAGTGGCAGGTTATTTATGTAAAGTCAGAATAAAATTGGACTCAGAATTGAGCCTTGTGGAATCCCTTGTGAACTAATCATCCATTCAGAGTAGAAATTTCCCTTGCTTGATGATATAACTACTCTTTGTTTTCTCTTTGTGTGGTTTACACAGTCAAATGCTTTTGTGATGTCACAGAACAATTCTGCAACTTTGCTAGACTTGTCTAAGGCAGAACAAATTTTTTTAACACACTCATGTATGGTATCTATTGTGTTTTTGCCTTTCTGAAAGCTGTATTGATTATCTGACAGTATGTTTGATTTTTCTATAAATCTTTTGATTTGCACTACTACTAATTTTTCAAATATTTTTGAGAACATTGGGAGACTGGAGATTGGGCAGTAGTTGCCCGTATCTTTGCTTGAACCTTTTTTGAACAAAGGTTTTACCTCTGCATGCTTCAGGGTATCTGGAAAGTGGCCTTCTTAGAGTGATTTATTGATTATTGAGCAAAGGGGATGATCTGTTATCCTGACAGCTGATTTAACTACATTAGTAGGTATGCCATCCCAACCAGCGGAATTTTTGGTTTTGAGCTTTAATGTAGTGTTTTCTAAATTTTTGGTTGAAATTTCTTAAAAATTGTTAAAGCATTCTTCTGCCTTCTGACCTAATTGTACTTTTTTGGTATAATTGTCTACATCTGCAAGTGACTTTGATACATTTATAAAATATTGTTAAAATATTCTGAAATCAGAGGAGGATTTGTTATAGTTTTATTTTCCATCTTAATTTTGGAGATAACTTTGCTGTAAGTTCTCATCCCCAGTTCTGATTTTATGATAGATGAGACTGCCTTTGATTTGGTTTCGTGAGCCAAGATGTATTTATTATTTACCTTTTCTTTTGCAGCTTTCACTACCCTTTTTAATAAGCCTTTATACTGTTTGACGTGATTTATGAAAACAGGGTCTTCGTTGTATTTCATCTCCTTCTGCAGATGTCTTTTCTTCCAACTGGATATTTTTATTTCAGTGGTGATCCAATTTAGATTATTTCACACCTTTGTGTGGAATACTGTAAGTGGAAATATTTCATTAAATACATGTTGGAAATTTTCTAGAAACCTGCTACGAACACACATTTCTAGAAACCTGTTAAATTGTACAGAGAGTGTAGTATCATCTTCTACTTGCCACTCTACCTCTTCTAATTTAGAGTAGAACTTCATGTATTTTCATTTTCTCTTGTGATTTCCATGAAGTTTACCTTGAAAACAAATTCTTGGATTAAGTCCATAAGCTTTATTGGGTCATTTGTTTGATTTAATAAATTTATATTGAAACCAGCTGCTATTAATGCCTTTTTCTTTCTCTCATTGAGACTTTTTCTAAAAGATTTTTTAATTTTGGTAAAAATAATTTTGCCATCTCTACACCTGGGATTCTATATATAGAAACAATAATAATATTATTTGTTTCTAATTCAATTGAGCAGCTTTCAAATACTCCTTCTTCATTTAGAAAATTGAAACTGTCTTTTACTTTATACTCTACAGAGTTATTTACAAGTATGCATGAGCCCCTATGAGTACTATTTGTTCTACAAAGACTTGAGGCTACATTGAAATTTTTTAACTAATTTAAAATTATGATACTATCTTTTGTAAGACAATGCTCATTTAAACAAACAATTTTAATATTTTGTAAATAAAATAGAAAGAAACTTCCACATGGGAAAAATATATTAAAAACAAAGATTCCAAGACTTACCAAGCGGGAAACCGCCGGCAGACAGGTTCAATGATCAAAACACACAAACACACACACAGAATTACTAGCTTTCGCAACCGATGGTTGCTTCTTCAGGAAAGAGGGAAGGAGAGGGAAAGACGAAAGGATGTGGGTTTTAAGGGAGAGGGTAAGCAGTCATTCCAATCCCGGGAGCAGAAAGACTTCCCTTAGGGGGAAAAAAGGACAGGTGTACACTCGCACGCACACACATATCCATCCGCGGATGGATATGTGTGTGTGTGTGCGAGTGTACACCTGTCCTTTTTTCCCCCTAAGGGAAGTCTTTCTGCTCCCGGGATTGGAATGACTGCTTACCCTCTCCCTTAAAACCCACATCCTTTCGTCTTTCCCTCTCCTTCCCTCTTTCCTGAAGAAGCAACCATCGGTTGCGAAAGCTAGTAATTTTGTGTGTGTGTTTGTGTGTTTTGTTCATTGTGCCTGTCTGCTGGTGCTTTCCCGCTTGGTGAGTCTTGGAATCTTTGTTTTTATATAATTTTAATATTTTTACATTCTGAGAGTAAAATTTGTAGTTCATTAATTTTATTCATGCTTTCATTTTGATGGGTTGTAACCATGGCATTTATGTTCAAGCACATTAAAAAAGTGCTGTTTTTTGCCTAAGGTTTCAAGAATAGCTTTCTTTATAGGATTTTTACACTTCCTATTAGTGTAACTGTGTCCCTTGAGCATTATGGGAACAATGTGTAAGTATTTGTAGTATATTCATTATGTAAAGAAAATTCTTGAAAATTGGTAAGTAGGCTTTCGCACAATAATTTTCATCTATCTTCAAGTGTCTGCCTGTTCCGTTTTCTCAGAATCTCCATGACAATCCCATGGGTCAAACAAACATGTGACTATTTGTGCTGCCCTTATCTGTATACATTCAATATCCCCTAATAGTTGTATGTGGAATATGTCCCATACCCTTGAACATTACTGTAAGATTAGTCAGCTGAGTCTTCTGTAAGCAACTTCGCTGCAGACTGATTGCATTTCCCCAGTATTCTAACAATGAATTGAAGTCTGTCACATAGTTTCAGCAAGCTTTCTGTTACAAATATAGTCTGTAAACTGCATAGTGAGTAGTGCTTGCAGTGGGGGGAAGTGGCCTTCTGTGTATGAATGATACATTTGCCATACTGGATGACTAAGAATTAGGCTCCCACTGAGCACTACAGTGTAATGTGCAGTGATTTATGATGAAGCTTGCAGGATGGTTCCAGTTCATATCTCTATAACAGTGGCCAAGGTTTGCATGTGTGAATATGTGTTTTGACTACATCTGACAAAGGATTTAGTCCACTAGCTGAAAATTTCTACGAGTCTTTTATCCAATGTGCCTATCTGTCAGTCAATGCCTCTTTTACCCAGTGAGTAGAAATCCATCCATTTCATATAATTTTTAGGTGTTTGTATGATATGAGAGATTCCAAGTGTGAGTCATTGATATTGCAATCGTAGGATATGTTATTCTTTCTATCTTTTTTTGATGGAGTGCACAATTTTATATTTCAGAACATTTATGGCAAATTGTCCATTGTTACACCACTTTGAAATCATATCAAAATCTGACTGGATATTTGTGGAACTTTTTTCATTATAGGTAACTGCACAAACTGTGAAAGGTCTGAGGTTACTGTTAATGTTTTCCGGCTGGTTATTAATATACAATATGAACAGCAAGGGTCCCAACGTGTTTCCTGGGGTATGCCTGCTGTTACCTCTACATCTGTCAATAATTCACAAATTTAGCTTGATGTCCTATATAACTGTAGGTTTGATTATAAACTTACAGTCAAACAGTTTTTGGAAATCATGAAATACTGCCTTGAACTGTAGCTTTTAAGATGTTACCTGACAAAACTGCAAGTTAGGTTTTGCATAACTAATATTGTTGGCATTTGTACTGGTTAACGTGGAGGAGCTCATTCTGTTTGAGACAACTAGCTAGGTGTGAGCTCAGAATATATTCTAAAATTTGAAGGAGAATGGACAGCAGTTTTGTGGATCACTTCAGCTATCTTTCTTGTAGGTGCGTGCAGCCTGCATTTTCTTCCAACTACTGGGTAAGGTTTTTTGTTCAGAGGAACAGTGGTAGATGATGGTTAAAAGAAAGGCTAACAAAGATGAAAATGAGGTATAGTGTCTGCTAAGGAGGCCATCCGGCCCTGGAGCTTTGTTCAATTTTAGTGATTTGGACAAGTCAAAGATAAGTTACAATAATACATAACATTAGCAAAATAGTAGACACATTAAAAATAGGTACCTATTACAATTAATTATGTTACTTATTCATAAATTCTCTGACAGAATAGAAACAGTGTTTTATTAGAAATGCCTATTGACATTAATATCTACACTACTCATCTTTTCAGTGGTGCGAGAATTTATAATAATAATATTAATAATATTTATTCAACATCAAATAATCAAATACAATCCCTAGAAATAATACAGTTTCAGGATGTCATACAGATTATTCTTCTGAATAGGTCAGTTTATAAATTACAAACTAATGATTTGTTTGTATTAATAAATTTTGCATTTTGATGCATTTTACATTTGGCAGTATACAATCACAATATTACAAATATTGTTGTTATCAACATTATATTAGTTGTAGGTTACTTAAAACTATGAGCTTGACATACTTATGAAGCACTTTTCATACAGTTATAATACTCGCCTAGGGAATAAAAAGAGTTTTCAATTAGAATTAATTTTAGTTGATCTTTTAATTTGTTAGTACGAAGGGTTGTGAGACTTTTTGGTAGGGCATTGGCTAACTTCAGTCCAGCATGGAGTGCATTTTTTTCATATAAAGCTGTTCTGTGGCTATTTACGTGGTATCTGAACTTTTGCCTTGTATCGTACTGGTGTAGGTCACAGTTGAAATTTGGATTTATTGTTTCCACAAGCAATATAACTTTCAATATGTATACACCTATAATGGTAAGCGCACCTAACTTTGGGAACAGATTCCGACATGATTCTCGAGGTTTGGCAAAACAATTAACTCTGATAACTGTTTTCTGTAGTATTAATAATGTGGTTAGATTGTCTTGAGTTGTTGCACCCCATATTTCTACAGCATAGTTTAAATTTGAAAAGAATAGGGCATGATCAGTAGTTTTAGTACACACATGTCCTTACAATATTTGCTAATCATATTTATAGCAAACACCTTTGTCCATTTTTCCTTTTTTACAATGTCATTTCCTATGGATAATTTCATGTCTAATTCTATTTGTTTCCTTGCATTAAATTCCATCATTGTAGTCATTGAAGCACTTACATTTAGATGGCTATCATTAAAATTCTTGACTTTTTCATTAGTTACACTGTAGCACAGCACCTCCAGACTCTCATAGTCTTTGTGTTTACACACTATTTATGTGTAATCTGCATAAAATATTTTTGTACAGTTAGGGGAACAATGCTGTATATCATTAACATAAATCAAGAAAAGAAGGGGTCCCAAGACAGAACCTTGAGGCACTCCATATTTGATATCAGTAGTTTTAAATTTGTAAGACCCACTGTTTGTTTTAAGCAAGACAAATAGTTTTCTATTGCTCATATACGATTTTATTAACTCATAGCCAGTTCTTCTGATACCCAGGTTCCACAGCTTGTCAAGTACTATGGTGATGTTGACACAATCAAAAGCTTTTTCTAGATCAAGGAACACTCCAGTTCCATACTCCTTGTTCTCTATGGCCGATATTATTTTGTCTGTTAATTGTGCTGCTACTACTGAAGTTCGCTTGTTTTTCATAAAACCATTCTGATTTTCAAATATTAAATTGTGTTGACTCAGAAATGTCATTAGTCTAGTATAAATAACTTTTTCAACTACCTTAGAAAATGCAGGTAAGATTGAGATGGGGCAGCTGTTTTCAATTTTAGATTTATCACCATTCTTGTAAACCGGGGTTACTTGTGCGATCTTTAGACTATCTGGGAAACAACCTGATGCAATTATATCATTTACTGCTGTGACCATGGCATGAGATATGTTGTCTATGCATCTTTTCAGTGTACTGATAGACAATCCATCATAGCCTTCTGATTTTGTATTTTTTAATGACATTACTATGTTTTCAACTTCCTTGCTATTGGTTGGGGCCAAGTATATGCTTTGTTTGATCGGAATGCCCTTATATCTATGCTGAAGATTCTTAAAATGGCCATTGACATATTTTCCAACAGAAGAAAAGTACTCATTAAAAACATTTGCAATCTGACATTGACATTTCATGATATGCCCTTTATGGTTTATAGTAAAATCACTTGCTGATCTGTCCTTACAATCCCTAAAGCTATTTATTACTTTCCAAACAGCTAAACCAGTGTTAGTAGAATTTCTTAACATTGTGGCTACATATTTACTTTTAGTTTCTAGCAGAAGTTCTTTATAGTAGTCCTGATAGTTCTTAAATTCTACCTATAGTCTATTATTATTTATCATTGCATATTGGAAAACTCTAAGTTTCTCTCTTGCTGTTTTTACTTCAAGATTTATCCAGTTATATTTTTGTATCTTTTTGCAGTCATTTACTGTAAAGGTCATTTCTGGGCATGAGACATTGAAGCAATAATAAAAATATGATGAAAAATCACTGAAAGTAATGCTATTTTTTTCACGCCATTGTAAGCTTTTCAGCAGACTTTTGAAATCTTTAACATTGTCATCATTGGTGATTCTTTTTGTCACATATTGTTTCTCTTTTCTATTGACATAAAGATTTTCAGCTTCTATGAATACCTGTATTGCGTGGTGGTCAGAACTGCCAAGCTTCAGAACTGATGCACTGCATGTAAAGTGGGACATGTTAGTTATAATGTTGTCAATGCATGATTTTACACTATTGACCTCTCTAGCGGGCTCATTTATCAGAAATGTTAAGTTAAATTTAGCTAGTATTAGCATTAGTTTTTTAGATACAGAGTCATTGGACAGAAGGTCAATATTTATATCTCCAGTTAGTATTATGTTAACCCAGCCATTTTTATTGCAGTGTTTACTGTAAATGTCAACAAGCAGGTCATTAAGAACATCAAAGAAACTATCTAGGCTACCAGATGGAGGTCTGTATATAGGCCTATAATAATTAAGTTCTCTTTCCCCCACTTATAATTAATTGCTGCTAGTTCTATTACACCCTCAATGCTGAAAGCAGTTACATCTATTACACTATAATTACTACCACTGGCTGCAAAGATAGCCACGTTTATCTTTTCTACTGAAGGCAGAGCAAAAGATCATGGAGAGTGGCTTACATACACTAATTAGCTCATCTGTGTACCAGTGTTCACTTATAACTAAAACATCAGGGTTATCAATTGCTGCAATGGTATCCAGTTCATACTTTTTGCCAAGACTTTGAAAGTTTTGCTGAATTAATTTGAAAGTGAGATTGGATTGTTGAACACTTGATGGATGTGTCACCCTACCAGACTGGTAGGTTCAAGTGTATGATATTAGGGCTAAGTTTCTCCTGATGGAACATACAGGGAGATTTAGAGCTACCAGGCTGTCCAGTAGGGTTTACAAGTTTCCCTGGCTTGTCGGCTGTAGCTCTTTGTGTGGCAAGTCCTGTTTGGGTGGGTTGTGCCATTCCATAGCAATGCACTTCATCCATAATTAATATACTCACAATCTTTTTATCTCTCTTGTTCACATGCATACTATGAGTTGTGTGCTGGTTTGTATCTAGGTAACTGACGTTTACCAAAGACACATTTCGAGATTCGTTACATGTTGTTTTAAGCCTAACATTTGTTTTATGCACTTCCAAGCTCACGATAGATTGGTCCATTAGATAATGTCTCTGCGGAATATTAACGACAATTACTTTAGTGCCAGTCAACTTACCGAGTGTTGCTTTCATGTGCCTGATAGCGTCATTTGCTTCATTTTTAGCCACATCATTTGTACCACCAATAATAATGACATAATCAGTTACTGAGAATGATTCACTATCTTGCACACATGGCTTCACTACAGCAAAAAGAGATGCACCAGGTTGAATGTGAGTCACAGCTGTGAAGTCATCTTGGATATTCGCGGTGTTTTGAGCTATTTCGCAACCATGACTGTCTCCATATATGAGAATCCGGCCCTTCTTATACTTCTCGCTTCTTCTACTGCTGGTTTGGAACAGTTTCTTGCATCCACTTTCGTGGATTACACTGTCATTTCTTTCATGGATTTCTCTGTCGTTACATTGAACATTTTGTTTATGTTCACTCACTAGGTTAGCATTAATACATGAGTTTGGGACTTGGTGTTTTTTGAAATTATCGCTGGCAATACAGTTCGATTTTTCTATGTAAAGAAACCTTGGAAAACAGCGTTCAGCATTTCTGCTTTTGCTTTGCTACCTTTAATTTCAGTTCCTGTTATGTCGCTGAGTGAATGGACTCTAACTTTGGTATCATTGAAGGCTTTACATATGACCATAAACGCCATAAATCCTATAGTTTTCATGAGAGATCTGTCATTAATATTCTGCTACAGTAGTAGTTGAAAGCACTGCACATTTCTCTCTTGACAATCGAATGTGTTTCGTTCACCATCACTCTGTCTATAGACCTTGGCTTTGTTTTGCACCTTGTATGCTGTAATCTCTGTTTTGTCAAAAATTTCTGTGGAGAGGCTGTGTACCACAGAAGGTTCCTTCCATCATGAACTTTTCTAGTTGATACATAACTGCCACAAAATTTCAACAATGTAGGAAAAGATAGATTGCTACTTATCCTTAAAGAAGACACATTAATTGGCAGACATATAGAATTAAAAGACAATTACACTAAGCTTTCTGGCTCAAGCTGTTGGAGTTGGTGGTCATATGTGACTGAGGTGTGCTTGCTTGTGTGTATGAATGGTGTGTGTTTCCCTTTTACTGATGAAGGCTGTGGCAGAAAGCTTTGTGTAAGTGTCTTTTAATTGTGCCTGTCTGCAACTTAACATGTCTTCTTTATGGTAAGTAGCAATCTATCTTTTCCTACATTGTTGATATTCCTACCTGGAGTTTCCATTGTTTGATTCAGTCATTACATTTCTGTATACTATCTGTGTGTTTACTCAGGCTATAGCCACAACTCTGAGAAACACTGCTGCTTCCTCAGTTATATCTGGAGTCCATTCATCCTAAATATGAGTCCAGTGTCTTAACCACCATACAACTTCACATTGTAGTTCATGTAACTGTCTGAAGCAATTGAACACCATCACATGCTCCTTTGGACACCTGTAAAAGCAGTTCTCATGTACCAGGTTCTGTGGGTGAACTGCAAAAGAGCTCTGAATGAAAATTACATACACTGTTGGACATTGTATCTAGGGACTCGAGAAAAATGATTAAAATTTAGCTTACTAACACATAAGCTCAAAAGACAAACAAACTCATGTTATCATGGAACAATGTGCATTTATCTTTCCTTGTTTTTTAGCGGATGAAAAGAGGGGGAGTTGACATCTTCCCACCAGTTGATGCCTTTTGTTATGTGGAAGGTTCTGCACCCAAACACTGTGTGGCGGAGGACCACCTGTATCACTGCATGGCACATGCTTCTAGTGTTTGCAACTTTGCCTGGAGTCGCTGGAATCTGTTAGCTGGGAGACGTAATATGATATTACAGATGCGAGAGTATCTTGACCGTAGGAGACTAGTAAGTATGGACCTTTCCATCCACTGAGGTCACTGTTGTTACATATAACTGTACAACAATACAAATAATTTCTTGTTATCTGTGACTGTATCTTTTTGTACAACAGTTCGGGAAATATTGGCTGTAACAAATTCATGTAATATGTTTCTTAACAAGGAATGGTAAGAGACATAATGGCTATCAGGTACAGGTAATATTTGCTTTTAGACTGTGAACCATTTCCCTTCAAATATGACAGAGAGATAATATACAGTCAGTTTAAGAACAGAAGTGATTGCCAGACTTTTATCCCTGCAAGGAAAGGCAAGTTGTTGGTTAGGAAGAAAGGGAACTAGAAATTAATTTACCAATTCCCACTGTAAAAAAAGCTTTGCCACCAGGTGAAAATCTTGTGCTGTACATTATCCATATAACATCCATGCTGTGATTTGACAAACCATAATGTGAGTGAATAGTATGGTTAGTGAAACTGTTTTATGTGAACAGCAGCAATTATTTGAGTGCTGCAGTGAGAGAGTACTGCTGATTGAAAGGTCTGAGGAGAGGCTTGATGTCATTAAATGTTTTAAAGAGATGATAATGTAATTTGAACACATAGTTGAGTTTTCTGTGGCACCTGAAAGAAGAGGTGGAAGTTACTGTTGAGGTTGCTGTTTTTGTAACTAAATATGCAGCCCATGCCCCTGGTAGTGCTAGGGTTCATGCAGTGTCACAAGAACTGTCCACCCCATAGTCAACAGAATGGAAAGCTTCCCAGTCTGTTTTACACTGATACCCATACAAGATCCAGACAGTGCAGCAACTGAAACCTCATGATTGACAGCAACATTCTGACTTTGTTCTGGCATGGACCAAAATTGGTGACTTGGGGCTGGATGATGTTCTATGGGATCAAAGGCATGTTTTATAACGTAGGTTGTAGTGGGTACTGTTAATTCAATTGTTGCACATGGAGAGCCACTGCACTCACATTATGTGATTGTGCAGTGTGGATTCACAACCGCCTTTATTCTTGATCCTTTCTTCTTTGAAGGGAATACACACAGGTCAAGTGTACCATGATGTCTGTATGTTACTGAGACCTTTCCACAGGGCATATGATTCCTGCTTTGGAGGAGCACAACTGCGTGGAAATCACTGTTTTCATGCAAGATGGGAAAACACTTCATGTCACTCATGCAGTGGAAGGTCTGCTTAATGCTACCTTCCATGAACATGTTATTCCCAGAGATTTTCCATATGCATGGCCTGCAAGATCACCTGGTCTGAATCCATGGAAAATTGAAATAGAATAATGACAATATTGTGAGAAGGATAGATTGCTACTCACCATATAGCAGTTGCAGATGTTCTTGTTGTTGTTGTCTTCAGTCGAGAGACTGGTGTGATGCAGCCCTCCATGTTACTCTATCCTGTGCAAGCTTCTTCCTCTCCAAGTAACTACTGCAACCTACATCCTTCTGAATCTGATTCGTGTATTCATCTCTTGGTCTCCCTCTACAATTTTTACCCTCCACACTAAATTGGTGATCCCTTGATGCCTCAGTACATGTACCATCAACCAATCCCTTCTTCTAGTCATGTTGTGCCACAAATTCCTCTTCTCCCTGATTCTGTTTGGTACCTCCTCATTAGTCACATGATCTACCCATCTAATCTTCAACATTCTTCTGTAATGCCACATTTTCAAAGCTTCTAATCTCTTCTTGTCTAAACTAATTATCATCCATGTTTCATTTCCATACATGGCTACACTCCATATAAATACTTTCAGAAAAGACTTTCTGATGCTTAAATCTATACTCAATGTTAACAAATTTCTCTTTTTTCAGAAACTCTTTTTTTGCCATTGCCAGTCTACATTTGATATCCTCTCTACTTTGACCATCATCATTTGTTTTGCTCCTCAAACAGCAAAACTCATCTACTACTTTAAGTGTCCCATTTCCTATTCTAATTCCCTCAGCATCACCTGACTTAATTGGACTACATTCAGTTATCCTCATTTTGCTTTTGTTGATGTTCATCTTATATCATCTTTTCAAGACACTGTCCATTCCATTCAACTGCTCTTCCAGGAACTTTGCTGTCTCTGACAGAATTACAATACTTCAAAGTTTTTATTTCTTCTCCAAGGATTTTAATTCTTACTCCAAATTTTTCTTTTGTTTCCTTTACTACTTGCTCAATATATAGATTGAATAACATAGGGGATAGTTTACAGCCCTGTCTCTCTCCCTTTCCAACCACTGCTTCCTTTTCGTGCCCCACAATTCTTACAACTGCTATCTGGTTTCTGTACAAATTGTAAATAGCCTTTATGTTGCCTGTATTTGATCCCTGCCACCTTCAGAATTTGAAAGAGAGTATTCCAATCAACATTGTCACAAGCCCCCTCTACGTCTACAAATGCTAGAAATGTAGGTTGGCCTTTCGTAAGTCTATCTTGTAAGATGAGTCGTAGGGTCAGTATTGCCTCATGTGTTCCAACATTTCTATGGAATCCAAACTGATCCTCCCTGAGGTCAGCTTCTACCAGTTTTTTCCATTCATCTGTAAGGAATTCATGTTAGTATTTTGCAGCTGTGACTTATGAAACTGATAGTTCAGTAATTTTCACACCTGTCAAGACCTGCTTTTTTTCAGATTGGAATTATTATATCCTTCTTGAAGTCTGATGGTATTTTGCCTGTCTCATACATCTTGCTCACCAGATGGTAGAGTTTTGTCAGGACTGGCTCTCCCAAGGCCGCCAGTAGTTCTAATGGAATGTTGTCTACTCCCGGGGCCTTGTTTCGACTCTGGTCTTTCATTACTCTATCAAACTCTTCACGCGGTATCGTATCTCCCATTTCATCTTCATCTACATCCTCTTCCATTTCCATAATATTGTCCTCAAGTACATAGCCCTTGTATAGACCCTCTATATACTCCCTCCACCATTCTGCTTTCCCTTCTTTTCTTAGAACTGGGTTTCCATCTGAGATCTTGATATCCACACAAGTGGTTCTCTTTTCTCCAAAGGTCTCTTTAATTTTACTGTACACAGTATCTGTCTTACCTGTAGTGATATATGCCTCTACATCCTTACATTTGCCCTCTAGCCATCCTTCCTTAGTCACTTTGCACTTCCTGTTTATCTCATTTTTGAGACGTTTGTGTTCCTTTTTGCCTACTTCATTTATTGTATTTTTATATTTTCTTTGGTCATCAGTTAAGTTCAATATCTTTTCTGTTACCCATGGCTTTCTACTAGCCCTCATCTTTTTATCTACTTGATCCTCTGCTGCCTTTACTAATTCATCCCTCAAAGCTAACCATTCTTCTTTTACTGTATTTCGTTTCCCTGTTCTTATCAATCATTTCTTAATGCTCTCTCTCAAACTCTCTACAACCTCTGGTTCTTACAGTTTATCCAGATCCCATATCCTTAAATTCCCACCTTTTTGCAGCTTCTTCAGTTTTAATATACAGTTCATTACCAATAGATTGTGGTCAGAGTGCACATCTTCCCCTGGAAATGTCTTACAATTTAAAATCTGGTTCTTAAATCTGTATCTTACCATTACATAATCTATCTGAAACATTACAGTGTCTCCAGGGCTCTTCCATGTATACAGTCTTCTTTCATGATTTTTAAACCAAGTGTTAGCTATGATTAAGTTACACTCTGTGCTAAATTCTACCAGGTGGCTTCCTCTTTCATTCCTTACCCCTATTTCGTATTCACCTACAACATTTCCTTCTCTTCCTTTTCCTACTATTGTATTCCAGTACCCCATGATTATTAAATTTTCATCTCCCTTCACTATCTGAACAATTTCTTTTATCCTATGATACATTTCTTCAATCTCTTTGTCATCTTCGGAGCTAGTTGGCATATAAACTTGTACTACTGTGGTAGGTATGGGCTTTGTGTCTATCTCGGCTACAATAATGCATTCACTATGCTGTTCTTAGTAGTTTACCTGAACTCCTATTTTTTTATTCATTACTAAACCTACTCCTGCATTACCCCTATTTGATTTTGCACTTATAACCCTACATTCACCAGAAGTCTTGTTCCTCCTGACACTGAACTTTACTAATTCCCCCTATATCTAACTTTAACCTATCAATTTCCCTTTCTAAACTTTCTAACCTACCTGTTCGATTAAGGGATCTGACATTCAACGCTCAGATCCGTAGAACGCCAGTTTTCAAACTTCTGAAAATTATGTTCTCCTGAGTAGTCCCCGCCCAGAGATCTGAATGGGGGACTATTTTACCTCTGGAATATTTTACCCAAAGGACATCACCATCATTTAACCATACAATAAAGCTACATGCCCTCAGGAAAAATTACAGCTGTAGTTTCCCCTTGCTTTGAGCCATTTGCACTACCAGCACATC
This sequence comes from Schistocerca gregaria, assembly GCF_023897955.1. NCBI lineage: Eukaryota > Metazoa > Arthropoda > Insecta > Orthoptera > Acrididae > Schistocerca > Schistocerca gregaria. The sequence continues at coordinate 264,046,216 of NC_064927.1, forward strand.
AAGACCATTTTGGTTAATGTTACAAGGCCAGATCAGTCAATAATCCAGACTGTTGCCCCTGCAACTACTGAAAAGGCCACTGCCCATCTTCAGGAACCACATGCTTGTCTGGCCTCTTAACAGATACTCCTCCATTGTGGTTGCACTTACAGTATGGCTTCTGTATCACTGAGGCATGCAAACCTCCCTACCAGTGGCAAAGTCCATGGTTCATTGGGGAACAATGCAGATAGGAACAAGAAAAAAACAGTCAAATAAGTAGCTTTTGGACAGGGAGGCCTTCCTCTGAATTAGACATTTACACACACACACACACACACACACACACACACACACACACACACACACAGACTAATGAAAATCTAGCTCACACACACGCAACCACAGACTCTGGCTGTTGAGACTGTGCTCGTTTTTCATGTGTGTTTGAATATTCTTTGCATTAGAGAGAGAGAGAGTACATTTCTAGCATTTGTAGACTTAGATAAAGCTTTTGACAATATTGACTGGAATACTCTCTTTCAAATTCTAAAGGTGGCAGGGGTAAAATACAGGTAGTGAAAGGCTATTTACGATTTGTACAGAAACCAGATGGCAGTTATAAAAGTCGAGGGGCATGAATAAAAAGCAGTGGTTAGGAAGGGTGTGAGACAGGGTTGTAGCCTCTCCCCAATGTTATTCAATTTGGATATTGAGCAAGTAGCAAAAGAAACAAAAGAAAAATTCAGAGTTGGTATTAAAACCCATGGAGAAGAAATAAAAACTTTGAGGTTTGCCGATGACATTGTAATTCTGTCAGAGCAAAGGACTTGGAAGAGGAGTTGAATGGAATAGACAGTGTTTTAAAAGGAGGATCTAAGGTGAACATCAACAAAAGCAAAATGAGGGTAATGGAATGTAGTCAAATTAAGTCAGGTGATGCTGAGGGAATTAGATTAGGAAATGAGACACTTAAAGTAGTAAAGGAGTTTCGCTATTTGGGGAGCAAAATAACTGATGATGGTCGAAGTAGAGAAGATATAAAATATAGAGTGACAATGGCAAGGAAAATGTTTCTGAAGAAGAGAAATTTGTTAACATCGAGTATAGATTTAAGTGTCAGGAAGTCGTTTCTGAAAGTATTTGTATGGAGTGGAGCCATGTATGGAAGTGAAACATGGATGAAAATAGTTTGGACAAGAAGAGAATAGAAGCTTTCGAAATGTGGTGCTACAGAAGAATGCTGAAGATTAGATGGGTAGATCACATAACTAATGATGAGGTATTGAATAGAATTGGGGAGAAGAGGAGTATGTGGCACAACTTGACAAAAAGAGAGGACTGGTTAGTAGGACTTGTTCTGAGGCATCAAGGGATTGCAGAGGATAGGGTAGCATGGAGAGTTGCATCAAACCAGTCTCAGGACTGAAGACCACAACAACAACATAGAGAGAGAGAGAGAGAGAGAGAGAGAGAGAGAGAGAGAGAGTAATTTGAATGGAGGCCTTTCTGTCCAAAAGTTTACTTGTTTGACCGTCTTTTTGTTGAGCGATTCAGCATCTCCACTGTATGATGAGTAGCAATAATACTTATCTGAATCTATGTTACGTGTGGCTCTAAGGATTCCTAAAAAATGTATTTACCAAGAACACTTTACTAGGGACACATTTTGTCTCTACCTAATCTTATGCCCAGTATACAGTGCTCATTTTGCACTGGAACTTCTGTGAGCAACTGTTGATTTTGTTGTTTTGTGGATGTAGCACCTCATAACATCTTTGGTGCTCTTATTGAACAAATTTTGTAAGTGGTAGTAATAATAAAAACAATATTATACCTTTCTCATGTATCTGACCATTTCTTAATCCATTATTAAGGAAGATTTTGTTGTTATAAATGATGTGTCAGAATACGTCATGTAATATATGGTGAAGACAGAGAAAGCTGGGGTGTTATATAACATGTGCAAATGTTGTCACCTGGAATCCAGAATGAAGCACAATTACGGAATGTTTCTTTCTATTAAAAACAAAGATTCCAAGACTTACCAAGCGGGAAAGCGCCGGTAGATAAACACAATAAATAAAACACACAAACACACACACAGAATTTTGAGCTTTCGCAACCGGCGGCTGCTTCGTCAGGAAAGAGGGAAGGGAAAGACAAGATGAAAGGATGTGGGTTTTAAGGGAGAGGGTAAGGAGTCATTTCAATCCCGGGAGCAGAAAGACTTCCCTTAGGGGGAAAAAAGGACAGGTGTACACTCGCACACACACACACATATCCATCCGCACATGTGCGAGTGTACACCTGTCCTTTTTTCCCCCTAAGGGAAATCTTTCCGCTCCCGGGATTGAAATGACTCCTTACCCTCTCCCTTAAAACCCACATCCTTTCATCTTGCCTTTCCCTTCCCTCTTTCCAGACGAAGCAGCCGCAGGTTGTGAAAGCTCGAAATTCTGTGTGTGTGTTTGTGTGTTTTATTTATTGTGCCTATCTATCGGCGCTTACCCGCTTGGTAAGTCTTGGAATCTTTGTTTTTAATATATTGTTCCTATGTGGAAGTTTCTTTCTATTTAAAGATTCCAAGACTTACCAAGCGGGAAAGTGCCGGTAGATAGGTACAATAAATAAAACGCACAAACACACACACAGAATTTCTAGCTTTTGCAAACATGAAATGTCTGCTTGTGTCCGTATATGTGCGGATGGATATGTGTGTGTGTGCGTGAGTGTACACCTGTCCTTTTTTCCCCTAAGGGAAGTCTTTCTGCTCCAGGGATTGGAATGACTCCTTACCCTCTCCCTTAAAACCCTTATCCTTTTGTCTTTCCCTCTCCTTCCCTCTTTCCTGAAGAAGCAACCACCATTTGCGAAAGCTAGAAATTCTGTGTGTGTGTTTGTGTGTTTTATTTATTGTGCCTATCTACCGGCGCTTTCCAGCTTGGTAAGTCTTGGAATCTTTGTTTTTAATATATTTTTCCCATGTGGAAGTTTCATTCTATATAGGACAGATTTTACACTGGGGGCGGTTACAAGGTTAGGAGCCAGACGGTAGGGAAGGTGGTTTGGGGATTTCATAGGGATGAACCAAGAGGTTACGAAGGTTAGGTGGATGGTGGAAAGACACTCTTGGTGGAGTGGGGAGGATTTCATGAAGGATGGATCTCATTTTATGGCAGGATTTTAGGAAGTCACCTATGCACCCTCCCACCACCACCTACTCCAGTCCTGTAACCTGGAAGGTGTACACGATCAAAGGCAGAGCCACGTGAGAAAGCACCCTCGTGATTTACCAACTGACCTGCCTACACTGTGACGCTTTCTATGTGGGAATGACCAGCAACAAACTGTCCATTCACATTAATGGACACAGGCAGACAGTGTTTGTTGGTAATGAGGATCACCCTGTGGCTAAACATGCCTTGGTGCACGGGCAGCACATCTTGGCACAGTGTTACACCGTCCGGGTTATCTGGATACTTCCCACCAACACCAACCTATCCGAACTCCGGAGATGGGAACTTGCCCTTCAGTATAACCTCTCTTCTTGTTATCCTCCAGTCCTCAATCTCCGTTAATTTCAAGTTGCCGCCACTCATACCTCACCTGTCATTCAACATCATCTTTGCCTCTGCACTTCCGCCTCGACTGACATCTCTGCCCAAACTCTCTGCCTTTAAATATGTCTGCTTGTGTCTGTATATGTATGGATGGATATGTGTGTGTGTGTGTGTGTGTGTGTGTGTGTGTGTGTGTGTGTGTGTGCGCGCGCGCGAGTATATACCTATCCTTTTTTTCCCCTAAGGTAATTCTTTCCGCTCCCGGGATTGGAATGACTCCTTACCCTCTCCCTTAAAACCCACATCCTTTTGTCTTTCCCTCTCCTTCCCTCTTTCCTGAAGAAGCAACCGCTGGTTGCAAAAGCTAGAAATTTTGTGTGTGTGTTTGAGTGTTATTTTATTGTGCCTGTCTACTGGCGCTTTCCTGCTTGGTGAGTCTTGGAATCTTTGTTTTTATTAAAAACAAAGATTTCAAGACTTACCAAGTGGGAAAGCGCCGGTAGACAGGCACAATAAATAAAACACACAAACACACACACAGAATTTCTAGCTTTCGCACCCGTCGGTTGCTTCTTCAGGAAAGAGGGAAGGAGAGGGAAAGACAAAAGGATGTGGGTTTTAAGGGAGAGGGTAAGGAGTCATTCCAATCCCGGGAGTGGAAAGACTTACCTTAGGGGGAAAAAACGAAAGGTGTACACTCGCACACACACACATATCCATCCGCACATATACAGACCCAAGCAGACATTTGTAAAGGCAAAGAGTTCGGGCAGAGATGTCAGTCGAGGCGGAAGTACAGAGGCAAAGTAGTTGTTGAAAGACAGGTGAGGTATGAGCGGCAGCAACTTGAAATTAGCGGAGGTTGAGGCCTGGCGGATATCAAGAAGAGAGGATATACTGAAGGGCAAGTTCCCATCTCCGGAGTTCGGATAGGTTGGTGTTGGTAGGAAGTATCCAGATAACCCGGACGATGTAACACTGTGCCAAGATGTGCTCGCCGTGCACCAAGGCATGTTTAGCCACAGGGTGATCCTCATTACCAACAAACACTGTCTGCCTGTGTTCATTCATGCGAATGGACAGTTTGTTGCTGGTCATTCCCACATAGAAAGCGTCACAGTGTAGGCAGGTCAGTTGGTAAATCGCGTGGGTGCTTTCACACGTGGCTCTGCCTTTGATCGTGTACACCTTCCGGGTTACAGGACTGGAGTAGGTGGTGGTGGGAAGGTGCATACGACAAGTTTTACACCGGGGGTAGTTACTAGGGTAGGAGCCAGAGGGTAGGGAAGGTGGTTTGGAGGTTTCATAGGGATGAACCAAGAGGTTACGAAGGTTAGGTGGACGGAGGAAACACACTCTTGGTGGAGTGGGGAGGATTTCATGAAGGATGGATCTCATTTCGGGGCAGGATTTTAGGAAGTCGTATCCCTGCTGGAGAGCCACATTCAGAGTCTGATCCAGTCCCAGGAAGTATCCTGTCACAAGTGGGGCACTTTTAGGGTTCTTCTGTGAGAGGTTCTGGGTTTGACGGAATGAGGAAGTGGCTCTGGTTATTTGCTTCTGTACCAGGTCGGAAAGGTAGTTGCGGGATGCGAAAGCTGTTTTCAGGTTGTTGGTGTAATGGTTCAGGGATTCAGGACTGGAGCAGATTCGTTTGCCACGAAGGCCTAGGCTGTAGGGAAGGGATCGTTTGATATGGAATGGGTGGCAGCTGTCATAATGGAGGTACTGTTGCTTGTTGGTGGGTTTGATGTGGACGGATGTGTGAAGCTGTCCATTGGACAGATGGAGGTCAACATCAAGGAAAGTGGAGTAGGACCAGGTGAATCTGATGGAACCAAAGGAGTTGAGGTTGGAGAGGAAATTCTGGAGTTGTTCTTCGCTGTGAGTCCAGATCATGAAGATGTTGTCAATAAATCTGTACCAAACTTTGGGTTGGCAGGCTTGGGTAACCAAGAAGGCTTCCTCTAAGCAACCCGTAAATAGGTTGGCATACGAGGGGGCCATTCTGGTACCCATGGCTGTTCCCTTTAATTGTTGGTATGTCTGGCCCTCAAAAGTGAAGAAGTTGTGGGTCAGGATGAAGCTGGCTAAGGTGACGAGAAAAGAGGTTTTAGGTAGGGTGGCAGGTGATCGGCGTGAAAGGAAGTGCTCCATTACAGCGAGGCCCTGGACGTGTGGGATATTTGTGTATAGGGAAGTGGCATCAAAGTGGCAATAAAAACTTGAAGTAAATTGGTCAAGTACTTTTCAAGATTTTTGGTGATGATGTTAAACAATTAGTTGTCTTCATATAGATCATCATCATCATCATCATCATCATCATTTAAGACTGATTATGCCTTTCAGCGTTCAGTCTGGAGCATAGCCCCCTTATAAAATTCCTCCATGATCCCCTATTCAGTGCTAACATTGGTGCCTCTTCTGATGTTAAACCTATTACTTCAAAATCATTCTTAACTGAATCCAAGTACCTTCTCTTGGTCTGCCCTGACTCCTCCTACCCTCTACTACTGAACCCATGAGTCTCTTGGGTAACCTTGCTTCTCCCATGCGTGTAACATGACCCCACCATCTAAGCCTGTTCATCCTGACTGCTACAATTATAGAGTTCATTCCCAGTTTTTCTTTGATTTCCTCATTGTGGACACCCTCCTGCCATTGTTCCCATCTGCTAGTACCTGCTATCATCCTAGCTACTTTCATATCCGTAACCTCGACCTTGTTGATAAGGTAACCTGAATCCACCCAAATTTTGCTCCCATACAACAAAGTTGGTTGAAAGATTGAATGGTGCACAGATAACTTGGTACTGACTTCCTTCTTGAAGAAGAGAGTAGATCGTAGCTGAGCGCTCACTGCATTAGCTTTGCTACACCTCGCTTCCAGTTCTTTCACTATGTTCCCATCCTGTGAGAATATGCATCCTAAGTACTTGAAACCATCCACCTGTTCTAACTTTGTTCTCCTATTTGGCACTCAATCCGTTTACATTTCTTTCCCACTGACATTACTTTTGTTTTGGAGATGCTAATCTTGATACCATACCCCTTACATTTCTGATCTAGCTCTGAAATTTTACTTTGCAAACTTTCAATCGAATCTGCCATCACAACTAAGTCATCCGCATATGCAAGATTGCTTATTTTGTGTTCACATATCTTGATCTCACGTTCACATATCTTGATCTCACCCAGCCAGTCTATTGTTTTCAACATATGATCCATAAATAATACGAACAACAGTGGAGACAGGTTGCAGCCTTGTCTTACCCCTGAAACTACTCTGAACCATGAACTCAATTTACCGTCAACTCTAACTGCTGCCTGACTATCCATGTAAAGACCTTTATTTGCCTGCAAAAGTTTGCCTCCTATTCCATAATCTCGTAGAACAGACAATAACTTCCTCCTAGGAACCCGGTCATATGCCTTTTCTAGATCTATAAAGCATAGATACAGTTCCCTGTTCCACTCATAACACTTCTCCATTATTTGCCGTAAACTAAAGATCTGGTCCTGACAACCTCTAAGAGGCCTAAACCCACACTGATTTTCATCCAATTGGTCCTCAACTAATACTCGCACTTTCCTTTCAACAATACGTGAGAAGATTTTACCCACAACGCTGATTAAAGAGATACCTCTGTAGTTGTTACAATCTTTTCTGTTTCCATGTTTAAAGATTGGTGTGATTACTGCTTTTGTCCAGTCTGATGGAACCTGTCTCGACTCCCAGGCCATTTCAATTATCCTGTGTAGCCATTTAAGACCTGACGTTCCACTGTATTTGATGAGTTCTGACTTAATTTCATCCACCTCAGCTGCTTTATTGCACTGCAATCTATTGACCATTTTCTCCACTTCCTCAAATGTGATCCTATTTCCATCATCATTCCTATCCCATTCTACCTCGAAATCTGCAACATTGCTGATCGTATTTTCACCTACATTCAGCAACTCTTCAAAATATTCCATCCATCTGCCCAAGGCATCCTCATGATTCACCAGCCAGTTTTCCAGACCTGTCCAAAATACTTGTCATTTCCTTCTTACCTCCTTTTCGAAGACTCCAGAATGGTTTTCCAGCAGCTTGACCCATAGTCTCCAACCTGTTTCCAAAGTCTTCCCAAGATTTCTTCTTGGATGCTGCAATTATCTGTTTGGTTTTGTGTCTTTCTTCAACATAACTTTCTCTGTCTACCTGAGTTCTAGCATGTAGCCATTTTTGATACGCCTTCTTTTTCCTTTTACAGGCTTCCTTGACTGTGTCATTCCACCAAGCTGTTTTGCTTCATCCTACTTTTACACACTACTGTTCCAAGACATTCTTTAGCCACTTCTTGACCTCCTGAACTTTCGGCCTCTCAATCCCAATTTTACTGCAGATTAAATAATGATCAGTGTCATCAAAGAATCCCCTGAATACATGTGTGTCCCTCATGGCCTTCCTGAATTCCTGATCTGTTATTATATAGTCAATGACAGATCTGGTTCCCCTGCCTTCCCAAGAATACCGGTGAATATTCTTATGTTTAAAAAAGGAGTTTGTGATTACTAAGCCCATACTGGCAGAGAAATCCAAGAGTTGTTTCCCGTTCCTGTTGGCCTCCATATCCTCTCCAAATTTACCCATAACCTTTTGATAACCTTCTGTTCGATTTCTAATCCTGGCATTAAAATCACCCATGAGCAGAACACTGTCCTTGTCCTTCACTCTAACAACTACATCACTGAGTGCCTCATAAAAACTATCCATCTTATCTTGATCTGTCCCTTCACAATGCGAATATACTGACACAATCCTAATTTTCTTGCTAGACACTGTGAAATCTATCCACATCAGTCGTTCGTTTACATACCTTACTGCAACTACGCTGGGTTCTATTTCTTTCCTGATGTAAAGCCCTACACCCCATTGTGCTATTCCTGCTTTGACTCCTGACAGGTAGACCTTGTATTCTCCCACTTCTTCTTCTTTCTCACCCCTTACTCGAATGTCACCAACAGCTAAAACGTCCAGCCCCATCTTACTTGCAGCCTCTGCCAGCTCTATCTTCTTCCCAGAGTAGCCCCCATTGATATTAATAGCTCCCCATCTCATTACCATTTGTTTGCCAAGTCGTATCTTAGGAGTCCCTGGTTTGTCAGTTAGAGGTGAGACTCTGTCATCTCCAAAGGTCTGAGGCATTTTGCTCTGATTGTTGCCAGCATCATATTTAAAGTACCGGGGAAGCAGGTTGCTAGCCTTACTTGCCCCGAGTCCCATTGAGTTTTACCCCTAAAGGTTGTGGGACTAACCGGTGGATTTGGTAGTCTTTGCCGTATGAGCACAAAGGTGACCACGACTCAGAATATCTCCAAGATGCCCAGCCTTATTCCAAAATAACTAGTATCCCGACTGTCGGGACCACTTACTTGGCCACTCATACGTTGCCCGTGGTTCATGAACTGGGACATGACTACAGGAACCAAGACCATGAACCATATAGAAGTAAAGATAAATTGGACAGATATCAAAATTTTATCATGGGCTGTAGGGAGCACAAGTAACTTGAAGTTGTGGCCATCCAGAATCACCTGGTCCAGCCATCATTATAAACTGTAGCCATTACAACAAGACACAATCATACTCACTAACAGCTACATAAGCCCTCCATTGCCTCTCAGGCTTCACCCCTGCCTCCAATTATACAGCAGAATGGCACCCACGCTCATGCTCATCCAGTGCTGCAACTACAACCCACAAGGAGTGATTTTGTGGAGATTGAGGTACACACAGGTACACACCACACTCAGCTATGACCTCCTCCTCTCTTAGACAGGTAATTGGAAGTAGGGAGGCAGGCCTCAGCACTGGCCTCCCAAAAAAAGTGGCCAAGTGCCACCCTCAATATTGCCTATAAATATCACAAGTGTCATCACCATCCTTCCCCCCCCCCCCCCCCCCCCCTCTCTCTCTCCCACAAGATGCAGACTGTCGACTTGGAGGTCAGGCAAAGCACTGACCAGATGGGGGTAGATATTGTATACTCATCTGGCAATGATGAAGATGCAGACATACTTGATCTGCCACCAGATGAGGATCTTGATATGACCCAAATAAGGCATATTGCTGGGAGGTAGAGCCTCATGAAGGCTATACCCAGTGGTAGAAGCTACTGCTGAAAATGATTGTATTGGGCAAACCAGCCAGCCTATAAAGTCCAGCACAGTGTACACTATAGCAGATGATTCCACTTTATGAAGCTGTTCAGAATGCACCACACTTACAGCCTCATTGTGTACTTAGATTTTACTTTAGATTTCTCTTTAGATGGCTAACACTGTAATGTTGATGGACGAACTCTTAATGTAATCCTTACATTCTGCATCTAATCCATCAGGCTTTAGTGGGTGTAGACTAGCTCATACTTTCGCAGAACTTTCATTCAGCACATGTAATGGACAGTTTTTGTTTGTATCTTGTGGGATACAAAAATTATACAAAGGCAGTGAATCACTGACCATGATGATGCAATGTGGCTTTTACATAAATATTCACAAGTTGCTCTTTGGAATGCAGCACAAAACAGTATATGGGTTTAAAATAGAACCATTGATAATGTTGACAGAAATATTTGAGATTCAAAACAAAAGTTGTCCAGCTTTAACTATGACTGAATTTTTGTTGGAATTCAAGAGGAACCTGGAGGCATAAGCAATTCTTCTTTCATTGCCTTCTGCATGTTTGACATTCAAGTCTGGTACTTTAGACCATCCGAGTTCAATCTCAAGACACAGTATCAACCTTCATATCTCACCTCTTACAATTTTCTGTGTTACCGATGTGTGGTGCTGAAGGTCTGTGTTACCGGTGTGTGGTGCTGAAGGTCTTCCATGAAATTTGGTATTCAGTCAGTTACATGCATATTTTGTCGATCATAATTTCAATCTCTGCCTATGATATGGAACAAGTCAATTTTACAATTACATTTCCATGTGCTGAAGTAACTCCATTAGGTTTTATAATAACACTTGCATCATCAGCAAAAATATATTTCTCCTTATTGACTTATGATGGAATATCATCCATATACACTTCTGGAAATTGAAATAAGAACACCGTGAATTCATTGTCCCAGAAAGGGGAAACTTTATTGACACATTCCTGGGGTCAGATACATCACATGATCACACTGACAGAACCATAGGCACATAGACACAGGCAACAGAGCATGCACAATGTCGGCACTAGTACAGTGTATATCCACCTTTCGCAGTAATGCAGGCTGCTATTCTTCTATGGAGACGATCGTAGAGATGCTGGATGTAGTCCTGTGGAACGGCTTGCCATGCCATTTCCACCTGGCGCCTCAGTTGGACCAGCGTTCGTTCTGGACGTGCAGACCGCGTGAAACGACGCTTCATCCAGTCCTAAACATGCTCAATGGGGGACAGATCCGGAGATCTTGCTGACCAGGGTAGTTGACTTACACCTTCTAGAGCACGTTGGGTGGCACGGGATACATGCGGACGTGCATTGTCCTGTTGGAACAGCAAGTTCCCTTGCCGGTCTAGGAATGGTAGAACGATGGGTTCGATGACGGTTTGGATGTACCGTGCACTATTCAGTGTCCCCTCGACGATCACCAGAGGTGTACGCCCAGTGTAGGAGATCGCTCCCCACACCATGATGCCGGGTGTTGGCCCTGTGTGCCTCGGTCGTATGCAGTCCTGATTGTGGCGTTCACCTGCACGGCGCCAAACACGCATACGACCATCATTGGCACCAAGGCAGAAGCGACTCTCATTGCTGAAGACGACACGTCTCCATTCGTCCCTCCATTCACGCCTGTCGCGACACCACTGGAGGCGGGCTGCACGATGTTGGGGCGTGAGTGGAAGACGGCCTAACGGTGTGCGGGACCATAGCCCAGCTTCATGGAGACGGTTGTGAATGGTCCTCGCCGATACCCCAGGAGCAAAAGTGTCCCTAATTTGCTGGGAAGTGGCGGTGCGGTCCCCTACGGCACTGCGTAGGATCCTACGGTCTTGGCGTGCATCCGTGCATCCGTGCATCGCTGCGGTCCGGTCCCAGGTCGACAGGCACGTGCACCTTCCGCCAACCACTGGCGACAACATCGATGTACTGTGGAGACCTCACGCCCCACGTGTTGAGCAATTCGGCGGTACGTCCACCCGGCCTCCCGCATGCCCACTATACGCCCTCGCTCAAAGTCCATCAACTGCACATACGGTTCACGTCCACGCTGTCGCGGCATGCTACCAGTGTTAAAGACTGCGATGGAGTTCCGTATGCCACGGCAAACTGGCTGACACTGATGGCGGCGGTGCACAAATGCTGCGCAGCTAGCGCCATTCGACGGCCAACACCGTGGTTCCTGGTGTGTCCGCTGTGCCGTGCATGTGATCATTGCTTGTACAGCCCTCTCGCAGTGTCCGGAGCAAGTATGGTGGGTCTGACACACCGGTGTCAATGTGTTCTTTTTTCCATTTCCAGGAGTGTATAACAAGAAATAGAGTGGATCCAATATCAACACCGCAAACTCTTAATAATACAATACAATAATCTGTTACCTACAACACCTCTGATAGCATTATGTTTCAGCTTCAATAGGAGAACACTTTGAACTGCACGATCAAATGCTTTTCACCAGTCACATCACAGAAAATTCATGAACTGAAAAGTAACACATTCTGTAAATATGGGTCTTGAAAATATAATGTTTTCCCACACCTTCAAGGAGAACACAACTAGCAAAATAGGTCATACTAATTAACATACACTACTGGCCATTAAAATTGTTACACCACAAAGATGATGTGCTACAGATGTGAAATTTAACTGACAGGAAGAAGATGCTGCGATATGCAAATGATTAGCTTTTCAGAGCATTCACACAAGGTTGGTGCCGGTGGTGACACCTACAACATGTTGACATGAGGAAAGTTTCCAACCGATTTTTCGTACACAAACAGCAGTTGACTGGCATTGCCTGGTGAAACGTTGTTGTGGTGCCTCATATAAGGAGGAGAAATGCATACCATCATGTTTCCGACTTTGATAAAGGTCGGATTGTAGCCTATCGCAATTGCGATTTATCGTATTGCGACATTGCTGCTCGCGTTGGTCGAGATCCAATGACTGTTAGCAGAATATGGAATTGGTGGGTTCAAGAGGGTAATACGGAACGCCATGCTGAATCCCAACAGCCTCGTATTACTAGCAGTTGAGATGACAGGCATCTTATCTGCATGGCTGTAATGGATCGTGCAGCCACGTCTCGATCCCTATCTCAACAGATGGGGATGTTTGCAAGACAACAACCAACTGCATGAACAGTTCAACAACATTTGCAGCAGCATGGACTATCAGCTTGGAGACCATGGCTGCAGTTACCCTTAACGCTGGATCACAGACAGGAGCGCCTACGATACGTACTCAACGATAAACCTGGGTGCAAAAATGGCAAAACGTCATTTTTTCAGATGAATCCAGGTTCTGTTTACAGCATCATGATGGTTGCATCCATGTTTGGTGACATCACAGTGAACGCACATTGGAAGTGTGTATTCATCATCACCATACTGGCGTATCATCCGGCGTGATGGTATGGGGTGCCACTGGTTACATGTCTCCGTCACCTCTTGTTCACATCAACGGCACTTTGAACAGTGGACGTTACATTTCAGATATGATATGACCCATGGCTCTATACTTCATTTGATCCCTGCAAAACCCTACATTTCAGCAGGATAATGCACAATCGCAGATTGCAGGTCCTGTACGGGCCTTTCTGGATTCGGAAAATGTTTGACTGTTGCCCTGGCGAACACATTCTCCAGATCTCTCACCAATCAAAAATTTCTGGGCAATGGTGGGTGAGCAACTGGCTCATCACAATACGCCAGTCACTAATTTTGATGAACTGTGGTATCGTGTTGGAGCTGCATGGGCAGCTGTACCTGTACATGCCATCCGAGCTCTGTTTGACTTAATGCCCAGGTGTATCAAGGCCATTATTAAGGCCAGAGATGGTTGTTCTGGGTACTGATTTCTCAGTATCTATGCACCCAAATTGAGTGAAAATGTAATCACATGTCAGTTCTAGCACAATATATTTGTCCAATGAGTACCCATTTATCATCTGCATTTCTTCTTGGTGTAGCAATTTTAATGGCCAGTACTGTACGTACTTTCGCCAAAGATCTCCTTTATTTTCCTGTAAGTGACTATTATCTTTCCTCTGGTCATGCATGCTCCTACAGCCATGCATTTATCCTCTAGCCATTCCTACTTAACCAGTTCGCATTTTTTGTCAAATTCATTTTTTTACCATCTGCATTCCCTTTTATTTTAATGTATTTTCATATCTTCTCCTTTCATCAATCAGATTCAATTGACCTGTGTAAATTGGGCACTTCACACTTTAAGCACTTTTATGTAGTATGTGTGAATGTTCAGATGAAGTTGAATCGTCTGCCTCATCGGAGAATGTTCCTGTTTTCACAGACATAGAATGTTATAGAAAATAACAGTGTTCCAAAAATAAGTAAGTCCCAGAAGCTTCCAGACATAATGAAGCTTAGGTAATAAATAATTTCAGGATATTGGAATCAAATCAGCAACCAACACATCACCAGCCAGTGATTATAACCATTACACCCCAATGGTAACATGTCACCAGCCAGTGACTGTAACCATTACACCACAGCATGAGGCAATATAAAGATGAGCAATACATTGACATGCATGGAAGGAAGAAATCAGAGGCTTCTCCCTGAATAAAGTATCACAAAAAATCTCAAGAGGGGGCACAAAAATATTTTGTGTGTGGTTAGATTAAAAAACAAGAATGATGATGTGAATATAGTAGTAATCATGTGAATTATTGATGGCAAGCACCAGAAAATGAAGTAAGAAGTGAAAAGAATGTGAATTAATGAGTAACACAAATAAAAATGGAAATAGTAATATTGCATAACAGAGAAAAAGTATAAATTAAACATGAGACCGGAGTGAATGTGAGGTCAACATGTATACAGACCCCACTGCATAAATTTTGATAGCTATGGCCTTCTTCATCAGGAAGGCAAGAGAAACAGTATCAGCAGTTGTAGAGAAAGTGTACAATATGTCCTGGCCATAATCATAAATTGTTTGTGATGCTTTTCCATACTGAATGAAGAGAAATGATCAGAAGTTTATTTATTCATTTATTGATCCAGAAAATCATGTTCTTGATAAGGGGTGCATCTTAATGAAATTCTAAAAAAGCACAGACCTTTCTGTTACAATAATTTTACACACAGTCTTGCATGTTCTGTAAAGAATATAATAGGCTATAAATGCCACCATAAGGATTAATTTTAAGTTGAATATTATTATATTTTATATATACTGTTCTCTATAATCACATCAATTAAATAAAAGAAATATAAGAGTTAACTGTAAGTGAAGCATCACTGTAAGCAAGACGTGAATTATGTTTGTCATGAATTGATCTCCAGATATTCAACAATTGAATAAAAACAATGCTGGAGCAGTGTGCTGATGATGTTTCTGAAATATCCCCCCATCTATAGGTACACATAATATTTAAAAGTGCTTTTAATCATATATAATTATTCTAGCATATAATTTCACATCTGGAGGGATCTGCAGTACTTCAAAATTTGGCTCACTGTGATGCGTACGTAGAGGTCCAGAGATGCTTACCAACTAAGCATTGAAATACCATCTTCCTTGTCACATAAAATAGTATCATAGCATAAAAAACACAGCATAGACTGAGTGCTGAATCTGTGTAAAACAGCTGCCTTTGGTTGTAACTGGAACTATTGTGAATACAGCATTATTCCTTAATGTTATAATGCTAGGTAAAAACAATAAAGTGGCCGCAAACAATAAGAGTTTATTTATATACAGTCAAGTAAGCAACAAATATAAAAAAAGTACAATAATCAGTAGAACAAAATCTGAGGGTGGGTGCCTGACACACTGTCATTACAGAGGCAATCTCCAGTAGATGGTGTGGCAGGTGCTGCGCCATGTGCACAAGTCATAGAGGGGCTCTGGTGGCTGGCCTGTCCAAATGCCATTGGTGGGGTATTACTCTTGGACTCCAGCAGCCTGGTGCTATGTATGATGTACAGGATCATAGCACCCTCTCCCTTGGGGAAAGAGTGCTCCTCTGATGCAGGCATCAAAATGACTGATGATACATCCATGGCCCCTTTGGTGGGCACCACAAGTGATGATGGGAGTGGTGGAAGGGCCAGAACTGGTGAGTAGGGTCAGAAGTTGTGTGCCCACTGACATGCATAGCAGCTGCCCCCACCCCACCCTCCCTCTTCTCCCTATGAAGCACTATAATGGAGGATGGTGATAATGGCACTGGTAGCATCTTGACATCCAGGTCCTTGAAGTGACGGAACTGCACCATCAATGAAGGTGCCTGGGCAACTCGGGTGGTGGTGCTAGGAAAGCTGATGTGAAAGACCCAGTGGTGCTGGCCCAGGTGATAGCATAAGTGTAGGTGGTAGCAAAGCATCATGAGGAAGGTAAGCAGCATGCATCGGGGCACTGGACCCTAGAGGAGAGACAGGACGCACTGATGTCCACAAGGAAGGCGGGTCCATACCACAGTGGTGTATCCTGTAAGGCTGGGAAAGGCACGTAGGGAGGAGGCAAAGGCAAAGGCAAAGGCAGTGGCAGTAGCAGCAGACCCTCAGCCCTTGTCCTGTGTAAGTGCTGGCTAATTGGTGGATGGTACCCTATGTTCAGGGTGTCTACAGTGAAAACATACTGGCATGTTGTTTTCTTTCCTTGAAATGTCTGTTCCTCTGTGGGGCATTTTATTTGGAAGAGGAGCTGGCTGTACCTATGTTGCTCAGATACTGGGTTGTCATTAACAGCTGTAGTGTAAGACCAAGTTGGCCAAGTCCATTTTTCATGGCACATTTAACTGGTCACAGAGATTGGTGCTAAAGATTGATATATCTCTTCCTCGACATTCTCTGTTATGTCCTGATATGTGGGGTTGACATCAGTGGTTGCTGTCTCTAATTTATTTGGCTGACATTTCTACCTGCTGCACCCATTCTCGTATTACCTGGCACATGAAAGAAGTGAGCTCGTGGTGGTCTTCCATGACTGACAGAGGGACCACATGTGGGAGTCAGTCATACCAGCTGATTTACTGCTGTTTTGCTACCCATGGATATCCTGAATCCATAGACAGTAGGAAAGATGCACTGCTTGTGTTTTGACACTTATCTGTGTAGGCGACAATTTTTACATTTTCTAATTGGAGCCACCGTGATGTAGATGTTTTGAAGTACCTGGCACCTTCACCAAACAATTTGAGCTTGTAGCCAGAATCAATTCTAAATCCAAAATCATCATTGAATTACAACACTTCTCACTGAAAGCATATTTATTAAGAACAACAGCAGCAGTGCCATTCATCGTAATTGCTACACCAAAAGGCACACAGCGCAGCTCACAGAAATATTTTAAATGAACTGACAATTTGTATTTTATAATGTTTAACCAATATGAGATGTTATACACTTAAAAACTTAAAAATTGAAAATAAGAAAAATAAGACATCCATATTATACAGGTATAGTTAGTTTAACAAACTGTAGCATTCCACTGCAGATGTCATAATTCATGATGATAGAATTATGGTATGAAGTAAGAGTAGTGCATAGAATTAGCAGTAAATGTTGTGAGTTCTCAAACTTCATGAATACTGAGGTAAAATTCTTCTGCTCTTCAATACAGTAAAATAAATTTATGAGATTTCTTATGCAGTTTTTTGGTGTCCTACAAGAGAAATCATATGAGTCACATGGTATTTCAAAATCATATGGTGATGACATTGCCGAGGAACGTGAAATAACTAAAGCAGCATAGAATGTGTGTAAGGAGTTCCCAGTCCAGGTAACATACCACAATAAAATGAAAAGTGTTAACCTTGTCACAATAATAACAATTTCAGAGTCAGTTCCAAAATTAGCTGTTGCTCCTGACACTCCTTGCAAAACAGTTCAGGTTGATATGGTGGACTACTATGAGACAGGTAGGGTGGTAGAGGGTGAGAGGCAGTAAAGGCACAAACTTAAATAAGCCACATAATTTATGACAAATTAATTCATTTCAGTGTCCAGAGGCCCCAACATTTTGGCCAACAACTGTTATCATCAGTTATGTTGATGAATCGACCACCTCAGTTTGTACGTATATCTCTCTTCTGCTTCCCCCCTCCCGCACTGCAACCACCAACTTGTTGATCTGTAGTATTCAAGTATGCCATTCACATTCAGTGCAATGATTTCAGTGGCTTATACCATTTGCCCTTTGTATGTCACGCTGCATTAGCAAAGGATTTGACAGATATTGGAAGTCCATAGTTTCAGATCACTTTCGGTGCTGTAAGATAATGTGTTGTGATCAGTGGACAGATGACATTCTTTACAATGCAGTCTCTAAGAATTCATCCTATTTTCCTGGATAATGTGTGTCTGTATGGGATGAACACAGTAGCTTCTCTCTACTCTCTTAGGAGGACCACATTATATTTTCCAGTACACTCCATCTTCCAGCAGGGCCCACTCTCTTGCTGATCAAGTATAAACTGGTATATTTTCTCAGTCTCCTAACTTTCACTGAGTACAAATGATGCATCACTTTGGTGAAAATTTGCACCACATATTCATAATGACATCTCATGATAAACCTGAAAGTACTCAGAGAATGGCTTCCCTGATGGAGCAGCTTGTGTGATTTCTTCATACAGTGTTTCATCTCCTCCCTGCAGAGGCATGTAATATAATTCTTCAGGTTCTTCCAGCAAAACTGTTAAAAAGGAGAGGAGATGGTACATTGTGCCACAATGTATTCTATAAGAAGATGCTCAACAACTTGTACTTGCATTTAGACAGATGTCACATCCAGTGCAGAGGAATTGGAACATCAAATCATTGGTAAACAGGGCTCATACCCTTTAGGATATGGAGAGTTTCGTTCAAAAACTGAAATGCCTACATGTAGTGCTAGTTTTGGAGAGTCCTTTGCCCTATGCTGACAGTAAAACAGGCAGAAATAGAAGAGGAGCCTGAGGAGGATGCAGCTACTGCATTTATCGCGTACAGTGGTATGTTATCAAGGATGAATTCTCAGGAAAAATCATGTGATGACTTTTCTCTATCCACTGGTTAAAGAGGGAGGAGGAGGAGGAGGAGGAGGAGGAGGAGGAGGAGGAAATTAGTGTTTAACGTCCCGTCGACAACGAGGTCATTAGAGACAGAGCGCAAGCTCGGGTGAGGGAAGGATGGCGAAGGAAATCGGCCGTGCCCTTTCAAAGTGACCCTCCCGGCATTTGCCTGAAGCGATTTAGGGAAATCACGGAAAACCTAAATCAGGATGGCTGGAGACGGGATTGAACCGTCGTCCTCCCGAATGCGAGTCCAATGTGCTAACCACTGCGCCACCTCGCTCGGGTTCTCTTTGGTAGTCTCAAAGATTTTTTTGAACTTTGAAGTCTCATATTAACAAATACTCTGTGAATTTGGCATAGCAAACATGGAAGGGATTGTGTACTGTTGAAGTCTACTGCTGTGAACACCTAAAGCATACTCAATTACTGGACTTCAAAAAAATGGCATTCACAGTACTCTGTCTATCAGAATTACATGGAATTACAGTATAACTAGATGGATAAAAATTCCACTCACCAAGTGGCAGCAGAAGAAAGTATGTATAAAGATTAAAGAAATGTGCAAGCTTCTAGAGCCAGTGGCTCTTTCTTCTAACTAAGGTTTGAAGGGAAGGAAGAGGGATGGAGAAAAGGGGCTGGTGAGCTTACCTAAACTGTTGAACAAAACCTGAATAAGGTGGCACAACGGTAAGACACTGGACTCACTTCCAGGGGGACAATAGTTTTAAATTCCCATCCACCCATGCAAATTTAGATTTTTCCGTGATGTCCCTAAATCAATTAAGGAAAATGCCAGGATGGTTTCTTTGAAAGGGCATGCCCAATTTCCTTTCCCATCCTTCCCTACTCCAAGCTTGTGTTCCACCTCTAATGACCTCATTGTCAATGATACATTAAACATTAATTGTCCTTCCTTTTGTGTAATTAAAGAATCTGCTGAGAGGTGCAGAAGGGGACCTCATCAGCACACCTAATGATGGCAGTGTGGTCGTTTGCTGAAATATTGTGCTTGCTGGACACCAAGACCTGGCTCTACACCATGTATTTTGTTATTAGTATTGCAGGATAAACTATTATTTATGCCAAGTCAGGTGATAATGGCAGACTGATATACTGCTGTAACATTGTGGGACTTCTCAAATCTCACCTGGCAGAACACTCAAAAACCATTAAGACAAATAATATGCCTTGGGTACTAAGTGTCACTTCTTTCTTCAAGGCAAACCACAGTACTCTGCATGCAACACCTCTGAAAGCCACCCTTGTTGACTGCACCGAGTTCAGCCAGTCATTTGTATCAGAAGTAGTTCCTGGCCTAAAGGTAAGCTGAATAATATTCTCAGTGCATGCAAATAATTATACTGTAAAGATGGATAAAGCATTTTGTGAAGCTATTACTCTTATTCATATTAAGGTCTCTTATGTTTAGTTTCTTTTGAAATGACAATAAAGTGGTAATGAAAATAATCATAATTTTCACTGTATTCCATACTGATTTTAATCACACATTTTTAATTCCTATCATAGACTGCTGTGGCAGACACTTGAAATGAAACCTATTTCAGTTTCACATTCCAGTTTGTTACCATAATTTAATTCCACAGCAGCTCCCATTAGTTGTGTTGGTTCTCATTTTTTATTTCAAAAAGGTTTCTCAAGTAGTTTTTTCTGATACGTATATTTTTAGAAGAAGAATTGTGTAACATGGTAAACTTCCTATCCCAAACATGTAAAATATCTGTATAGAGTACATCATTATTGATGCTACAAATTTTTATGAGATCAATATTTTGGTAGTAGAGTTTTTCAAAGGAGATAATTTTTTTGTTTGGTAATGTATTGTGTTGTATTCCAGCGATCATTTGAATGACAACTTCTTACAATGCTAATATCAGTATCTGGGTCATAAAACAATTACAGTTTTCCAGTGGTTGCGTGATAGTCAGGAACATAAATGCGTTTTGCCTATATTTATAGCACTTTAGAATTGTAGCCAAATAAGAATACTAATTATATTTATGGCTAAAGAAATGTATTTTATTACCTCGCACATGTAGCACAGGAATGACAAAAGCACACATTTAAAGGGTATGTAAATAAAGTTTCAAGATTGAATTTTGCCTGAGTAGTGGTATGCGTGCAGACCACTCTCACCACCTGCACCAGGTGGTGTGGGGTATTGGCTAAGCAAGCCAAGCATCGGCATTCTCTGGTGAAATGCTGGAGTGAAATTGTTGTGAGTGCAGGGAGTGTCTGTTACAAAACATTGTAGAGAAATCAGGGTGCTCAAAATGCATAACCTCTTGGAGCAGCATTTCGTGTAAAACTGAACAATGTTCAAAATGATTCAAGAGGCCTATAAAGAATACATCATGTCATGTGCCACGGTTTTCATGTGTCACAAGAGGTTCAAAGATGGCTGTGAAGACTTGCCTTGCTGTGAGACCTATTCAGTGCCTCTGCATATACAATACAATAAGCTCTGAAAGTCCTTGAACAAGCAGAACTGACAAAAATCCGGCCAAAGTGTGTCAAGATTTAAACAGTGACTGATGTCTCAGCATCAGAATGATGTCCGCCCCCGGTAGCTGAGTGGTAAGCGTGACAGAGTGTCAATCCTAAGGGCCCGGGTTCGATTCCCAGTTGGGTTGGAGATTTTCTCCGCTCAGGGACTGGGTGTTGTGTTGTCCTAATCATCATCATTTCATCCCCATCGACGCGCAAGTCGCCGAAGTGGCGTCAACTCGAAAGACTTGCACCAAGCGAACGGTCTACCCGACGAGAGGCCCTAGCCACACGACATTTCATTTTATCAGAATGATAGCAGATGAAGGGAGTTAGAATCACCAAACTGTGTTTTAGCTAGTGACAGAACATCTAATGATGAGAAAAGTGTATGCACAACTTGTCCCTAAAATACTCTCAGATGAACAGAAGGAGTGGTGCCTGGCTGTTTCGCAGGAAGTGCTTAAATATTTACAAGCTGGTGATGAGACCTGGGTCTTTGAGTATGATCCAGAGTTGAAGAGGCAAATCTTGGAGAGGCACACCTCCGCCTCACCAAAACTGAAGAAAGCCTGCATGAGTCAGTGTGAAAAGCATGCTCATTGCTTTCTTTGAAGCAGAAGTAATGGTCCACTAAGACCTTGTTCCTGCCAGACATACTGTCAGTGGTCAGTATTATACTGGAGTGGTCTGCCATTTGAGGGATTGAGTCCACTGAGCCTGCCCTGAGAAGAAAGACGACTGAGTGCTCCACCAAGACAATGCGACTGTTCACACCTGCTTTGCCGTCACTGAAGTTTTGACCCGGTTCAAAGTGGCAATGCTGCTGCAGCCACCCTATAGCCCCAACATCAACCCCAGTGACTTCTTTTTGTTCCCCCAAATGAAGAGAGACCTGAAAGAGAAGCAGTTTGACAGTGTTGCAGCGGTCAAAATAGTCTTCGGCGAGGGTTTTGAACAGCATTCCAGATGAGGAGTTCCAGGGAGCTTACCAGCAATGGAAATCTCATTGGCAGTGGTGTATGGACTTTCAAGGCGCCTATTTTGAAGAATTTTAGTCCCATTATGAAAGTATTCAGTATATTGGTTGGTCTTTGGTGTGACGTCATAAGCGCGTGACTGCGTGTGAGATCGCTCTCCAAGTTTTTATATATTTTTAGGTTTCAGATATATATTTTAACGGTTTTTGTGATAATATTTACTATATAAGTGACTTATTAGTGGTTTCTTCACTCACCTCTGCGTTTCTTGTGTTGTGAACTGATATTTGTGAGTGTTTTGTATCAAGCAACTTAACCTCTTACCCGTGTTTACATTCCGCGCTGACCAGTTGCAGCTGTAGCGGCGCATCGAAAGCTAAGTACTAATTAATTGTTTGTGTATAATAGTTTATTTAGGAACCTAAGTAGTCTTCAAGCGGTGGTCTTAGTGTTTTCCGGTGAAATAACTTCAGAAGAAATTTTTGCGAACTGCTCTCAGTTTCGTTACTGTGTCATTAGACGTTTGATTTACTTTCTGTGTTAGTATTTTGTTATATTCTCATTTGTGGTTGATTAATACTGTCAATAATAGTAATTACTTCCCTTGTAGAGCAAGTTTGTGATTATTGTAGTCAGTTTTTAACATCATCATATTGCAGTAGCGGAACTTAGATAAAGTTGTTTTCTTGTTTCAATAGCTGTAAAATTTTACCATGAGTGAGAGGTGTGGGCTTTGCCGTAGGTTCGTGAGCAGTGGATTGCAGTGTGAGACTTGTTCGAAGTATTTTCACTGGGGGGAATGTAGTGGGGAAGCCAGTGGGTATTCTGGTGAGATCCTCTCCTGGAACTGCAGGTTATGTAGCTAGAGTAAGTTGATAGAGGAGCAGGAGCGTAAGATCTGTGCCCTTCAGGTGCAGTTGAAAAACGCACAGGAGGAGCTAGATAGGATGAGGAGGGAGAAGGGGGTTGGGGAATGGGAGCTGGCTGTTGGCAAGAGATCTGTTAGGAGAAGGAGATTTTCAGATAGTTTTACTATTGGTGTTTGTAATAGATATGACCAACTGTCATGAGTCTAGTGGAGAGGAATCTCTAGCAGCTGTAGATGTAGGAACTATGCAGCAGACCTCAGCAGTTACGGTGGCTAGGACAGTTGCAAAGTCTAAGAGAAAGAAGAAGGTTCTGCTGTTAGGTAGTTCTCATGGTAGAGGTGTAGGCCAGCAGTTGCAGGAAGTTTTGGGGAATGAGTACCAGGTCACCAGCATTGTGAAGCCTAATACAGGATTGGCTCAGGTGACTGTTAACATAGGGAGATTATGTAGGGATTTTACTGAAGAGGATAAGGTAGTGATTGTGGATGGGACTGCTAATAGTATTGATAGGGATGGGGAGTATGACATAGATGGTGACCTGGAAAAGATAGCCACTCAGACTGGCAACACGAATGTTCATTTTGTGGAACTGTTTCAGCGTCACGACCGGCCTCATCTTAATACAGCCGTCAGGGGTAATAACATGAGACTTGGGGGTGCGCTGATGACAGAAGGCATGAGTCACATTTCAGTGGTGTCGGTGGAGTCTATCAGCAGGACGGGTTTCACTAGACATGGCCAGCACCTCAACAGGTATGGAAAGGGGAGGTTGGCAAAGTTTATAGGTGACAGCATAGGTGAGGGTGGTGGGATCACTCATGGAAAAATTCCGGTAGTTGTGGGTGTTAGAGCTGTATCTTTTTTAGATTGAAGTCAGCTGATAGGTATTCCTGCTTAAGGGAAGTCTCTCTAACAAAGAAACCACTTTCGACAAAGCTTAGGTATCTGATTAATGAGGGAATTAGTATATTTCATCAAAATATACAGGGTATTAGAGACTGCTTATAGATGTTGACTCTGAAATTATTGGTATATCTGAACACTTCTTAAATAAGGAGATAATTCAGAGGCTTCCTTTACCAGGATACAGGTTGGCTGGTAGCTTTTCTAGGAGCTCTTTGCAGTGTGGGGGAGTAGCCATGTATGTGAAAAATGGTATCCCATTTGAGTCAATTGATGTTTCAAAGCACTGCACTGAAAAGGTGTTTGAATGTTGTGCAGGTGTGGTTAAATTTAGTGGAGCTAAACTTCTTACTGTTATTATTTATAGATCCCCAGACCCTGAGTTCACAACATTTTTGCTAAAGCTAGAGGAGGTTCTTGGTTCACTTTATAGGAAATAAAAAAAAGTTAGTTATATGTGGTGACTTCAATATCAATTGTATAAGTGATTGTGCAAGGAAAAGGATGCTGGTAGAACTCCTTAATTCACATAATCTTATGCAAACCGTATTATTTCCAACGAGAGTGCAAGGGAACAGTAGAACAACCATAGACAATATTTTTGTTCATTCCTCATTACTAGAAGGGCATTCTGTTAGCAAAAAGGTGAATGGCTTTTCAGATCATGATGCACAAATTTTAACTCTAAAAGATTTTTATGCTGCATCACGTGTTACATATAGTCATCAGCTGTATAGGAAAGCAGATTCAGTTGCAGTAGAGACATTTGTAAAGCTCATCAAGGAACAAGAGTGGCAAGATGATTATAGCGCTGATACAGTAGACGATAAATATAATGCTTTTCTCAAGACTTTTCTCATGCTCTTTGAAAGTTGCTTTCCGTTAGAATGTTCAAAACAGGGTACTAGCACAAACAGGCAGCCTGGGTGGCTGACTAGAGGGATAAGAATATCTTGTAGAACAAAGTGGCAATCATATTAAAACGTTAGAAACAGTCACAATATAAATGCAGCAGACCATTACAAACAGTATTGTAAGGTGCTTAAAAAAGTTATTAAGAAGGCAAAAAGTATGTTGTATGCAGATAGGATAGCTAAGTCTCAGGATAAAATTAAAACCATATGGTCAGTTGTAAAGGAAGTGGCTGGTCTGCAGAGACAGGTAGAGGATATAGAATCAGTGCATAATGGGAATGTCCGTGTAACTGATAAGTCGCGTATATGTACAATATTTAATAATCACTTTCTGAATATAGCAGGTGAACTAAATAGAAACCTAGTCCCAACAGGGAATCATATAGCGCTCGTAGAAAAAAGTGTTCCGAGACTGTTACCTGAAATGCTCCTCCATGGTACTGACAAGAGGGAGATTGAGCTAATAATTAAATCACTAAAGACCAAGAACTCTCATGGATATGACGTGGTATCTAGCAGAATACTGAAGTATTGTTCCATGTATGTTAGCCCAGTACTTAGCCATATCTGTAACATTTCCTTTAGGAGTGGTCGGTTTCCTGACCGATTAAAGTACTCGGTAGTGAAGCCACTTTATAAAAAGGGAGACAGGGATAATATTGACAATTATAGACCTATTTCTATGCCATCGGTGTTTGCTAAAGTTATTGAGAAGGTTGTATATACAACGTTACTGGAGCATTAAAATTCACATAATTTGCTGTCAAATGTACAGTTTGGTTTTAGAAATGGCTTAACAACTGAAAACGATATATTCTCTTTTCTCTGTGAGGTTTTGGATGGATTGAATAAAAGGTTGTGAATGTTAGGTGTTTTCTTTGATGTAACAAAGGCTTTTGACTGTGTTGACCACAAAATATTACTGCAGAAGTTGGACCATTATGGAGTAAGGGGAGTAGCTTACAATTGGTTCACCTCTTACTTTAAGAACAGAAATCAGAAGGTAATTCTCTGCAATATTGAGAGTGGTAGTGATGTTCAGTCCCAATGGGGCAATGTTAAGTGGAGCGTTCCCCAAGGGTCGGTGCTGGGGCCACTGCTGTTTCTTATTTATATAAGTGATATGCCTTCAAGGTTTACAGGCGATTCAAAAATATTTCTGTTTGCTGATGACACCAGCTTGGTAGTGAAGGATCTTGTGTGTAATATTGAAACATTATCAAATAATGGAGTTCATGAAATAAGTTCGTGGCTTGTGGAAAATAATTTGATGCTAAATCACAGTAAGACTCAGTTTTTACCGTTTCTAACTCACAATTCAAATAGAACTGATATTTTAATCAGACAGAATGGGCATATTATAAGCGAGACAGAACAGTTCAAGTTCCTAGGCGTTCAGATAGATAGTAAGCTGTTGTGGAAATCCCATGTTCAGGATCTTGTTCAGAAACTAAATGCCACTTTATTTACCATTACAACAATACCTGAAATAAGTGACATTTCAACACGAAAAGTAGTCTATTTCGCATATTTTCATATGCTTTTGTCATATGGTATTATTTTTTGGGGTAATTCTTCTGATTCAAAAAGGGTATTTTTGGCTAAAAAATGAGCTGTTCGAGCTATGTGTGGTGTAAGTTCGAAAACCTCTTGTCGACCCTTATTCAATAGTCTGGGAATTTTGACATTGCCCTCACAGTATATATTTTCTTTAATGTCGTTTGTTGTTAGCAATATTAGCTTATTCCTTAGAGTTAGCAGCTTCCACTCAGTGAATACTAGGCAGAAATTAAATCTGCATGTGGAATGCACTTCCTTGACTCTTGTGCAGAAAGGAGTACAGTATTCTGCTGCACCCATTTTCAATAAGCTACCACAAGAACTCAAAAATCGTAGCAGTAGCCCAAACACTTTTAAGTCTAAACTAAGTCCTCGTGGCTCACTCCTTCTATTCTGTCAAGTAACTCCAGGACGAGCTAAAAAATTAAGCAAATTCCAGTGTTACATTCTTGATTTTTCTTTGTTTAAACTAACTACTTGTCGCCTGATTATGTTTCTTATATTTCATTTTATCTGTTTGTACAATCTACAACTGAATATGTTTCTTATATGTCATTTTATCTGTTTCTACAATCGTGTTATAATTTCATGTATTGACTCGTTCCATGACCATGGAGACTTCTCCTTAATGTGGTCCCACAGAACAATAAATAAATAAATAAATAAAATAAATTTTGTGTTCTGAAACCAGCTTGAAACTTTATTTTCACACAGTTTGCGTATTTATAAATGTGGTGGATATTTGAAATTTTCCTAAATTTCTTCAATATGATAGATATAGAGAACATGAAAATGAAAGTTTGTGTTGAACAGAAGTAAACTGTTCAGCAAACCTGCAGTCATTAGAAAGCAAATGATCAGAAAGTAACTGTGTATTAATTGTCAGGATTCAAATTCCAAGATTCTACCAATACACAGTGTCCTTAACTTCCATGACAAGCTTCTAGAACTTGTAGAGGGGATTGAGTACATAATGTTTTAAATAGGAACCTATGTCCAGAAACATGCCATTTCTGTTCAATGGTGATTTCAGTTGTGATGTGTAACACATCCATGTCTGATGTCTGCTGAGGGAAAGAGGAAAGTCTCAGATTTGATTGTCCTGGTATGCAATAGTGTAGACAGAATAAGATGTACTACATCAGATGGTCACCTGGCATCACTTAATGTCTGTTTGCTGTGAGACCTATTCAATGCCTGTGCATATACAATACAGAAAGCATTGTTTGGTACACATATTTGGAATACATAGACATGTTCCATGTGTATGGTGAAGCTCAAGGCAGTGGAAGAGCTGTCATCACACAGATGTTTTGGCCAAGTTATGCATCAGCTCTGAGATACAGGTACCTTCACCATTAGGAATCAGGACTGTGGTGCTCCAAGGCAAAGCAGCATGTTTGAATTTGAAGATGATGTACTGCAGCCCATTGAATAAAACCCATCAATGATTATTCAAACAACTGCACATGCAATGAGTTTAGTCACATTATCATCCAGGATATTCTGCATACATCCGTATGACTTACAAAGGGTAGACACTATGGGCCCAGCACATTTCGCACAATACATAGCCTACTGCACATGGTTCCTGCACTGCTACATTGACACACCCCTGTTTCAATGTTGAGTTCTGTTCACAGATGAATCTAAGTTCACTAGGGACTGTGTTCTGAATCTATGAAACAGCCACATCTGGGCAGACTATACCCTTGTGTCATACATGCTCAGGGATTTCTGCACCAGTTCGGTATTAATGTGTGGGCAGCTATTCTAGACAGTCAGATAATTGGACCATACCTACTCCCATTCAGACTAACTGGTCATGCATACTTGATATTCCTATAAAATATATTGGACCCATTCTTGGAAGTTGTGCCACTGAATGTCCATCAGGAAGTATGGTTTCAGCTGACATGATCCAACCACTTGGCCATTGCAGTCACTGGATTTAACTCCTATGGACTACTTCTTGTGGGGTCATATGCAAAGTTTAATTTATGAGACTCCTGTAGAGACAGAAGATCATCTGCTGGCACAAGTTCTGTTCACTGCACTAGAAACTAAAGAGACACCAGGTGGGATGGAGGGTGTGTACAAGAACATTCTTTGTAGGTAGAATGTCTATAACAACATTGGTTGCTGCCACATTGAGCTGCTGTTTTAATGGTTCAGTACTGTTCTGTACATACAGTACACTAGTTTTTGTTTTGTTTTGGAGTAATGTAAACATGTAATGTTTAAGTGTTAATAGAAACAAATGTGCTTATGTGGTTAATAGATGTTTCATTATGTTTCCTTTTGAATTTTTACCTAATAATTGTGCTACGTACACCTAATTCAATTCCTGAAGCAGAAGTGAATGAGTTTAACATGTAAACTGGAACTGTCATAGAACAGAAACAGAATGTTTCCAGACATGGATTCCTATTCAAAATATTATGTACTCACTCCTCTCTACAAGTCCTAGAAGCTTGTACTGGAAATTTCTGAACAATCTCTATTTAACTGTAGCTAATAACATGAGAGTTAAAAGAGATAACTTTAAAAGAATAAACAGGGAAGGAATAATTAAATATAAAATTATTTATAAGTTTAATTCACCATTTGATATTGATGATGATGATGATGATGATGATGTTTGGTTTGTGAGGTGCTCAACTGCGCGGTTATCAGCGGCTGTACAATTTCCCAATCTTCGCTCAGCCCAATTTTGCCACTTTCATGAATGATAATGAAATGATGAAGACAACACAAACACCCAGTCATCTTGAGGAAGATGAAAATCCCTGACCCGACCGGGAATCGAACCCGGGACCCCGTGCTTGGGAAGCGAGAATGCAACCACAAGACCATGAGCTACGGGCTATTTAATATTGAAACCATAACAACCTGGCTGTTTATCAAAATGAATAATGGCAGAAAACTGTTTACAGTGGTGACACAACAGTGCATCATTTCTGAGCATGTTGAGAACAAAAAAGTAGATCTGATTTCTTCAGGGCAATGTATCTGGTTATAAGCTGCATTGGCAAGGGGAAATAGCTGAAATCACTTAAGTTGGAAGAAAGCTCCAAGGCCTCAGGAAATCTCTGTCTGATTCTATACAGAAGTTGTGGCTTAGTTAGCTCCTCTTTTAACAATAACATGTCATAAATTCCTTGAACAAAAATCTTGGCCTGTAGCTGGAAGAAAGCTCAGGTTACTCTGCTCTGTGTGAAACGTAACAGAAGCTATGCACAAAACTACCATCAGATCTCATTGATGTCCATGTGTTGCAGAATCTTGGAAGATATTCTATGGTCAAACATAATGACATCCTCCACACGAACCAACATGGATGCTTCATGGCAATCAGTTTGGATGCAGTGTCTATTGACTTTTGAAAAACACACCTAGGCTTATTATCAGAAGTATAATTTTACAGGGTTTCAACCAAAATTTGTGACTGAATTGAGGGTTTCGTGGAAAGGAGGATACAGCATTTTATCTTAAATGGAGTGTCATTGACCAATGCAGAAATAGCTTCAGACAAATTCTTGGTTCAATAATTCCTGAAGAGATTGTGTCTGACAAAGACCTCACAAAGGGTCTCCCACTACTCTTCAGGGGTACTGACTAGCTTTACTAGAACAACAGAGAGCAATACCACACAACAAACATAATTTTGATGCAGGCAACATGGAGCTAAGACCTCTGTTGTTTTGTATCTTTGATTAAATCAAATCAAATCAAACTTCAGAAAGTTCCCCAGAGAAATATGTTGAGATACTTGCTGATCATGTTGTATGTTAATGACCTTGCAAGCAGTAATAAACCTCAGACTTTTGGCAGATGATGCACCTACCTATAATAAAATACTGTCTGAAAAAACACTCCACAAATGTTCAGTCAAATATTGATAACATTCCAACCTGCATGGTTAGCCATGTGTTAAAACACTGCTTCTGAGTTGAGGAGATGCACCAGCTTCAGTATGAATCCACCTGGTAATGATGAGGATTGGTGTGCTGACCGGACTGGAAGTGGTTTTTAAGAAGTT
The DNA here is from genome assembly GCF_023897955.1 of Schistocerca gregaria. Classification (NCBI taxonomy): domain Eukaryota; kingdom Metazoa; phylum Arthropoda; class Insecta; order Orthoptera; family Acrididae; genus Schistocerca; species Schistocerca gregaria. Next base: position 264,076,760 of record NC_064927.1, read on the forward strand.
TCCCACATCCCACTAGGTGAATACTGGGCTAGTACCCATTTCCCAATTCAGTTAAATGATTTGCAAACATTTAGAAAACAATATCAGACTAAGTACAATGTGCACAATCATTCTTGCTGCACTCCATACCTGAATGAGATGGGAAGGAGTCCTAATAACTGATACAAAGGATGCCGTACACATAACAGTGGTTTTGCAGAGTGCAGATGTAGATGTAGATGTAAAACTGAGGAACTTGAAGCATGTTTGCTGCAACATCTGTGCTTTTCATCAGATTTGGCATGCTGTTCGCATATCTGAAGATTTTCTTGGGTAGGATATGTTTTAAAAAGTAATGGGATTACTGCATAACTACAACATTGTGTGATTGATGTACAAAAGCAATTGTGATTCTTCTTGAACTATAGGTACATTTTATATTTTACAGTGGAAAGTACAGGTTAGAGGCAAATAGAAAACTACTTGCTACATCCTGACTTGGATGCAGCAACTAATTCAGTTTATTGTTAACAGTGCAATTGCACTGCTGCTGCTGCTGCTGCTGGAAATCATTGATGCTTGCAAGTGAGAGTTTGTGTAACTTTCAGAACGCACTGTTCATGGCATAAAGTCTTTGTGGGTGATGCAGAGTTATAATTTTTTTTCATAGTAGTTAACAGTTCAGTCCTCGTGACATAGACCATATTAGATACAACTGTAAATAACAGAATGTTTAGCATTTTTGGTATGTAGGTCGCTGTGATTGCTCAGGGCTACGATCAATGACTCATTCATTTTGGAGCTCTATGGTGTTCAGATTATTACATGTAAAAATATAATTTCTGCATGAATAGAACAGTAAACTCATCAAGTTTGCATTTTACAATCTACAAATGTTCTATGAATGTCTCTCGTCAAACAACACACGTCCAAGCGGTAATCAAGTCCATTCCTTACCTTACATACCAACATCCTGTCAATGGTTATCACAACAGTATCGATACATTCTCTGAGCTGTTCCAGTGTTCTTGGCAGTGGGAGTACATAAACACAGTTCTTAATGTACCCCCAAAAAGAAAAATTCAGAAGGTGTTGTGTCAAGCAACCAGGGGACCTTCACCACTATGCTCAATCCAGCAATGCAAAAGATTTGTCCATTACATTATGTAATGATCATGCTGATACACATTTAATTTAAGTGACTCAGATACAAATACAGTATCAACTTATTCACCACAGAAAAAAGCTCCACCCAAACAGGTCATGAAGGCCCAATGGTATTGACCAGCCACCATATCATCCTCAGCCCCCAGGCATCACTGGATGCATATACGGAGGGCTAGTGATCAGCACACTGCTCAATCCAGCCGTATGTCAGTTTACGAGACTGGAGCCACTGATTCTCTTAGTCCCTACACACCATTCGTTAAAATGATATATCATGCTTTTCATTATCTTGTTTGGTTGCTGTGATATGATCATATATTGTATTTCACTACAAAGGATTGGTGGACATAAGCATAGTCTGTAACTTTCAGGAACGACCACCTCTGACAGCAGCACATGGAAATGCAGTTGCACACTTTGGTGGCACTCACCTATGGCTGTCCAATCATAGTCATTCATGCCACGCCCAACTTCTGTGCACTTTCTACTGTCCTGCAGTTTAACTAAAACACCTTCTTGGTGTGCACTGATTTCCAAACACAAGAAACCCATTAATTCAGAAAAGAGACAAGACAATGAAAAGGAATAATACCCAAAATACTACTCTTCACAATTACAAAGTGGCATTACATCTAACAAGATACAACTTCCTACTGAAGGCTATGGTGAATGTCTTCTAGGATAGACCCAGTATAGGTATTGGCAGGAGCTGTCCTAGATGCAGATACACACTGCCGGTCTGACTCTGCTGGCGTGCTTATAACACTAATTTGGCAGAGTGCTATACATAATCACATTAGTTCCAATTGATGGGTCCCTGTCACATGGCTTTTCATGAAGTAGTGCCGTGTTTATGTGGAAAGTCTGTTGATGTTTAAATCTACTGGTGATGTTTTGATCTGAGCTCTTGAAGGGAGGTTGGCATCCCAACTTGCTTGTCTGTTGTGTGGGCCCTCTAACTAATAAGGAGTCCCTACAACATTTCTCCCCTGGAAAAAGAATGCACAGCACCACAAACATTCATAGGAGTTGGTGTATCCTGGTTTATGTCCATAGGTTTGTGGTTGGTAGGGTCTGGAGGCAGCAATGCAGCAGAGGCAGCTGGTGGCAGAGGCAGTGGCTGAGGCAGAGGCAGAAATGGAGGTTCTGTGACAGGGCAGCTGGTGATAGGCACTGGCAGCTCCCCTGGGACGTCGTGGGCCACCAGAGGGGGATGGGGGGTGGAGCTGGTGAGTGGCAGAACCATCGGCCCACTCGAGAGACGTCATTACCTGGCCGCAGTGCTTGATGATGACAGCAGGTGCCCAGCGCACCGAAGGATGAGAGAAGGTCCATGCCCAGACCTCCTGCCTTATGTGGAAGGGGTGCGCTGAAGTCCAGGTGGGGAGGGGGGGGGGGGGTGAGAAGACACAGCAGCAACGACAGATAATGGAGAGCAGAATGTTCGACTGTGAAGTATCTCCGCTGGACTTTTACTGGCATCGTAGGTGGTGCGGTATGTAGCAAAAAAAAAAAAACTGCCTGGCTATTTTGTGCAGGCTGAAATGGGGCGGTGTGGATGAGGGAAATCCCATTGGCATCACAGAATTGCTTAAACTCATTTGAAGTAAACTGTGGACCATTATCTGTAACAGTCATTTTGGGGAGTCCTTCGACAGCAAAGAGGCGCTAGAGAATTTTGATAGTCTCAGCAGAATGGTGCTGCAGAATACAAAAGGGTACTCCAACCCAGAGTTAATCAGGATGAGCCATTGCAAACCACGAAATGGCCCAGCGAAATCCAAATGGAGATGTTCCCACAGAGCAGCTGCATCTGTCCACGAAAAATACTGGTGCAGGGATGCTGCCCGATGTGTTTGGCACGTGGTGCACACCTACATGAGGGAGGCAATGTCTTTATCCAATCCGTGCCAATAAAGGTGTCGGCAGGCCAGCTGTTCAGTTAGGACGATTTCCCAATGGTCAGTGTGGAAGAGGTCGAGGACACGACGGTGCAATAGGAGGGGTATGACCATCCATGGAACGTCCAAATCACTATGCAAAAGGATGACACCACTGCAGAAAAAGAGACTGTGCTAGTGATCCCAAAAATGCTGGATTTCTGCATCGCAGGTGCTATGACTGCTGGTTGGGCAGCCCACAGCAATTTGGAGGCAGAGAGCTTTCAGTGTCTGATCCTGAGTGGTGGCTTACCAGACTGCATCGGCATCAAAAGGAAGTGTGCCCAGTGCTGCATCCACATTCAGTTCCATGCGGAAACAAACCAAGGGGGAGGCATCAAACTCATGGTCCACTCTGGCAGGCACCCAGGAAAGGAAATCGAGGTTTGCATGCTGTTCAGAGATGCGATAGACAATATCAAATCTGAACGTCACCAGGAAGTGTGCCTAATGCTGGAGGTGGCGCATTGTCCGGGTGGGCACTGCGGCACCTAGGTGAAGCCAAAGTTTTTGGTTGGTCTGCAGAGTGAAATGATGACCATACATAAAAATCAGTGCCAAAGTGTCCTTTTCAATTTGACTATATGTGGTTTGACTGTCAGTTAATTTCTTGGATGCGAACGCCACTGGCCTCTCAATGTCATTGACCACTTGCAAGAGGATCGCACCTTGGTCATTGTCCGATGCGTTGGTAGTGACGATGAGGGGCAGGGAAGGGTCATAAGTGGCCAGACAAGGAGGGAGGGAGAGAGCTTACATGAGATTTGTGAAAGCCTGCTCACATGCTGCATCCCAAACCCAATGCACACCCTTATGCAACAACCTTGTCGGTGGCACTGAAATCTTGGTGGCATGAGGTAGAATACGCCAATAATAGTTAATTTGACTGAGGACAGATTACAGTCGCTTCACATTGGTGGGAGGAGGCAGGTTTTGAATCACCTCGACATTCTCCTTGGAGGTATATAGGTCGCGGGCATAAATTTTGAACCCAACATAACTGTCATGCTTTTCTTTCCGCACTGCAGGTTAGCCTCAGAAAAATCCTGAAACAGCCTATCCAGCTTGTCCAGGAGGTCCACTGCGGATGAGCCACTGACAATGACATTGTCCAGATAATTTGCCACACTGGGCACCTGACTTGTGAGGCATTCCAAATAATTTTGGAAAATGGTGGGGGCACTGTCAATGCCAAACAGGAGTTGGTTGTACCAGGAAAGGCCACACAAGCTTTTGATGACTAGGATCTGCTGTGATTCCTTGTCAAATGGCAGCAGCAAATAAGCAGTTGTACCGGTGAGATAGTTCAAACATACGAATGATCAGCAAACAGATGTCGAGAAACGGGTCCTGTAACTTCAAGATATCAGCCCAAAGTCCCTCATCTCATGCATGAAACACCACTATATAGTGAAACAGTGAAGAGGCATTAGACTGCTTGCAGGTAAAAAGTGTGACTTTGATTTTCCTTGTGGAGCCCATGTTCCAGTAAATGTTGTTCCATACATTTGTCATAATTTGACCACGGTTTGACAGACCTATCAAAAGCCTGCAACGTCAGTGGAACCACATGCAAAGTGTTCAATTTACCTGCAATGGAATCAGCTCTATAAGCTACCTCTTGCAATGCTGGGGAGTGAGGGTGGTGTTCTGACTTTGTGAGCACTCCTGAATCTCCTGTAGGGTTTCCATCAAGGACTGAAGAAATTCCCCAAAGGAGGCCATTTCGCCTGAAAATGAACATTCCATCCTTGTTTACAATAACTGTAGTATCCTGCGGGTGGCAGAGAAGAACTGATGATCAAGTTTGAGCACGCTTTATTTAAATAAAATGCCTTCTTGGCATGCACTAATTTTCAGATGCAAGAACAACAAGAAACCCAACAATTCTTGTGGTGTCAAAAGCCAGATAAGAGTACAAGAGAATGAAAAGAAATAATAACCAAAATACTACTGTAAGCAATTACAAAGTGGCATTATATCCAACAAGATATAACTTTCTACTGAAGTCTATGGTGAATGTCTACTAGGCTAGAGCCGGCACAGAGCTGTCCTAGCCACAGGTATACACTGCTGGTCTGACTCTGCTGGCATGCTTATAAAACCGATTTGATGCGGCGCCACATGTAGTAACATTAGTTCCAATTGGTGGATCTCTGTCACATGGCTTTTCACAAAGTAGTGGCATGTTTATGTGGAAAGTCTGTTGATGTTTCCATCCACTGCCAATGTTTTGATCTGAGTTCTTGAAGGGAGGTCAGCAGTCCACCTTGCTTGTCTGTTGTGTGGGCCCCCTAGCTGATAAGGGCCACTACTACACACATCTTGAGTTTAATGTCACATCCTGATGCAAATTTGAACATTTAGTAGCTGCATAATCAATCTATTAAACCCTAGATGAAGTATCCTGTTGAACACATAAGGTGTGATCTTGAAGAAGTTGTCGGAGAGTGAATGCAAGTAAGTATCTTTAGAAGTACTAACACCACACAGTTGCATCATCTGTATATGACTCCCTGAACTGTAACTGAATGTATCAGGTAACAGGTCACTAGGAAAATTATTTTCAAGAAGCTTTCATTGTAACAAGAATACTGTCAGACAAAACCAGCTGATTTCTCCTTGTTCCATTAATCTACTTCTTAGTGTGAATATTTCCTAAAAATAGAGCTGTAGAGTAATTGGTGTGAAATATATGAGCCTTTCTATGTTCTTTTTTTATCTTAAGCTTGCTATACAATAAAACAAACAACTTTCTTTTTAGATGTGTTTTGCTTTTACTGACAAGTTTCCTTAATGGTTATATTCTGTAAATATAATGAATAGACTATATTTCTATAAGGCTTTGAAGGAACAAGGTGCAACCAATTTCAGATTATGGCTTATGTTGGAATGAATGAAGCTTATTTGTCGGAGCTCTGTGATTATCCTTTGTTCTTTCTCATGACCGACAGACATGGTTGAGAGGGATAGTCTTTCTCATGGGATTTCAATGGAGCCTACAATGTGCAGGAATGTCTCCAGAACTGATATGAGCCCTTTGGTTCTGATCCAAATAGAAAACTTGAAACTTCTGTTATAGTCTTGAGAGCTGTAATGGGGACCCAAATTAGTAAAAGTACAGTCATGTGGCATTTTTGGCAGGAAGGTCCAGAAGTGCAGGTTCAACCTCCTAATTCATAAAGTTCTTCTATTCTTCATGCACAATGGCTGCTCTCCCTCATGAAGAGTGAGAGTTGTGTGTTTAGGTGTTACTGATAAAACTAGGTCAAAATGTGTGTTTGTACTGTGGTATCAAGATGTGTTAGATAACGAAGGAATCACCATCGACAGGGTAACATGCTCTCACTTCATGTGACACTACAGAGAGGTTTGGAATTTAATCCAGGCCATCAGCAAAGAGACTGGTCGTTAGAGACTTCATGCCACCATCCCAACACCATTTGACGTATCCAGGTAGTTATCCATCCAAGTACTGGCCACACCTGGTGTTGCTTAACTTTGGTGATCTGACAAAAACAATGTCTTCAATGAGTCAAGGATGTTGGCTGATTCTAAATGGAATAGGGGCACATTACATGTCAGATGTTATCACTCAGTTAGCTGACTGTGTGACGTGTAGGCAATATTTTTCCCCCTCTCTAATCCAGAAAATTATAGCTGTAGGAGATGCCAAAGTATTAGTGTTGAAATCCATCACAGATGAAACAAAAAAAAAAAAATCATAGTGATAAACTGCTAAAGTAATCACAACAATGTTCCAGAGATTGACGCAATTCTAAAAAAGCAGTGGAGCTCATATAAGCGCACAAAGCTGGCTAAAACCAGAAACAGACAGTAGTGAGATTTTTCTGGTAAATCTTAATATGTGGTTCAATGTGATGTTCCCTCTACCATGCCCTTCCCAGTCATTTGCAGAGTGTAGATGTAAATGTGGAACCACTAGAATGTGTTTATTTTAAAGATTTTATAATGAACATTTTATGGTGGTGTATCATTTCAAGTTACTTGTGAAGATTGCACTCAGATATTTCAAGACAGTACTTACTTAACTTGAGAAGCACGTATAATCAGTAACACATTTAAAATAATTGTTAAGTTGTTTCTCTGAGCTACATACCTGTTACAAATGTACCATTTACCCTTAAAGCTTCCTGGGCCTACTCATTTCTGGCTCTACCAGACTCCTATTTCATTATGTCTTTTTACTACATATCTTGTTGGGGTATTAATTGGTGCCAGTGTATCAAGACATCAACACTGGACTCAGTCAGAGGTAGTCTGATGTGTTAGCTAGATCATCTTGAGTTGTCTATGGAAATCTACTACCTCCCATTAACATTTATAATTTTAGTGTTTTGAACTATTAACACATTGTTACACATTAAATAAATATTCCAGGTTGTATTTTGTGCTTGGGACTGGGGGTTACTGTGTGTTATTTCCATAGCTGTGGTCATTAGATCTGATGTATACCTGTTGTAAAATGTTTGTCATAATTCACGATATTTTGTTGTTTTTAATAGCTGTCTCATTTTTACATATTTGTAGTCAGTTTGTGTACATATTAATTCTTGAAACAGTAACATGTTGTTTTATTTTACAGTTTTATGCAGATCTTTATCACTTGCTGCAACATCAGGCATCACCACAGGCCAAAAAAATAATGAAGGATGTTTCCTATTCTCAAGTGCACACGGTGCATGAAATGTTGCAAAAAACAAGAGTGCTCAGCTATTCATGATTAATTATAAATGATTTCCATTTATATTTGTTTTATGTTTTATGTATTGTGTAATGCAGTATATTTGTACAGCATTTTATTATACAGTCTTGTACTTTATTGCTCATCTGAAAAAACGTCCTATGAATAAATTGTGCAGTAATTTTGGAGTGTTTGTCTTCAGTTTACCTTTGAATAGATCCTGTACCTCAACTACCTTTATTTTCAACTTAACCAGGAGATTCATTATGATGGGTAACATAGCTTATAACTGCTTCTGAAATTACAAATGTGTGACACAATTTTTCACCAAATATGATTTCATGCTTATCAGGAGCTGATACTGGAAGAGTATAGTTTCTTCCAGAAACAGCCCAAAATACTTCCAAAATCAGGTACATCCTGTATGACAAAAATTAATTTTCCAGGCTTCCTATATCCTATACAATTTAAATAAAAAACTTGTTTAAAATCAGCAACTGATGAAATATGTCTCAGCTGTGGAATCTGTAACATTACAAATTTTATTTTGTTTCTTGCAAAGCTTTAAGGCTCAGTATTGGTTCTGTAGAAACTGACATCCACATATAAATAAAACAAACACTCTTTGTATATTTTTCTCTGTACACAACTCCACAGATAATGGTAACATAGTCATGCTGGTATAGCATGTAACGTGCAGATTTCTAGAGGAACGTCGATAGGATAACCTCACCCTTGATCCAAATCATGTATCATGTATCATCAATTAATGTGAACCTAGTGAGGGACCTGTGATTCTATGTGACCAGGAAGGCGTCCTCTTGATGGCCCAAGTGTACGTTAGTATGGGATGTTGCCATATGGGTGCCCATATCTGTACTGTGGATTTGTTTGTTGGTGCGGCCTTCAAAGGAGAGATACTTGTGAGTGAAGATGTAACTGGTCATGGAGATAGGTTTGGAGTCATTCAGATGTGGAGAAAGGCAGCATTCAGTATTGGCAAGGCCATAAAAAAGGGCTATTGAAAAAGCATCCAACTTTTATTTATAAAATCAATCTTTTTTTCAGATACAATTGTTTGACACACTCACTTTCAAAGTAGTCCCCTTCAGCTTTTACACACCTCCCCCAACACTGCTGCCACTGCTTGAAGCATTACTGTAAAGCTTCTTTTAGTGTGTTGCAGGGCTGCTCTGTCAAATTCTACATAATGATGATTATAACTATGTTTTTGGGTCTTACTCTGCATCAAGCGCTTGTTTCCATGCATATCTCAAATGGTATCTGCTACCACGGTTGAAGTTCTTTTGGTTCATTCTTATTTCAACAGCCTCCTTAATAACAGAATCGCAGTACATGGAGGCATGGGACAGAATTTTTGTTTCATCGAACAATATTTTACATTTGTTCATGATGCTGTGCTCCACAATTGCTGATTTCTCTCGTTCTCTATTTTTAATATGGCATTGGTGTTCTGCACAGCGGTCAGAAACAGTATGAAGGGTCTGACCTATATAATTGCTTCCACACTCACTCGGGATATTATAAACTCCAGGGACCCTGAGGCCAAGATTGTCCTTAATAGGCTGCATCATCTCCTTAATTTTCTTAGGTGGACGAAAAATCGGTCTTATACCTTGTCTACACAGGACTCTTCCTATTTTGCTGGAGATCACGCCACAAAAAGGAAGAATTGCAATCGGTGTTTCATCCTGTGAGTGTGCAGCATTTTCACTTTTCCTTTTATTGGAGAACACTGCCTTTATATCATGTGCACCATAGCCATTCTTTCGAAACACGTACTTCAGGTGCCTAATCTCAGACCTTAAATGGTCCTTGTCAGAAACAGTTTTTGCTCTATATAACAACGTGTTCAAAATGGCTCTCTTCTGAGCAGGATGATGGAAACTCTGTGCATTCAGGTATAAATTGGTGCCGTAAATAAGTGCCATGGCAAAAAACTCCATTCCCATATTACTTTCCTCCATGGGGAGGACATCGCACACCAGGTCCATCAAATGCAGAAGATGCGCATCAAATATGTACAGTTGCACAGTAATTTGGCATTTCTGCAATACTGTCGTGATAATGAGATTGTGCCTAAGTTTGCTGTGGTAAAACACCATATCAAGTCGGTTGGAATGAAGAATATATTACAGAAGACAAGCCAGGGAATTGTCAGAGAAAGGTTATGACACACAAGGTACGAACTGATTCTTAATGCACGAAGTTTATATAGTTGTCATCTTTTGTTATATACATTTCACTCGCCATTTGACTGGGAGTGGGTCGATATGACGATGGCTACTCATCAAAGAGCTCATCTTACCAATACATCAGTTAAACAAGTAAAGAAATTTGAGCGTCTTGCAGCTATGCAAAGATCAGAGTCATTGTATGAAACAGCACGCACTGTCGCCAACCTGTTGGGCAAGAACCTGGACATAGGAGCCATCTTAGCCCTTAATAGAGGTTTGAATTTTGCTCCTACACCATGTACTATACCCATTGTGGATCTTATCAGTGGAGTACAACAAATGGTGCGGTATCTTGCACAGGATGATGCCAATGAAGTGAAACTTTTTGGTCTCAGCTAAGTCTTTAAGATCTAATATCAGTAGATAGGAGAGGGAGGGGCCTCTGTTTACTTCAGAAGGATGAAGATCTTGTCATATTACCAAGTGACAAAGGAAATGCCACCGTAGTCCTTAATACTACCGAATATCATAGTAAAATGACATCACTGTTGGAGGACAGTATGTATAAATGTGTTAAATGGGGCTCGACTTTGACGTACAGCAGAAAAACCATGAAGTTAATGAAGAATTCCGGGCTGCCAGATGATGTTACATAAAATCTCAGAGTCCAAGCTCCTAGACCACTCAGGTTGTATGAACTACCTAAGATCCGAAAGGATAATGTTCCCATGGGACCTGCTGTCAGTTCAATTAGTTTTCCTACTTATAAGCTGGCTAAATACCTAACAAAGTTAATGACTCCTCTAGTCAGTCGGTGTGAACATCACATCAAAAACTCCCAGAAGTTCATTGCGAAAATCAAACAAATTACAGTTGGTCCAAATGACATTTTAGTCAGCCTGGATGTGGTATCACTGTTCACAAAAGTTCCTGTGGAGGACACATTGAAAATGCTGGCGCATCTTTTTCCTCCTGAAACTATAAAGTTGTTCCGGCATGTGGTGACAACCACCTACTTCTTGTATGGTAACAAATTTTATGAAATGACAGACGGTATGGCAATGGGCTCTCTGATGTCTCCATCACTGGCTAACTTCTTTATGGAGAATTTTGAGGAATGTGCATTAAATTTGGCTCCCCTCCATCCATCCTTATTTTATCCTTATGTTCATGATACATTTATGATCTGGCCACACAGTGCAGAAGCTCTTGAACAATTCATGGAACACATGAACAGCATACATTCGAACATGCAGTTCACTGTCAAGATGGAGAAGGAAGGGAGACTGCCTTTCTTAGATGTTCTAGTACAACGACAGGGGCCAGTCTCTATACGTTAAGCAGACACATACCGATTTATACTTGAATGCACAGAGTTTTCATCATCCTGCTCAGAAGAGAGCCATTTTTAACACATTGTTATATAGAGCAAAAACTGTTTCTGACAAGGTCCACTAAAGTCTGAGATTAACCATCTGAAGTATGTGTTTCAAAAAAATGGCTATGGTGCACGTGATATAAAGGCAGTGTTCTCAAAAAAAAAAAAAAAAAAAAAAAAAAAAAAAAAAAAAAAAAAAAAAAAAAAAAAAAAAAAAAGAAGGAAACGTGAAAATGCTGCACACTCACAGGATGAAACACCAATTGCAGTTCTTCCTTTTTGTGGCATGATCTCCAGCAAAATAGGAAGAGTCCTGCGTAGACGAGATATAAGACCGATTTTTCGTCCTAAGAAAATTAAGGAGATGATGTAGCCTATTAAGGACAATCTTGGCCTCAGGGTCTCTGGAGTTTATAATATCCCCTGTGAGTGTGGTAGCAATTATATAGGTCAGACCATTCATACTGTTTCCGACCGCTGTACAGAACACCAATGCCATATTAAAAATAGAGAACTGGAGAAATCAGCAATTGTGGAGCAGCACAGCATCATGAACAAATGTAAAATATTGTTCAATGAAACAAAACTAATGTCCCATGCCTCCACGCACTGGGATTCTGTTATTAAGGATGCTGTTGAAATAAGAATGAGCCAAAAGAACTTTAACTGCAATAGCAGATACCATCTGAGCTGTGCATGGAAACGAGCACTTGATGCAGGGAAGCAGCAGAGATGTTCCTTCCAAGGTTTACGTTCCAACAGAAGCTGTGGCGCCACTGCTGTATACATTGACACCATCTGTGACAGCAGTACGTAACTGCCGACCAGTTATAAGCTGACCAATCAGAAGCCACCCATGGGCTATAAAAAGGCTACCACAGCAGCAGTTGCTTCTGACGATGACAATGGAGGCAATTGTCGAAAGCTTGGGATTTTATTCACAATTGACATGGCAAAAAAACCAAGAAGGTTTTATAAGGAGGTGAATGCGGGCATGGAGCTGATTAAAGGCTATTAGGTGCTCTAGGGAAGGGTGCCACTTACGTCGCTGTAGAGCTCGCTGACACTCTTTAATTGCCTCAGCGACCAACAAAGGACTGTCTCTTGCTAGGGGCTCCCTACAGAACGAGGGATAACGTTTTCTGCTGAAGGAAGAATCGTTGTAGTGACCTGCTCAATCACAACATGAATGAAACCATGTGGGAGAGGTTCAGCAGTGACAGCAAAGGTGAAGGCTACCTAGTCTCCCTTGTTCAAAGTCCATCTGGGTAAACGTCTGTTGGCATGATGCTGGGGGGAGTGACAGAAAGATGGGGAAATGGTCACTACCACACAGGTCATCATGTGCTCTCCAGTAGATAGATGGGAGAAGTCCTGGGCTGCAAAGTGATAAATCAATCACTGAGTAACTACCGTGAGCCACACTGAAATGTGTGGAGGCCCCAGTAATTATGAGGCAGAGGTCAAGTTGGGACAGTAAATTTTCGACATCTCTGTCACAGCCAGTAAGCACGGTGCTACACCACAAGGGATTATGTACCTAAAAATCTCCCAAAAGTAGGAAAGGTTAACGGAGCTGATCAGTCAGTGCAGCCTATACGTTCAGGGGTACCACACCATCTGAAGGATATATACATTGCAGACAGTTATTTCCTGTGTTGCCCATATCCTGACAACCACAGCTGCAAGAGGAGTTTAAAGGGACACAGGTTCACTACATACCAAGTTCAGGACATAAACGCAAACTCCACCTAACACTCTATAATATTCACTATGGTTCTTGTAATATCCCCTGTAGCCGTGAAGGACAGGGGTCAGCATTGCAGGTTTCCTGGAAGGCAATGCAGAAAGCAGGTGTAAATCTTAACAGCTGCTGTAGCTCAGCCAGGTAGTGGAAAAAACCCCAACAATTCCACTGGAGGATGACATGATTGTGAGACTGGGAAGGCATGAAACACTCAATGAGCCAGTCTACGCCTCAGGGTCATCTCCTGGTTTCGACTTATTTACTGAACGGGCTATATCCATTGTGTCTGAGGGTCTGGCGAGATCTAGGTCCTCAGCAGACGCCAGAATCTTCACCTCATCCTCAGATGTTGCAGGCAGCAGTGGTGTGGGTGCCACCTCAATTCCTTCATTTTTGGGAGTCTTCTTTCTGCATTTCTCTTGCTGATCCTTGGGTTTCTCTGGCTGGAAGGGTTTCCCTGATTCCATCCCTGAGACAGAGGATGACATGAAGCTCTACGACCAGATGCTTTTGGGCACTTCAGCCACTGGTGGGTGTCACCTTTCTCACTAGCAGAAACCTGGGAAGGGAGTGACCCAAGGGACCTCTTCCTAGTGAGAGGAGCCGAAGAAGACTGTTGCTTCTCTGAGTGAAAAGTGGGGTCTGGTGCCCCCGATGGTTGGGGGGAGAGTGCTCCCAAGGCAGGCGGTGCAGGAGCAACAGGGAGAGAAGCACCATTAAGGGGACAAGGGTAGTCTTTCGGTCTGAGAGCCGAATGGAACTCGTGGAACTGATGGGGCTACAACTTTTCTCATAGCAACAGGATAAGAGAGTGTCATAGCCACAGGATGTAGGTGCTCAAATTTCCTCTTAGCCTCAGTGCAGGTCAGTCAGTCCGTGGTCTTGTATTCCATGATTTTCCTTTCTCACTGTAAAATCCTGCATTCTGGCGAGCAAGGGGAATGATGCTCTCCACAGTTGACACAGATGGGAGGCAGGGCACATGGAGTATTGGGATAGAATGGACGTCCCAACATGTGATGCTGGAAGTACAATGGGAAGACATATGGCCAAACTTCCAGCACTTAAATCACCGGTTTGGGGAAGGGATATATGGCTTGACATCAGAGCAGTAGACCATCATCTTGATCTTCTTGGGTAATGTGTCACACGCCGAAGGCCAAGATACAGGCACCAGTGGTAACCTGATTATCCCTCAGACCATGATGGATGCGCTGGAAGAAATAAACTCCTCGTCACTCTAAGTTGGTGCACAGCTCGTCGTCAGACTGCAAAAGAAGGTCCCTGTGAAATATAATACCCTGGACCATATTGAAGCTCTTATGAGGCATGATGGTAACAGAAACATCCCCCAGCATGTCACAAGCGAGTAATGCCTGTGACTGGGTAGAGGATGCTGTTATTATCAAGACTGACCCTGACCGCATTTTGGACAAGCCCTCCACCTCTCCAAACTTGTCCTATAAATGCTCTACAAAAAACTGAGGCTCCATCAAGACAACAGAGTCCCCATCAACTCTCATACATACGAGGTACCAGGGCAAATAAGGTTTGCTGCCATCCTTAGCCTGGCGTTCCTCCCAAGGTGTGGCTAAGGAGGTGAATGATTTATGATCATACTTCCTTGCATTGTACTGACTTGGAATTCTTAGAGTTTGCTGGCGTTCGATCACCAGCAAGTTCTGACATGATGCACATCATTCGCCCTGATGCCACCCACTCCGAGCAGGGGCCCTCCCCACAGGCAACACCCAGCCGCAGCAAAGACCACCTGACAGGATGGCCATCACCGGGAGTCTCGATGCCCCAAGGTGACAGGCATCTACTCCTTGGCATAGGTGGGGAATTAACTGCGCAGGCATCAGGAGAGCAATCCCTGTGTAGTCAGGGGCTACAACCAACAGCGTAAATGGCGGTCCCACCACGACGGAGTGGCTACTGTGCTGGATATGAGGTGCAAAGAATTCCATGGTCATTGTCGGTACAGAAAACGACACTGCATAGTGGGTGGAGGTAAACGCACTTAGGAAGGTGTTCTCACCCAAGAGGTGGAGGATGAGGGTGACTGCAATGCCATGATGAGAAAGTGGGCTAAATATCTCAATGCATGTTGAACATGATGCACCACGTAAGGCATCCTCCACAACTGGCTCGCTGTTCAGGAAAATTTTGAAAAATGAATGTCAAACCCTACAGGGGCTATCACATAATGGTCAAAAGATGTGAGACACATTTTAGTTGCCTCTTAAGACAGGCAGGAATACCTTGGGCCTTTTCTAACCCCTGGGCCCACATGGGAAGTTAATATGCCAACTATGCAGATGACAAAGAGATTGAAGAAATGTATGATGAGATAAAAGAAAGTATTCAGATAGTGAAGGCAGATGAAAATTTAATAGTCATTGGGGCCTGCAAAAAAATAGTAGGAAAAGGAAGAGAAGGAAAAGTAGTACGTGAATAAAGAATGGGGATAAGGAATGAAAGAGGAAGCTGCCTGGTAGAATTTTCCACACAGCACAACTTGATCACAGTTAACACTTGGTTTAAGAATCATGAAAGAAGGTTGTATATGTGGAAAAGGCCTGGAGACACCAGAAGATTTCAGATAGATTATATAATGGTAAGAGACAGATTTAGGAAGCAGGTTTTAAATTGTAAGACATTTTGAGGGACAGAGGTGGACTCTGACCACAATCTATTGGTTATGAACAGTAGATTAAAACTGAAGAAACTTCAAAGAGATGGGAATTTAAGGAGATAGGACCTGGATATACTGAAAGAACCATAGGTTGTGAAGAGTTTCGGAGGGAGCATTAGGGAACAATTGACAATAACAGGAGAAAGAAATACAGTAGAAGAAGAATGGGTAGCTTTGAGAGATGAAATAGTGAAGGCAACAGAGTATCAAATATCTTAAGACAAGGACTAGTACAAATTCTTGGCTAACTGAAGAGATATTGAATTTAATTGATGAAAGGAAAAAATATAAAAATGCAGTAAATGAAGCAGGCAAAAAAAAAAAAAAAAAAAAAAAAAAAAAATTACGAACATCTCATAAATGAGATCAACAGGAAGTGCAAAGTGGCTAAGCAGGGATGGCTAGAGGACAAATGTAAGGATGTAGAGACGTATATCACTACGTGTAAGATACTGCCTATAGGAAAATTAAAGAGACCTTTGGAGAAAAGAGAATCACTTGTATGAATATCAAGAGCTCAGATGGAAAACCAGTTCTAAGCAATGAAGGGAAAGCAGAAAGATGAAAGGAATATATAGAGGGTCTATGCAGGGGCGATGTACTTGAGAGCAATATTATGGAAATGGAAGAGGAAGTAAGTGAAGATTAAATGGGAGATGTGATACTGCGTGAAGAATTTGACAGACCTTAGTAGAAGCAGGCCCCCAGGAGTAGATAACATTCCATTAGAACTACTGATAGGCTTGGGAGAGCCAGCCCTGACAAAACTCTACGATCTGGTGAGCAAAGATGTATGAGACAGGCAAAATACCCTCAGAGTTCAAGTAGGATATAATAATTCCAATCTGAAATAAAGCAGGTGTTGACAGGTGTGAAAATTACTGAACTATCAGCTTAATAAGTCATAGCTGCAAAATACTTACACGAATTCTTTACAGATGAATGGAAAAACTGGTAGAAGTTGACCATGGGGAAGATCAGTTCAGATTCCATAGAAATGTTGGAATATGTGAGGCAACATTGACCCTACAACTCACCTTAGAAGATAGGTTAAGGAAAGGCAAACCTACATTTATAGTGTTTGCAGACTTAGGGAAAGCTTTTGACAATATTGACTGGAATACTCTCTCTCAAATTCTGAAACTGGCAGGGGTCAAATACAGGGAGCAAAATGCTATTCACAATTTGTACGGAAACGTGATGGCACTTATAAGAGCCAAAGGTCATGAAAGGGAAGTAGTGGTTGGGAAGAGAGTGAGACAGGGTTGTAGCCTATTCCCAATGTTATTCAATCTGTATATTGAACAAGGAGTAAAGGAAACGAAAGAAAAATTTGGAGTAGGAATTAAAATCCATGGAGAAGAAGTAAAAACTTTGAGGTTTACCGATGACATTGTAATTCTGTCAGAGACAGAAAACGACCTGGAAGAGCAGTTAAATTGAATGGACAAGTCTTGAAAGGATGCCATAAGATGAACATCAAGAAAAGCAAAACAAAGATAGTGGAATGTAGTCTAATTACATCAGGTGATGCTGAGGGAATTAGATTAGGAAATGAGACACTTTGATGAGTTTTGCTATTTGGGGAGCAAAATAAGTAATGATGGTTGAAGTAGAGAGGATATAAAATGTAGGCTGGCAATGGCAAGGAAAGGGTTTCTGAAGAAGAGAAATTTGTGAACATTGAGTATAGATTTAAGTGTCAGGAGGTCGTTTCTGAAAGTATTTGTATGGAGTGTAGCCATGTATTGAAGTGAAACATGGACGATAAATAGTTTGGACAGGAAGAGAATAGAAGCTTTCGAAATGTGGTGCTACAGAAGAATGCTGAAGATTAGATGGGTAGATCACGTAACTAATGAGGAGGTACTGAATAGATTGGGGAGAAGAGGAATTTGTGGCACAACTTTACTAGAAGAAAGGATCAGTTGGTAGGACATGTTCTGAGGCATTAAGAGATCACCAGTTTAGTGTCGGAGGGAAGCTATGTACGATAAAAATCATAGAGGGAGACCAAGAGATGAATATACTAAGCAGATTCAGAAGAATGTAGGGTACAGTATTTACTTGGAGATGATGAAGTTAGCACAGGATAGAGTAACATGGAGAGCTGCATCAAAGCAGTCTCTGGTCTGAAGACTGCCACCACAACAACAACCTAAATGTGCTTCAATCTTCAGTGATAAGCAGCCATCTTTGAAGCAGCTGTACCATTCCTTTATTTGTGTAGTACCCATTGCTTTGTCCCCAAACATTTGTTGAACGTTGTGCATTTTTTCAACTTGAGAGTTGCCAAGTTTAAAACAAAATTAGATATGATAATTTTGTTTCCCTCTGTCTTTCATTTTGCCTACAACACAGAATCTGACAACTCCACTTACGTGCACTCACTTACCAACAAATAGCCAGTGACTGACTGTTCCCACAGTTCTGGAAAAAAAAAAAAAAAAAAAAAAAAAATATTATCAGGCAAACGCATTACATATGCATGTGCCCTGATACTACTGTTGCTTTCAACAATAAAAAATAAGGTAGGATACATTTCCAACAGCCCTCATATATTCATGGCCCACATAGAATTTCAGTCTGCTCACCTTATACATACTAAGTGATGACATCTTCATAAATTGGACTGAGAGTGAGAACAACTTATCCACATTCCTCTAGAATGACAACACACTCTTCCCAATCCCATCATCCGGTCTTCCTCAGCCCAACAAGCCACTTTCTTTGATGTCAACTTCCACTTCACTGGTGGCTCAAACAGTACCTCCATCCACACCATACCTACCAATCACCAAGAATTTTGACAGCTGCCACTGCATCAAGAAATCCCTCCCATTCAGCCTACCAACTTTCGGTTATTGCATCTGAAGTGTTGAGCAGTCTCTGTATATGTGTGCTGAGGGTCAGACTGAAATTACCCTCCATACTTGGTTCAGAAACAGATCTCTCATCCTTTGTCTCTTCATTCACATACTATTCTTCACATGCCCACTGAATGGCCACAGTGGAGTGTCCACCTCACAACTCAGTGCTACCCAGGACTGGAGCAACTGAACCACATTCTCCACCAAGCCTTTGACTACCTCTAGTCATACCCTGAAATGAGTAGTTCCTCCCTCCCCTCCCACTATGGTATTCTGCCACCCACCTAACCTATGTAATATCCTTATCCATCCCTATTCCATCTCCGCTTCCCACCCTTTTTCCTCTGACTCAATCTCTGTAGCAGATCTAGATGAAAGACCTGTTGGATACATAATCTCACCACCACTTACTCCAGCCCTGTCACAGGCATTTTCTATCCCATCAAAGAAAGCAGCCATGTAATGTACCAACTTAGCTGTGACCACTGTGCAGTATTCTCTATAGGCATGAGGCATGACCACTAACAAGCCATCTATCTGCATGATTGCCCACTGCCAAACCGTGGCAGAGAGAAAGCTCAGCCATTAAGTTGCCAAGCATGTCATGTGGCATGTCATGCTAGACTTTGACAACTGCATCACAGCTTAAGACGTCTGGATTCTTATCCCCAACTCCAACTTTTCTGAACAGTGCATGTGGGAACTCTCTCTGCATCATATCCTTTGTTTCTTTAATCCCCCATGGTGTCAATATTCACTAACTCTGCCGCCACCTGGCTCTATGCCCTTCCCTGCTCCTTTCCAGCTTCATGTATGCCTTCTATCCCCTCCCCCAAAATCCCCTAACTCACCTCAATAGCCCTTCTTCTTCTATATTGCTATCCTCTCCCATCCATGCCCCCTCAACCAGAACAGCATTTCGATGCCACATTAGCAGCCCACTATCCTGTCCCTGCAACATCCATACACACTTCCCCAGACAGCACTAGATCTTCTCTCCCTGCCCCCTCCAACCCTGCTATCTCCCCCTCCCCCCACACATTACTTCTCTTCTGTATCCTCACTACCCATCCCAATCAAGATCGTTGCTCACTGTAGTCAGATCTCTATGCCAGGAGATGACAGAGGACAAAAGTGTGTGTATTTTTCTAAATCTGAAGGAGGTCTTTGTCCAATAATATTTGTTCACAGTGCTACAAATGATGGCTCCCTATCTTTGGATAGGCTGAAGCTGGCCAAATTTGGGCCAATAAGTGTTTTGAATCTGCCCACTGCCAAAATTGTGCATCTAACAATACAGTTTGCTAGTGTATTGTATTTGTTGTGAAGTAATAGTCATGCTATGGTGTGCCAACCAGTAGGCACACTTGTAGCACCGACACTATGTGATGAAAGAGCAGCTTGTTTCTCCTGAACCATCTCTCCTCCTCACATGTACTCATGCTGGGAGCTGGTGTGCAGAGCTGCAAAGGAAACCCTGCAAATTTCAGAGGAATGTGGTCAGCCAGTAGCACTGGTATGACTATCTTCACACCACTTTTCCATTACAAATGTTTCCATTTTCTTCTTAGGGCAACTAGGTTTGACAACACAGAAGCAATAATTGAAGAAAAACCTACAGATAAATTGGAACCTCTTCACTAGTTTCATCAAAAATTTGTAAATAGCTATATTGCACACCTTAAAGTCAGATAATTTGTTACAATTGATGAGATTCTGAAAGTTTTGAAAGGCAATTGTGTATTTGTACACTACATTCCAAATAAGCCTGTGAAGTATGGTATCAAAATATATGCCCTTAGTGATGTCAAAACGTTTTATACTCTAACTTTTGATGTCAAATGACTGATAACATTCATCAAGAGCACAAATAGGCATGTCATAACTGATAACTATTACACTTGCCATGGTCTAGCTCAGAATCTTCTGGATAAAAAGTTGGCTACCATCAGCATTTCGGAGGGAGGAAGGAAATTCCATGTGAATTTCAGCCTGGTAATCCACGTGGACTCAAAGTGACACTCAGTGGCTTTCAGTATGATTTTGGCTCATCTTAGACTGCCACTAGGAAAAGAATTTGTGATCTCCCTCTCTACAGTGTGTGATAAAAATTAAATTGACATCAAAAGTGGAAAATCAACTGTAAACTGAAACTACAGCTGCACCAAGGATGGTATGGATACTGTGTATCATATAAAACAGCCAGAATAACCTAGAGAGAGACACTCATATTATTCTATTGGCATCTTGATATCGCAGGACTTAATTCAATCATCATCTTTAGGAACAACCATCCATAAAAAGAAAGGTGTCAGCTGTTTCTAAATAAACCTCTTGTGAATGCTCATCTAGAATGAGCGAAACTAGCCAACTTTCCAAAATATATACAAATATATCTAGAGAGATTCAGGAAAAGTGGACCAGTCACGACAAACCTAAACCTGGAATACATCATACACATGGATACACAGGAATGTCAGAATGAAGACACTGTGAGTTACAGAAACACTGTCCGCAAGAATCATTTTCAACAGAACATTACAATTTCTCCTGGGAAGATTATGACCAAAAGATGGAACTTTGTTATGATTGAAGATGTTTATTGATATAAACTATTTTAGCAATGTGACTGCTTTCCTATTTATTTTTGCCTGAAATAAATAGTTAATGCAATGACAAGCTGTTTTATTTCAATTTTTGCTCTCCGGTCTGTATAAAGATGACAATCATGTGAAGATGAAATTGTGGTGTAAATGCTGTGGTATGTTCACATTAATTTTGAGGGGGAGTTCAAAAAGTAGGTTACACATTATCATAGCAATACAAGTAATTTCCATTGAATGCTTCACTACTGTTCAAAGTGACACAAATACATGACACTAGTTTTCAATGTAGTCAGTGTGTAGGTACATGATGAAAGACCCCTAAGATATCGTAAAGTTAATATTTATTAAAAAACAAACAAATGAAACAACAATTGACCAGAAGGATTGGCAAACACGTTAATTATGAATGTGCGGTAGAGGCGGAGACAAAAGAAAAAACATTCATTCAGTTATTTGTACTGGTTTTTGTTTTTACACACACTGTCTCTCATATGTAGAAAGGCGATGAAGATCTGAGATTTGAAGCTTGAAGTATTATGAGTTTTATGTATTGTATGTGTGCATGAATAATAGTATATTGAACAACAGTATCAAGTATTTTTTTATTTATTGAAGTGAAGTGAAGACCATATAAGGAGGATTTCCTTGATTATGACAAGTGCTGGTGTTCTCGGAGTCCACTGCCCACAACTTCAATTGAAATAAAAGTCAAGTCCAATAGAGAGAGAGAGAGAGAGAGAGAGAGAGAGAGAGAGAGAGAGAGAGAGAGAATAAGCACACAACATTTCTCATAGCACAATCGCATTATATCCTACAAAAGTGTGTGTTCATATGAATATTCAACAATATTTAGTAATAGTAATATTTATTTTACATTTTTTTATATTATTTTATTATAACACAACTGGCGAACTGTGTGCCAGGACTTCAGGGCACCGGTTGTGAGTAGTGTTTGTTAACTATTGTTACAGTAAGAAATTTCTATGACATTGTTATGAATCATAAAGACTAACTGTCTGTATTTTCTGTTTGCATGAATCACAACAGGGAGAAAGTATTGCAAAAATGCAAAAATTGAGGAGAAATTTTGGAAAGGAATAAGAATTGGACGCAGGTTACATAAAAATTCTCAATAGTAAAATATTTTGTTCAGTGCAGCAAAGGTAGGATGGCTACGTAAATTACTTGCAAGGTTACACTTGGTAGCATCTCTTTTGAATTTATTGCTAAAAATTTGCAGAAATTTTTCAGTGTGATATGCATTGTCAGGAACACTTAAATAATTGTGATACAATAGTTTGCACATCATAATTGACATAAAACAGGCTTTGACATCATGTAAATTACAATTGTCAAATATAATAATTAGCATATGAAATTTTAACATTTCTGTGAAATTTCTATTTTTTGCATGTTCATATAACATGGCCAAAAAACATATGCTCTTTGTTGATAGCAATAGGAAAAATGCAATCAGCCAAGAAGGCATAGAATTTAATGATCGAACAATTGAAGTTCAGGCACCATGCATACCTACTGCAGAAAGTTTAAGTAGATCAGAAATGAGTGTCGTAGGAGTGACAAATGATAGCAGCACTCCACAGCAGAACAACCTTGATGACACAATGTTTACAATTGACGAGGCAATGTCATGCATCTCCCCAGAGTGACATACTGCTCATTAATGAAACATTGGAGAACAATTCCAATATGAATTTTGACAACATGTTACAAACACCACTTGCTCGCAATACAAACATTAACTTGGAAAGTACAGCTGACAGCAACAATAGTAGTACACGTGAAGCACAGCTACAGCAGTTACTATCTAACATAAATCCAAAATCTCATGATATGAAACACAATATGAACACCAATTTCAGTAATTTCACACACGATATGAACATAGTAAAACAGCAACAAAACACTGTACCACAATATCTAAATACAATGAAGTAGGAGCAAAAATAATTATTCAACGATTTGCAAGACATGGTCTCTCAGAAATTCGATGACTTATCCAAACGATTTCGCACTGAAATTGATGAATAATTGAATGATATGAAAACACAGGTAAAGCATGAAGTAATTTCTGGAGTTAACAGTAACATTATGGAGTTAAAACAGAAGGTAGATTCTTTTAATGACCATCACAATCTAGTAGAGCCACAGATAAAGAAAATCACAGACGCAAACACAAACACTGAAGCCACACAAAATCAATTGGTTTCGACAGTAAAAAAGGTAACCACTGTTATTAACAAACTAAGTAAAGGCTATGAAAGTGTACCTCTAGCTGTAGAAGAGCTTACTTTAAGGGTAGCAACATTAGAAAGTGATTCAGCATGTGCTAAGAAGGAGAAACAGGATCAATGAAAATCTAAGTGATATCATTAGTCAAGCTGAAGCAGCTACGTTAGATAAGATAATACCATTGCAGAGAAGTTAGTAACCAATTGTAAATTATCCATAGATGTAGTACAAATGGCTATTTAGAAAAAAGAAAATGAAATCATGAACAAGGTAAACATTAACCTACAAGCTGCAGAAGATAGGATCCACAATCTTTTAGAAGAAAATATTACAGGATCTCGAAACATGCATGTAAATAATACACAGGCTATAGTGAACAAACTACAACCTGTCAGTATTTATCCACATATTGTCACGAGTCCCACAGCAGGTACCAGTGACAGTTGTAGAGTGCATAATGTAAACATACCCACAAATCCAATACTTGAACAGTTACCAGCCAGAATTACAGGTAACTACAATAACATCATAAATATGACCAAAAATTTCATGTGTCTATCAACTGTTTTGCAGACAAAGGATTGCTGAGACATCGGCAGTTTCCTACATTCACTACCAAAGGTAAAAGAATGAATCCTGTAGTATTTTTCAGTGCTTTTCGTCATGTATTTCCAAGCAACTGGACAGAAGCACAGAAAATCAGATTTGTCATGGGATATAAGCAAGGCAATGTGCTTTTATGGGCAACTGAAGTGGCCAAACGTTGCATCACTTACATCCAGTCTGAACGAGCTTTCCTCGACAAATACTGGTCTGAGGCAATGCCAACACGAAGTTATTTCAAAACAGTCTTAGCCATCCTAGTATCAAACTATATAGTACCTTGCCAGATACCATTAAACACATACAAAACATTGGTCACTTCAAATCTAAATTGATGTTGTACTTCGTTTATCACTGGTTTTACACAGTAAATGAATATCCACAAAAATAAATTTTTCTATGTTAACTCAATTAGTCTCATACAGAAGAACATTTATATATATATATATATATATAGCACAACAACATTTATTTAAGTATTCATCATTAATTGATATATTAATGTGTGTTATTATGTACAAAGATATATTATATGTAAAATTGTTAATATTACCATAAAAATCCAAATATCTCTTGCACATTGTGCTGCTGTAGATGAAAAAGGATCAATAAATAAATCAATAAAGACTCAGATGTGATGCTTACAACCATGCACCATTCGATGACAAATACGGTAGTCTACATGGATACCTTGAAAAATACATGAACAAGACATGCTACTGGATGAACCCAATATCACAGGTAGACATGTTAAAAATTTTGAAAAGTCATTAACCATTGCACATTAAAGAAAAATTAGTCACAATGCCAGAGCACAACACTGAATATTTTCTGTCATTACTTGATTCTATCGACTTAATCTACGAGGAAAGGCCTGTAGCCAATAGAGCAACAGAAAATCAGTAACAACAACATAGTTACATAAATCAGTTTGTAAAATGTGATCTAAACGCGCAGTAAGGATGTTACACACAGCAGCAAAGTTATGTACTCAGAGGTAACGAGTACAGTAATGGGAATGGAAAAAAACAAATGATTTAAAAGAAATATTCAAAACAACAGGGGTAATTTCAATGCACAGCGAATTACAATTCATCATCACAAGGCCCTATGCCGAACATGAATAGAAACAGCCAGCCACAGCAGTGGCCACCATACAGCAACAATGCCTTGCCTTACGCTGTACCGCAGCCAACCTCTGGACAGCAGAATAACTGCACAGCAGCTAACGACACAAGTTGGCAAAGTACACACAGAGTGCTACTCATTGAAATTACTCCAAGTAATGAACTAATTCACACTACTCCGTCAGAAAACACTAACTGGTCGTAGTTAACCCCCAGGCTATTGACCTCTCAGGGAGTGGAAGCAAAGCAAAACTACAAATATGTTTCATAAGGTTTGACAAACAAGGTAACATCAAGGATGATTTGTATCAGTATGAGTTAGATATAGTAGATAAAGTCAAGGAAGAACAAGTAAAAGTAATCATTGAGCATTGAGGAGAAAATATTTAGCATTGACACACAGCTAATTTTAGATACAGATTCGACTACCAATCTAATCTCAAATGCATTTGTGTGTGTGTGTGTGTGTGTGTGTGTGTGTGTGTGAGAGAGAGAGAGAGAGAGAGAGAGAGAGAGAGAGAGAATTGAAGAAGAGGGGAAAATCCCTGACATTTAATGTCTAAAATTCCAAGGTGCAGATTGCTGCAGGCAGTAAGACTAAATTGGTTAAACACCTAGCACTTACCATTACAAATAGAACATTTTACAGTGAAGTGCAACTTTATTATAATTGACAAACTTATAGTTAACTGTCTTATTGGCATGGACACGTTTGGAACATACAAAACACAGATTTACATAGGTAATGGTAAATCCTACTTTTTTTTTTTTTTTTTTTTTTTTTTTTTTTTTTTTTTTTTTTTTTTTTTTTTTGCAAAGGATCAGATCTTTTTTTTCTATTGATTTAGTGAAATATTTGATGAAAGTAACAAAAACGAACCAGAGTCAAATGTAGTAGTACAATATTCATTTCCAACTGTATATATCACAAACAAATTTGATACTGAGCAAGAAGCAAACACTGAGGTTAGTCACAAAATGGTAGAGCAGAAATTAAGTGAATCACAGATACTAAATGATATGCAATGACAGGAACTTTCTAACTTGTTATTTAACTATGCAAATGTTTTCATAAGGAGCCAGGAGGAATCAAAGATTATGAATATAAATTTGAAGTCTATCCACATGAGACATTTTGTGTAAGCCATATCCTATTCCATGGGAAAAACGAGAGGCAGTAAGGGAGAGACCAATCATATGATTAAATGGGGAACTATACAACCTTCATTTTCACCCTATTGTAGTCCAATATTACCAGTAAGCAAACAATATGATTGTGTAAGATTAGTTCTCAATGCTAGGGGTATCAATACGTTTATAGTACCAGTACACAAAATACCAGACAACTTGTACAAACAGCCTCTACAGTTTTACAATACAAAATATTTCAGTATACTCAATCTCAAGATGTACTACTGGCAAATAAAGCTCCATGAAGAAAGTTGAAAATATATAGTATTTATTTGTGGTGGCAGAAGTTACGAATTCTGTGTTCTACCTTTTGGACTGAACTTTAGTGCAGCAGTGTTTATATCTGCACAGGACAAGGTTTTAGGACCAGAATTGCTTATCAAAGTCACTGTTTATGTAGACGACATGCCAACAGCTACACCCACTTGGTTGGAACATATCTGCCTCATTGAACACATGCTTCAATGATTTATAGATTACAGAGTAACATCCAATTTTTAAAAAAAGTCTAGTTTTGGTAAGGAGCAAGTCAAATTTTTAGGACATATTGTGTCAGAACAAGGAATATTACCTGATCCAAAAAAACTTGATGCCATATGCAATTGTCCAGCTCCACGGAATAAAAAACAAATAAAAGCAGTTTTAGGACTAGCTTCGTTTTCTCATGAGTTCGTGCCAAAACAACTGATGAACAGTGATGCATCACTGAACTTGTTATGAAAAAATAGGCTTTGGTTATGGGATGATAAGTGTCAGGAGGACTTTAATAACATTAAGCAGGCATTAGTCAATGCAAACATTCTTAGCCACCCTGTTATGTCCAAGGATTTTTGTCTACGCACAGATTCCTCATCTCAAGGGCTGGGGGCATGCTTGTTTCAGATGCGAGAGGAAGAAGGTAAGGAAGTACCCAAGGTCACCAGTTTTGCTAATTACACATTATCAGAAGCAGAAAGATCTTAACTCTGTGTCAGAATTGGAAAGTTTAGCTGTAATATGGGCATTTAAAAAGTTAGAATATTTTTTGTGGGTCAAGGATACTAAAGTTTACTGTGACCATCAGTCACTGTCATTTCTTTTAGCATGTAAACTATTAGACCATCGATTAGCTAGGTGGTGTCTAGATTCACAAGAATTCAATTTCGAGATCATTTAAGTCAGAATATTATTGCGAATCCTTGTCCAAGTTACCACAAAGGTTTAGAGGAATTTGGTTAATTAACAGAGCAGTATGCAGAACTCAGAACATTATTAATGCAAAGTGCAACACAACAGTCTGATTACCATAAGTTTTGAAAGCAAATAAAAATTATACAACAGCAAGATCACAGATGGAGTAAAGTCATGCAAAACCTTAAGCGAGATAAAGGTGGAAAGGTAAGTAAATGGTATCAAGAGTACAAGGGCATTCTGTTTCACAGAAAACATAAAAAATCTGATCAATTGTGTGTGTGTATTCCCGAAGATTATATTGACAAATTTATAAGACACACACATGAAGTATGGGGGCATTATGGAGTAGGCAAATATACTGAAAAATTACAACACATTGTTACTTTCCAAATTTCAGAAGACGAGTCCTTATAGTATTAAGAAAGTGTGCAATATGTCAAAAATCAAAACAGTCAATGTGTCAAAATATACTGAGCTACACACAATACTCACAAAAAACCCTTTATATATAGTATCCCTGGACATAACTGTTCCATATCCAAGAAGTAAAGAAGGAGTGAGATATGTAGTAGCAGCACTATATGATATTTTCTCGAAACATATGAAAATGTATGCCATTAAAAATGCGAAAGCCACAAATGTCATAAAAAGAATTGAGGGAGAATATTTGAGAAGAGTATGTAAACCAAAGGTACTACTAACTGATAATGCTTCATATTTCATTGGGCAAAATTGTTAACAATTTATGGTCTCATAGGGCATAAAGTACATATTAGTAAGCCTTTTCACCCAGAAGCAAGCACAGTGGAATGAGTCTTTAAAGAATTCAACTGGTTTATTAGGACATACGCCCCTCACAAACACACCCAATGGGTAGAATACATAACTCCTTTCATGCAAGTTGTCAATAACCTTCCACATTCTTCAACAGGTTTCACATCTAACAAATTGATGTTCCAGACACAACAAACGAATGAGTGGGAGTTGCCCATACCAAAAGTACCCACTACAGAAATGACAATACAAGACAAAATCAAACAAACCATGGTTACCCTATAAAACAGGGCTGAGTATAGAAGGAAAATTTATAACAGGGAACTGAAATGTGTAACACAATTTTTTGAAAGGCAACAAGCCCTCTTACAGACACACCCTAAATCGACAAAATTTGGCAGACTGAATAAGTGGCAATTACTATAGTCAGGACCATATGTAATTTCCAAAATACCACACCCTGGTACATACAGATTAGCCTATGACAAAAGAGAGAGAGACAGGGGTCTCCACCCTCACAAAGATATAAAAGCCTTTATAGAATGATGAAGCGTGGTAACTTTTTTTTTTTTCCATCAGATAATTGTACATAGTGTACATAATTCTAAGTATTTTTTTTCTTCTGGAGTGCATTTTAAGATAAAGTAATGTGTATATGCATAAGTAATTCTTTTGATTTGTACACATAGGCATAAAAATTAACAGTAATGAGAAGGAATAGACCGCATCAGGTAAAGTGAAAGTATAAACAAAATTAGCATATGGCTCAACTGTCTGCACTCGACAATAATCACTGTCAGTAGCAGGAGAGGAGACATTGACCTGTGCACATGTGCGACTGACTGGCAGAAGGAACCAAAATAGGAATGCAGTATGTACCTAACCTAAATACAAAGTAAACAGAAATACTATGCAAATACATCTACTGCCTACGAACTAAGGAATGTGTTGATATACGCACACAGAGATTTAATTAAATACTAAGCTATGTACAACATATTTACAACCAGAAGGAAGCTTAATGAAAAACTCTGAGACATTTTAAGCTAAGGACTAATGACAAAATACCGTGAGAAATGTCAAATAATTTTCTTTGCAGAGTAAATGGACATAATGTGTAACAAAATAATTGAATGTCTATGAATTTAAACAAACTACAGAAATATCTGTGGACGTATGCAATGACCACATTTATCAGTGGCCACCGAGCTACGTAATGTAATTAGTTTTAAATTAGTTTCAAGTTTTTTTTCTTTCAGTGACCAGTGCATTGTTACGGTGCAGAAGAAGAGAATTACGTCAAGAGTAGCAGGTACCAAATGAAGAAATTGGTCTCACTTCAAGTAAACTATTTAGTTATAAGGATATTTATACAAAGGTCATAAGGCAAATGAAAAATGAAATACACATTGTCGCAGTGTGTCTCTGTGACAATAATCAGTACCTATTTACTGCAGGGTACACATAAATATTTAAGCATGAAATTTTACAAAAACTACTTAACTTTTGTCATGTCACATGGAAGCTTGAATAATGACATTTCCAGGTATTTTAGAAAGATAAGTCTATGATGGTTAAGACACCAGATTTCACACTTAGCTACATGTGAATTGAAGTAAACGGCACTAACACATGAAGAAACAACATGACACTACATGGGTGATTAGTTGGTGCACATTATTTCAATGAAGCAAATGTTCCTTGGCAACTAGTCCATCATTGTACGAGTAACACTGAGAGTGTGAAAGGCTGGTGGGTTTTTTATGACGCAGTGGCTTGGGTATAAGTGCTTAGTGAAGTGCTTGGCAGTCGCATTTGCATCAGTAGATAACACGCCATTTATGTTAACACCGGGAACACTTGTTGGGATCTGGTACCTGAAAAGATGTTTGATCTTTGCCCAGACTTGGGAAGGTGATGTATGACACCCAATGGTCGAGACACATCTCTCCCAACACTCTTGCTTCCATATTTTGATAAGCTGGTGAACACAGGCACAGAACCATTTAAAGGCTATGAGGTGCTCCAAGGAAGGGTGCCACTGTAGAGCTAACCAACGCTCCTTAATTGCTTCAGTGACTTCCAGCAACCACCAAGGCACTGTGTTCCGCCTGGGGCGCCCTAAAGAGTGAGGGATCATGTTTTCTGCCACAGAAACGATTGTTGTAGTCACCTGCTCAACCATCACATCGATGTTACCGTGTGGGGGAGATTCAACAGTAACACCAGAGGTGAAAGTTTCCGAGTCTGCCTTGTTTAAAGCCCATATGGCATGTGTCTGTGGACCTGACACCGGGGCATTGATAGGAAGATGTGGAAGCGGTCACTACCACACTGGCCATCATGTGCTCTCTAGTGGATAGTTGGGAGAAGTCCTGGGCTGCAAATTGATAAATCAATGGCCGAGTAACTACCACGAGCCACACTGAAATGTGTGGCAGCCCCAGTATTTAAGGGGCAGAAGCCGAATTGCAACATCTCTGCCTCAACTAGTAAGCACGATGTCACCGCAAAAGGGTGGGCATTAAAATCTCACGAAGGTTGGAAAGGTTTAGGGGGTTGATCAATCAGTGCAATTAATACATTCAGGGATACTGCACCATCTGGAGGAAGGTATAGACTGCAGACGGTTATTTCCTGTGTCATCCTCATTCTGACAGTCACAGCTCCAAGAGGGGTTTGAAGGGACACAGTTTTACTAGAGACTGATTTTAGGACATAAACGAAAACTCCACCTGACACTCGATTGTAGTCGCTATGGTTCTTGTAGTATCCCTTATAGCCATGGACAGCAGGGGTCCACATTGTCGGGAACCAAATTTCCTGGAGGGCAATGCAGAAAGCAGGTGTAAAGCTTAATAGTTGCTGTAGCTCAGCCAGGTAGTGGAAAAAACCGCCACAATTCCACTGGAGGATGACATCACCATGAGACTGCGAAGGCATGGAACATTCAATGAGCAGTCTGTGCCTCAGGGTGACCTACTGCCACTGCCTTTTTGCCTGATGAGTCTATATCCATTGTGTCTGAGGGTCCGGCAAGATCTAAGTCCACAGTGGATGCCAGAATCTTCACCTCATCTGCAGACACAGAGCTTGCAGGTAGCGGTGGTGAGCGTGCCACTGCAATTCCCTTGGTCTTGGATACCTTCTTTTTGGCTTTCTCTCAATGCTCCTAGGGTTCCCCAAGCTGATTCAGTCTTCACTGATTCAGACTCCAGGACTGAGGATGATCATGAAGCCCCATGAACAGCTGCTTTTGGGCTCTCCAGCCACTGACAGGTGACATCTTCATCACTAGCAGAATCCTGGGAAGGGAGTGGCCCAAAGGACCCCTTCATAGTGAGAGGAGCCAAAGAAGACTTACGGTTCTCTGGCTCAGAGGTCCCCGATCGTTGGGCGGGTGTTGCTCCTGAAGTAGGTGGTATGGGAGCAACAGGGAGGGAAATGCCCACCACCATCAAGGGGGCAGGTGAATTCTTCATGTTCTGAGAGGTGACAGGAATGTGAGCAATTGATGGGGCGACAACTGTACTTGTAGCAGTGGCGTAAGAGGTGGTCATAGCCACAGAATGTAGATGCTCAAATTTCCTCTCAGCCTCAGTGGAGGTCAGTTGGTCCAGTGTCTTATATTCCATGATTTTCCTCTCTTTCTGAAAAATCCTGCAATTTGGCGAGCAAGGTGAAAGATGCTCTCTGCAGTTGACACAAATTGGTGGCAGGGCACATGGAGTATTAGGATGTGATGGACGTCCACAATCTCGACATGTGATGCTTGAAGTACAGCAGGAAGACATATGGCCGAACTTCCAGCACTTACAGCACCATTCCAGGGGAGGGATATATGGCTTGAAGTCACAGCGGTAGACCATCACCTTGACCTTCTTGGGCAATATGTCACCCTCGAAGGCCAAGATGAAGGCACCGGTGGCAACCTGATTATCCCTCAGATCCCGATGGACATGGCAGGCAAAATGAACACCTAGTGGTTGTTTCTCAGCACTGTTAAACAAAAGAGACAATAATTCTTTAGTGGCATCCAAAAACAACTGCTACTGCAGTCTGCAGTATATACTGGTGGAGCCCAAACAATGAGCAATGAAACTTACACTCAACACCTGAGGGGAAACAACTGGGTAGTTGTTGAAATATCTTGTAAAGACAAAAATGACAACTTGCCTACAAACTCATAGTATATAAGCCATCAGTTTTACAGAGAATGTGTTGAAAAACATATTTTAATGGGGTCAATACACTTGTACACAAAGGTTCTTACAGAGTTTGAAAACTAAGGATCTTTAAGTACAAAATTGTTGGAACCTCCACCATATTCTCAAGATTTGTCCCATTTGTACTTCGACCTCTTATAGCATTTTAGAGCTGGGAAAAAAATTTGAATCCAATGAAGAGATTACAGCAGCCGTATATAAGTACTCTGCATGCTTTTCAGAGTTCTACTTGAGATGGAAAAATATGATGATATTGATTTTCTTATCATTGATCTATGCAGAAAGGTTAGAACAGAAAAGTCAGCAGGAAATTTCACAGCAGCTATCAACAGGAGAAACTCTACTTCTACAACTCTATATACTGTATGATTCCCTAGGGAAGTGTCCTGGGACCTCTACTGTTCCTGATCTATATAAATGACCTGGGTGACAATCTGAGCAGTTCTCTTAGACTGTTCACAGATGATGCTGTAATTTACCATCTAGTAAGGTCATCCGAAGACCAGTATCAGCTGCAAAGCAATTTAGAAAAGATTGCTGTATGGTGTGTCAGGTGGCAGTTGACGCTAAATAACGAAAAGTGTGAGATGATCCACATGAGTTCCAAAAGAAATCCGTTGGAATTCGATTACTCGATAAATAGTACAATTCTCAAGGCTGTCAATTCAACTAAGTACCTGGGTGTTAAAATTACGAACAACTTCAGTTGGAAGGACCACATAGATAATATTGTCGGGAAGGCGAGCCAAAGGTTGCGTTTCATTGGCAGGACACTTAGAAGATGCAACAAGTCCACTAAAGAGACAGCTTACACTACACTCGTTCGTCCTCTGTTAGAATATTGCTGTGCGGTGTGGGATCCTTACCAGGTGGGATTGACGGAGGACATCGAAAGGGTGCAAAAAAGGGCAGCTCGTTTTGTATTATCGCGTTATAGGGGAGAGAGTGTGGCAGATATGATACACGAGTTGAGATGGAAGTCATTACAGCATAGACGTTTTTCGTCGTGGCGAGACCTTTTTACGAAATTTCAGTCACCAACTTTCTCTTCTGAATGCGAAAATATTTTGTTGAGCCCAACCTACATAGGTAGGAATGATCATCAAAATAAAATAAGAGAAATCAGAGCTCGAACAGAAAGGTTTAGGTGTTCGTTTTTCCCGCTCGCTGTTCGGGAGTGGAATAGTAGAGAGATAGTATGATTGTGGTTCGATGAACCCTCTGCCAAGCACTTAAATGTGAATTGCAGAGTAGTCATGTAGATGTAGATGTAGATCAAAAGTATCCAGACACCCCCAAAAACATACTTTCTTAATATTAGGTGCATTGTGCTGCCACCTATTGCCTGGTATTCCTTATTAGCAACCTCAGTAGTCATTAGACATCGTGAGAGGTGAGAGAGCAAAATGGGGCGTTCCATGGAACTCATGGACTTCAAACGAGCTCAGATGATTGGGTTTTACTTGTGTCACAAGTCTGTATGCGAGATTTCTACACTCCTAAACATCCTTAGGTCAACTGTTTCTGTGATAGTGAAGTGGAAATACGAAGAGACATGTACTGTACAGCTACAATATTGATTATGAACAGCTGGAGACAGCACCTGCTGTAAAATTTCTGGGCGTAACTATTGAGAGCGAACTTAAGTGCAATGACCACATAAAACTGATTGTGGGAAAAGCTGACACCAGACTCAGATTCATCGGAAGAATCTTAAGGAAAAATGCAAATAATCCATGAAAGAAGTGCCTTATAAGGCGCTTGTTCACTCGATTCTTGATTATTGTTCATCTGTCTGGGATCACTAACACATAGGACAGGAGATAGAGAAGATCCAACAAAGAGTGGCGCGTTTCATCATGGGATTGTTTATCTGGCAAGAGAGCATTACAGAGATGCTAAACCAACTCCACTGGCACACATTACAAGAGAGGTGTTGTGTATCACAGAGAGATTTACTATTGAAATTTTGGGACAGCACTTTTCAGAAAGAGTCACACAACATATTACTCCCCCCCACCTCCCCCCCTCACATACATCTTGAGTATTGACCATGAGGAAAAAACTTGAGAAATTAAATTAGAGCCAATACAGAGGCTTCCCGACAATCATTCTTCCCATGCACTATTCGCAAGTGGAACAGTGTTGGCAGGATCAGACAGCGGTACCAAAAGTACCCTCTGCCACATCCCATTAGCTGGTTTGCTGAGTATGGTATAGATGTAAATGCAGTGAAAGCAAGCTGCCTATCTTTTTACCACTTTCAAAACTCATCAAGATTTGAATAGATATTTGTGCAGTTCTCTTCAGCTACTACTTCATTATAGATACAAAGGCATCATCTGTCAAAATTCTAAGGGTAGTATTGATATTGTCTTCCAGCTTATTAATATATAATGTGAACAGCGAAAGTCCATTGAACTTTTCTGGGGCACACCTAAAGTTGTTCTACTTCCACTAATAACTCTCCAACCAAGATAACATGCTCTCTCTTCCCTACGAAGAAATCCTCAATCCAGTTATAACCCATATCTTCATAACTTCACTGACTTTATTCCAGGAGAGTGTCCATTATTCAGGTAATCATATCTTCAACAACTTGCCAGCAGCCATAAAAAGTTTAACTCCTAATAAAATTCAATTTATTACAATGGCTCAAACAGCCTAAGAATCATCAATGCATTGAACATTTACAAGTTTTGTGATAAGTTATTCATTATCTTTTAAACAAAAATAATCATTTTATTAAAGTATAATGTAATTGGGTAGATTTAAAAAATCTAGTCACCAAATAGCAGCAGAAGAACACGCATATAAGAAGTACTACAGTTTTCAAACTTTAAGAGCCAGTGGATAGTTCTTCTGGCAGATGGGTTAAATAGAAAGGAAGGCAAATGAAGGAATAGGACTGATGAGGTTTAGGAAAAGAGGTAGAGCTATGAAAAGTCACTGAGAACACTGGGTCAGGGGAGACTTACCAGACGGGATGATACAGAAAGACCGGTTGTTAGTGACTGTACTGGATAGGATTTGAAAACCTGAGAGCTTAAAGCTTAACCAGTCCTTTTCCTTCACCTTTCTTGCTTCTCCCTCAACCCTTCTGCCAAGAGGAGGAGCCACTGTCTCCAAAAGATTGCAAACTGTAATACCTTTTGTATGTGTGTTCTGCCACTGCTCGGTGTGTAGATTTTTTTTTTATCTATCCTTTTAATTAAAAATGTGTGTAAGAATTTTTTGGCATATTCTACTTTAATGAGGACCATTTTACTTGAAATCTTTGGAAGGCACATAGCACTTTTTTCCTTATAAATATTTATTATGTATTCTTGTTTTTTTTTTCTACATCTTGAAGGATCTCCTCACTTTGGATCTATAAGAAAGAAAAGTACACCTAATCTAATCTAGTCTTCAAAGACAAACATTTATGTGGTACCAGTACCTATAAAATTATTTCTGCAAGTCAAGAAACACTTTGTCTGACTTCCTTTGTAAGAAAATTACAATTCAAGTTTTGGATGATAGATACATGCTAGTTGGGATGGGGGAGATAATTCTTTTCGAGGTATCTCATCACATTTGGACATATAATATGTCATCGGTTTCTTCAACAGATGGATATCAATGAGATAGGATGACAGTTTTTTGAATCAGTTCTGCTCCCCTTTTAGCAGATGTGTAATCTGTGGTTTCCTCCAATCACTGGGCATAGTTTGTTGTTTTAGAGCTCCAAGGAATGTTGTGGTTAAAGTAGAGGCTAATTCATATGCAAATTTCATTCATCCATCTGCAAATTCCATGCATAAAATGAGGTGATTCCAATGGGCTCTGGAGCCTTGCTTAATTTCAGTGATTGTAACTTTTTCTAACACTACTGACATTGAAAACTCAAACAATGGAAAATTTATGATGGAATGCAACAGTATTATGAGAAGGAAAGTTGCTACTCACCATAAAGCAGAGATGCTGAGTCGTAGATAGGCACAACAACGACTGGCGTCTAAGGCAACTGAAACCACACTGCGACCAGCAGCAGATGTGCATGATGGGAGTGGCGGCGGGTTGGGACTAAGGAGGAGGCTGGGGTGGGGAGGGGGAGCGACACTATGGTGGGGACAGAGGCCAGT
Organism: Schistocerca gregaria; assembly: GCF_023897955.1. NCBI lineage: Eukaryota > Metazoa > Arthropoda > Insecta > Orthoptera > Acrididae > Schistocerca > Schistocerca gregaria. The sequence continues at coordinate 264,113,519 of NC_064927.1, forward strand.
GTAGTGCTGCAGGTTAGGTGGAGTGCAGGGGAGTGGTGGGGAGGGGTAGGGGGAAAGTAGCAGAAGTAGTGGTCGTCGCGTCTGCTGTAATAAGCAGTCCCTCTCAAAACATCCCGAATGTCTCACTGAAGTCTTCACTGACCGTAATTATCCTCCAAACCTTGTACAAAAACAAATCTTCCGTGCCTTATCTTTCCGGTCTCCCACCGCCTCCTAAAGTCCCATCATTTGGCCCCAGAGCAGCATTCCCCTCATAACTCAGTACCACACAGGACTGGAGCAATTGAATTACATTCTCTGCCAGATTGTCGATTACTTCTCGTCATTCCCTGAAATGACAAATGTCCAGCCCACTATCCTTCCCCTCCCCTCCCCCCTCCATACACACACACACACACTAGTATTCCACTGTCCATTGGACCTACACAATATACTCGGCCATCCTTACACATCGCCTGCTCCCAGTCACTTACCTCATGGCACATACTCCTGCAATACACCTAGTTGCAAGACCTGTCCCATACATCCTTCCCCCACCACCTAATCCAGTCCAGCAGGGCTACCTGTGAAACCCATTATGTGGTCCACAAGCTAAGCTGCAACCACTGTGCTGCACTCAATGTAGGCATGATGACCAACAAGCTGTCTGTCCACATGAGTGGCTACCAACAAACTGTGGCCAAGAAACAAGTGGACCACCCTCTTGTTGAACATGCTGCCAAATATGATAGCCTTCATTACAATGCCTGCTTCACAGCCTATGCCATACGGGTCCTTCCCGCGAACACCAGCTTTTCTGAATTGCGCAGGGGAGAACTTTCCCTTCAATACATCCTACGTTTCTGTAACACTCCCAGCCTCAACCTTCGTTAGTCACCCATCCAGCCTCTTCCCTGCTCACATTCCAGCAGTACACAGCCATCATTCCACCACCACACCCAGTCTTTTTATTTATTTCTCTCCTTTTCTGGTACTTCTGCCCTCCCCCTCCCCACCGCTTAACCTGCAGCACTTCAATGTCCACCATTCCCACCACACTATCCTTCCCCCTCCCCACCCCAGCCTCCTCCTTACTCCACACAGTCACCACTCCCATCACGCACTGCTGCTGAGAGTCTTTTTGTTATGCCTATCTGCAACTCAGCATTTCCACTACCAGAATATGGTGAGTAGCAACTTTCCTTGCCATAATGTAGACATTGATAACTATTTCACTAATCTTTGCAGTGATGAGAGAAGTAAATTGGGTTAGTACTTCTGTATTTTCTTTAGTCCAGGAACATTTGAAAATGGAATTCAAAGTTACTGCTTTCTCTCTGCAACCCTCAATTGCAGTTCCTGTGTTGCTCATAGATGGCTGGGCACTTAACTTTGATTTGACTGGCAGTCTTTAAATATGACCAGAATTTCTTCAGGTTGTGTGAGAAATCTTGTTTTAAATCCTGCTACAGTGGTCATTGAATGCTTCTTGCTTGTCCTCTCCACAGTCAAACATGTTTCATTAAGTATAACTCTCAGTGTAGCCTTGCTCAGAGGTAAATGTTTTTGTTGCAATTACTCACACACAAAATAATAATAAGTAAATAAATGATTTACTTGTCCGTAATAACTTTTACAGTTGTAGACAGTCTGATTGTAAATATATGAATATTATTAATAAGAGTTTAGAAATAAAGATAAATTATTCACATCAACACAAAACATCCTTGATGGAGTACAAACATTTATCAGTTAACAATTGCTTTAATTTTGCCTTAAATATGTTCACATTTAATGGTTTTATATTATTTGGCAACATGTTATAAAAATATCTTCCAGCAGAAAATGGACTATGATATGACGCACTTTTATTACTAAATTTTATGTGGTAATCCTTTCTTTTTCTTGTATTATAATTATAGATTTCACTACTGATTATACTATTCTCCATAGTTTCTTTTACAAACAGTATTGTCCTACGCATTTACAATGAATACACTGTTAGTATGTTATACATAATGAAGTACTCTCTTCAGGACCGATGTTTACTAATATTAGCTATTATCCTAACTGCTCTTTTCTGGGCTCTAAAAGCACTATCCATGTATACCATTTGTCCTCCACCCCAGATCTCAATACCATATTACAGGTGATAGTGTATGATTCCAAAATAGATTTGTCTTAAGACAGATGGTACTGTTATGCTAAAAATGCGTTTTAGCAAGTAGGTGTTACAGGAGATTTTTTTACACATATAAATAATGTGCTCCTTCCATGTAAGATATTCATCTACTATAATACCCAGGAATTTATGTTTATCAATAGTTTCAATTTGTTTTTAGTGAGATATTCTGTGATGAAGCTAATGTTCTCTGCATTATTTTGCACTAACTGTTTTGTAGACCTCCAGCTTATGAAGGAGGTATTGGCAGCATAATTTACTAGTTTTGAATTTTGTGAAATTATTATATCATTTATGTACACAATAAACAAAAAAAGGCCCTATAATACTTCCCTGAGGGACTCCACATATAAGAACTTTATAAGATGATTTTACTGTTTGTGTATGTCCCCCCAGTTGTATGATACAGCTTAATGTATTGTCTTCTGTCAGCAAGTTAGGATTTTAACAAATCTAATACCACTCCTCTGACTCCATGAGTTTCTAATTTATATAGAGCAATGGAATGATTTACAGAGCCAAAGGCCTTGGACAGCTCTAAAAAGGTGCCAAAAACTTTTTTTTCCATCATCAAGCTTACCCAATACCGCTCAAAAAAATGTAGCTACAGCTGTTATTGTAGGCCTGCCCTTCCTGAAACAATGCTGGCAGCTTTTTAGTAGACTGTACTTACAGAAAACTGATTCAAGTTGATCAAGAAGTAGCCTTTCCAACAACTTGCTAAATATTTATGTTAATGAAATAGACATATAATTCTGTATATCGGTAGTTATTCCCTTCTATGCATCAGTCTTATTTCTGTGACTTTTAACAAGTCACAGTATGACCTCTGACTGAAAGAGCTGCTTATCAAATGTTGTTGTGGCTTTATTAATTCGTTGCTGTATTCTCTAAGAAATTTGGCTGAGATGTCATCCCGGCCATTGGATGTATTTGCTTTTAAGTTGGAAATGGTTTACAGGATTTCCATTTTTGTAACACACTTCAGGAATATTGAATTACTGACATTACTGGGACTTAGCACCTGTGGTGGCTCAGTCACATCCTTGCTACTCATCTTACTGAATTGGTCTATAAATCTCTCACATACTTCATTTGAGTCATTCAACAATTTTTCATTGCCTTTTATGTTATTGCACACTGCATTGTCAATTCCCCAGCTTTCTTTGTTTACTATATTCCATGCTGTTTTGCTAATATTGATGGATTGCCTTATCTCTTCTGCGTACATCTGTGCTGCAGTTTGGTGTCTCTAAAAAAGAATATAAGAGGGGAGACCCAAAAGTAACTGGAATCATAATGCTTCACATCGTGTACTTGTAGTAGCAGGTTGTGCCGCCATTGGTTGTAGTAGGAGCTCTGCTGAGTCATTCTGCCACGAGGTGTCACCCAACAGTGAGAAGTGTGGTTTCTTTGGCAGTTCTTGGAGTCTGCGTACAGTGCAGACATGACACGAGGAAAGGGCTAGTTCTTACGAACAATGTGCGGCAGTGAAGTTTTGTTTCCTGCACAGTAAGAACGCAGCAGAAACTGTTGCGATGATCCAGACAGCCTACAAAGACAATGCTCTTAGCAAAACGCAAGTGTACAAATGGTTTTCTCAGTTTGAAAAGGGAGAAATGGTGGTTGAAGATCAGCCCCGTTCCGGTCGACCTTCAACTACTTAAAGCGAAGACAACACCAACAAAATCCGTGAACTCATCAGTGAAGATCGACGCAGGACAATAGACCAACTCGAGAACTTGTCCAGGTTGTCCTAGAGCTGCATTCAGCGCATCTTGGCCATCAATTCGGGGATGTGAAGAGTGGCAGCAAAATTCGTGCTGAAGCTTCTTACCAGAGATCATTTTGAGACAGGCTTGAATGCGACGATCCCTTTGAAGGACGTGTTCAAAGATGATCCACATTTTTTCAACAAAATCATTACAGGTGATGAGTCATGGTGCTATGGGTACGATCCAGAAAGTAAACAGTTATCACAATGGAAATCACCTGGCTTACCTCAACCAAAAATAGCTCAACAAGTGAAATCGAATGTGAAAATGATGTTGATCTGTTTTTTTGACATCAAAGGGATCGTACACTCTGAATTTGTCCCTGAAAATCAGACAGTAAACCAACAATTCTATTTGGAGGATATGAAACGACTTCACAGAAGTTTGTCGCGGAAACGTCTGGCTTTGTGGGATTCTGGTGTGTGGTTCCTGCATCACGGGTATGCTCCCGCACACACGGCTCTCACTGTTCGCTAGTTTTTGGCCTAAACAAAGATGACTACCTTGACCCACGTGCCCTATTCACCAGATTTAGCACCTTTGGACTTCTTCCTGTTCCCGAGGATGAAAAGAGACTTGAGAGGGAAGCGTTTTGCATATGTGGAAGACATAAAATGCAATGTCATGAAAGTGCTAACAGCTATCAAAGAGGATGAATTTAAAAAGTGCTTTGTACACTGGAATGAACATTTGGACAAGTGTATTAATGCTAATGGAGAGTACTTCGAAGGAGATTAAGGTTGTATTTGAAAACAATAAAGTATATGCTTTCTAGAAAGAAATTCTGGTTGTTTTTGGGTTCCCCCTCATATAGGCCTTTCATATCTTAATTATCAGGTTAGGGGGAAGTTTAAAATTTTAGGAACTGTCAGTTTTCCTTGCTTGTTTGACAGCTGGGCACACCTGAATAAGACAATGGGTTAATGTTGAATAATATTTGTCCCACTTTTCATCAATACCTTCTGTTTCATATAGGCCTGTCTGATACCAGTTTGTGTGTTCCATAGTTTCCTTTCTTGTATGATATTCTATCTTTCTTTTCTAGGTATATAGGTTGCCATGAGATAATATTTCTTTGTCTGTATGAAGACATACAAAGTTCTAAACATTTTAATGTTAACACAGCTCCAATATTCCATGCAAAAGCCAGGCCTAGTCCAAGGTGCAAAATGTGATTTGTCCCAAGAGCAGATTTGAAGTTAATTTAATTTGGTTTGATCAGGGAGATAAAAACAGTAGTGGTCCTAGCCCTCTATTACCCACAGAGAAACAAGGTTCATTGAGCAGTTTCATTCTCTTTGATTTTAGTAAAGTCAACCAGTACACTTAAAGATCAGTAGGAGGCCTTTTACTAGTTCTTCATTAGGCAATTTCTTGAGAACCTAATGACCCAAACATTCTGTCTTTTCATCTCCAACACTTTGTATTGGAAGATAAGATATGATGCAGTTTCACCACCCTCACCATACAGCCTATACAGAGGGGTTTCTTTTTCTATACATCATGTGTAGGTGCTTCTTAAAGTTCCTATGGTCTGTCACTAGTCTCTCCGTGAGTTTAGTCTCTCTCATGTTCAAGTCCAAGATTACAGAGCTTCGTTTAAAAGGTGGCTTTGGCATCATTAGCTTGCCATGTTTTTGTTTTTGGATCATAGTCTAAAATTCTAAATGGTGTCTTCTGATCGAGTTTCATACTTTCGATTTAACCATTATCTTGGTGACAGTTAAGACATGTTCCAGTCCAATAAATGGAGTCATCACACCCGTCCTGGCTAGCCTATCAGCTTGGGAGTTTAGGTTACTGGCTCCAGTGATGCCCACTCCATCATAGACAAACGCTCTGCAGTACAGCACCAGCTGCCACTGGAGGTGCCCATGCCAGCATGGGAGCCTAGTGGATGTCTGGCTCCTCAGGGCCAGGAGCAGGAATGTGCTGGGGAGAGTCCACCCAGCAGGCCTGCCCGTTGAAGGACCTGACACCATCAGCCCCTGGTGATCCAACAGGGGGCTGGAACAGACAAGGAGGTTGAGAGCAAGGGAGGGGGGAGTGTCATCACAATGCAAGGCATCACAGAGGAAAGAGGAGGTGCCACAAGAGGCAGTGGAGAGGACAGTAAATCAGGTTACGATAGGTAGGTCAGCTCATAAGGAGCACATGGGGCAGCAGAGACCAGTCCCCATCTGAGGGCATAATTGGTTGTGATAGTGGGCCACCAGCCTGTCAACCATCTATAGCATGAAAACACACCAACTCTGTGACTGAGAATGACCACTGGAATCCAACACTCACAGCAACTGAAAGCGTGTTCTCAGCTGGGACCCCTGGCACATAGAGGGGTGTCTAATGAGCACAAGGTGGGTGAGGGGTTGGCAGCAGAAGGTGCAGCACTGTGTGCAACTGGCACTTGTGCACCAACTTGGCAGGGTCTTCTCACCAACAGAACCGGACCTGTAAGAAAGTTCAGAGTGTGTGCATGCTTCTTCTGCTGGAGTACTCCTCAGCCTCTCTGTTGGACTGTGGATTAAATGGGGGCACTCTCATGTATTGCATGCCATGCTGCAAACAGAAGTCTTGAAATATCTGAGAGTTGAATTGCGGCATATTATCCATCCTGAGGCAGGGTGCAAGGAAGGTCTTCAGTGGAGAAGATCCAGGTGAGGGTGTACAGCTTTCTCACTGCCATTTTACAGCAGCAGTTAACAAAATATGGGGAGTAAGCATCAACAATGAGTGAGCAAAATGTGTCCAAGCAGCAGCCCGCAAAGTCCAAGTGGATGGGTTCCTGTCGCTGTGTGGGTGCTGGCCCAGCAAGTTGTTGACACCTGGATAGTACACACAGCAGCAAGCAAGCATCTTCATCTGTGAGCATCCACACACATCTTCTAGACAAATGGTGCACCTTTCTTCAGTAATTGGTTAAGAGGCGGCACAATGGCAGTTGCTCATGGAATGAATTTAAGATAACAAGCAGCTTTGTCCAGAAAAGCCTGGAGCTCCTGGAGGTTAGTGAGTCAAGGAAGAGAATGGCAGTGACATGACTGTTCATCAGATGTATCCCCCACTGGGAGATGACATTTTCAAGGTATCAAGGTATACAACAGAGGGTAGGGAAATGTGATACTTAGCCAGATTGCACTTGAGACCTGCATCATGTAGAGTTTGAAAAAGAACCTAAAGATTTCACAGATACTCTTTTGTGGAGGGACCCATGACCACAATACCATTGAGATAGTCGATACAACAGGAAATACATTGTGTGAGCTGCTGCAAGAAACATTGAAAAGGAGCTGGAGAATTGACTGCCACAAAAACCAACCATTTTTAGTGCACAGATCACAGCTGGCATTGATGATAAGCAATTACCGAGATTCCTCAGCAAGAGGGAACTGCAGATATGCCTCCAATATATCCACATTGGAAAAATGCTGTCCTCCAGCCAGTTTCAGCACCAATTCCTCTGGATGGGGGATGACGTATATGTCAATCACAGCCTGTGTATCAATAATCCCCTAAAAATCATCTCTAAGACGGAAGTTTCCAAATGGTTTCTTGATAATTACCAATGGTATAGCCCATTGACTCGACAAAATAGGCTCAATCTCATCCAAAACAGTCAAGCTAATGAGTTATTCCTTCACTTGACCATAAAGTAATGGCAGCTACCGCTTGCCCTAAAAAAAATGGGGAGGGCTGCGCCTTTGGTTTAAGGGCCATAAAATCTTGAGTTCATCAGGTTCCTGATACCACACATGACCAGAAAGCAGGTTAACAAAATTGGCAACTGTGAATCCAAAGGCCATGAAAACATACAAGCCAAAGTAGTTTTTGTAAAAGCAATAACCACCACAAGAAAAGTTAATGGGTAGACAATCACTTTGTATGCTGCAAATAATCTAATAATGGGGATTTGTTGTCTGTTGTACTTAACAAGATGACACATAGCTGGAGACAATGGTGGTGCACCAAAGAGTAAGTGTGAGAATTAATGGGAGATGCTATGTCGCTTGAATTGACGTCCAACTGAAGCTGCTTGCCAGTGACACATACACGGATGAACAACTTGTTAGGAACAATAAAAAGGTTGTGTCACACGCATGGCTGACAACCTGATGCCCATTGGCTGGGGGCGCTGAGAGTTGAGGGGACAATCGTAGACATCCAGCAGCAATGTGTCCTTTCTTCTGACAGTGGAGGCAGAAAGACCAAAACTTGAGGGCAGTCTGGCCAGTCAGGTGAACAAAAGAAGCAGAACAGGATGTAAGAGGCTTGTGGGAAACAGCTTGCTGTGGCCATGTTTGTGCAGAGCAAGGTTTACAGGTGGGCCACACCACCATGATTTCCACCTCAGAGGACAAGCCTGAACCTCAATGTCTACCATCATACAAGTTGACGATGGTCACGAATCCAACTGGTGGACCATCACATGAGAAACTTCAAGTGATTGAGCTATAGAAAGGGTCTCTTCCAAGGAGGGATCTTCAAACTGTAGCACACCCATTGGCAGACTGCTTTATCAGAGTCTGACCCTCAAGTTAGCATGCTAGACCACAGTATCAGCATAAGACTCTTTAACATGAGAGGTAACAAAGCAGCACTTCCACATAGAATTCTGCAATCCAAGCATACAATGATTGATGAGGTTGTTTCCTGGGCTGATAAAACTCCTCTCTCGAGGAAATAACATGAATATGCTAACAATAATAAGACTACAACAAGTGAAACATTTTGTTGAATGAGAGGGAAGCGAGTTCCTGGAAAAAAGGGGGAGGGAGGGGTGAAAAAAAAAGAGAGCTTTAATGGTATCAGTGCCCATTACCCTGAAGCTGGAGAAGTGTTGCATATGCACTTTTTGTATGACTCCCAATCCTCCACAGTCTCATCACACATAGAGAAGGGATGCAGATGGGCTAGAAGTTGTTTTGGCCTCACCATTAGTCTGGTCAACACCATGACCAACATGGTCAGAACTAACTACTGTTGAAAATTTCAAATACCACTGGCTTCCTGCAGCAAACTGTGAAGCACCACCTCCAAGGACTCGCCCATTCTCATTGTCAAATTGGCACAAAGTACATGTGAAAAGGCTGATCACTCTTACTGCCACTAGCGTTGTGATTACACACACAAATAACAACATTCATAAAATTCTTGTAAACATTTTGATGCAAACACAGTTCCGATATTTGCCACACATATCCAGAGTAAAAAAGCCAGGCCTAGTCCAAGATGAAAAATGCGATTCCTCCTGACAGTGGAGTTCAGCTTACTACAAGCTACTACAATAGTGAAAAGAGAGGGAGGCTGTTCTGCTCCAGGGTTATATGGTTAGTTTGTTGACTGATGTCTCAAGGGCACTGGCTGTTGTGGTGCATGCAGTAGGCAAGGCAATGCAGTCTTCAAATGCTTGATTGTGCCACCACCTGGCAGCCAGCCAAGTGTCAACTGGCGCCATTGTACCTGAGATAAATAGCAACAGCTTTAGTCGGCACCTTGCGAAATGTTGCATTTGCCACAGCAGTGGTGCTGGTACACAACGAGTGGTAGCACAATGGGTTCCCACAGTTCTGAGTTTTCCTTTGCCGTATGACATGACTGCCATTTTATCTAGCTTCTTGAAGATGTACATCTTCTCGATTTGCTCTCTCTTACTGCTACCCTCATTCATTCCTTCCCACTGATGCTGTCTCTTATCACTGTCACTATCTCTTTATTCCTCAAGTCATTGTTGGGGTTGGATTGTGTGGGGAAGGAGACCAGACAGCGAGGTCATCAGTCTCATCGGATTAGGAAAGGAACCATCCCGGAATTTGCCTGGAGCGATTTAGGGAAATCACGGAAAACCTAAATCAGGATGGCCGGACGCGGGATTGAACCGTCGTCCTCCCGAATGTGATCCTCATGTCATTGTCATAGACTGTCTCAGTATTACTGGTTCTCAGCCTCACACTGGTATTATCTCCTTTGCTCTTTTTCTAGAAATGTTCTGTCACTGTCAACTATATCCCACTGCCACTGTCTGGTGACCTATCTATAATAATTATATTGTTGTCATCAGCAAATAACACTGTTTCTAATTGTTGACCCATAATGGGAAGTCATTAATGTAAATGAGAAACAGTATTGGACCTAACACTCTGTCTAGAGGGACTATAAATGTTCAAATATTCTTGATCTGAAAGATGATAAGTGACACACATAACAGCATATTTCTATGTACTACGTCACTTTATAAACTATGTTTTCACTTCACACTGCAATTTATGTTCATATTCAAATAGGGTAACTTTGATCCTCTGTATCTCAGAAATAGTTAAAGATATCACAAAAATTTTCAAGGATCTTGACGATTGGGTTCTTAGGAACATATCATAAAAATTACACCCTTTTGCAGAGCACAACTGTCTTGAAATCTGCATCTCAGTTTTGGCACCCAAAAACCCTGTTATTGGAATGTGTCTCAATAAAAGATAAATATTTTTGAAAACAGGGAGATGGCACTTCTAGACAAATTTCGAGAGAGAGAGAGAGAGAGAGAGAGAGAGAGAGAGAGAGAGAGAGAGAATACAACATCAAAATTTGAGCAATTTGCTGTGATTATTTGTTATTTAGATTTCACTTCATACTGGAATGATGTACGGTAACTTTGAACCTCTATATCTTGGAAGCAGATAAGGATATCAAGAAAATTTTCAAGGTTGTTCAGGATCGGAATCTTAGGAATATATTGTAAAAATTTCAGCCATTTTCTATGCATAGCTGTTTTGGAGTCTGTGGCTTTGCTTCATACAAAAAATTGTAAAAATAAGCTCCTTTGGGGTGTACTAAGGAACTGCCTATGAACTAATAAAGGTTTTTGAAAATAGGAATATGGCCCTCCTAGATAAATGTCAAGAGAATACACGATTAAAATTTGAGAAGTTTGCTGCAGTTATTTATCATTAGATTTCACTTCGTGCCAGATTTTCCATAAATATTTGTTGTGTGGAAGCAGGGTAACTCTGAACCTTTGTTTCTCGGAAATGGATAAATATATCAAGAAAATTGTCAAGGTTATTTAAGATCTTCTCTTAACGAACCTGATGACTGTTTTCTGTACTGTTACCATAAACGGGATGAGCCTGAGTAGGAAAGATTAACATGTTCAGTAAGCTACATGAAGAGGCACTCATGACATATCCCAAAGATGTATTAAACACATTTACTCTGGGCAGGAGCTTGTACAGGAATTGTGGCTCAAATATTAAGTGTTCAGATATGTAAATTGGTGCACTTCGCAAAATACAGAAAATTTGTATTCTATGGCTCCATTAGTGTTTCACATTTAGAATCAATCAACACATACAAATAGCATGTTGGTGACAGTTTGTAGAAATATGAAATGGAATGGTCACATGAGCTTATGGACAGTATTTTGTCTGGCACATTTTATGTGCACTATAGACTCTTTGATACTTGGCAGTTTTGTGATTATGCAATGTAATTATCTATTCTATGATGTATTTAATAAACTGTATTTTATATGACATGTGGTGATGCAGTGTTACCAAACTGCACCAGAATGACTGCACCACACACTGTAAAAAATGAACTGCACGCCAAATCATAAAATATGCCTTATGTAAGTTTCTGTGTCAACCACAACACACAGAACTACTCATAAAAAAAGTGTGTCATGAAATCAACATCCACCATGACAAACATTCAGAATTCTGCCAACAGTGACTTACCAACGGCTACTGTGATCCTTAGACCATTTGTGGCAGAACCTCTGCCCTTCTGGTTGGATAATCCAGGACTGTGGTTTGTCTAACTTGAGCATTAATTTGTCTTGGCTCACATAACCTCAGATGAAACTAAATATGCTGGCTGCAGTTAACAAACTAACAGTTACAAAAGTACAAGATGGACTACTTTTGCTGAAAAGTATTGGAAAATACACCTCTATCACACATGCGATTGTAATGCACTTGCTGCAATCAGAAGCTGAGCAATTTGAAAAAAAAAAAAACTGCTCTGCATGAGAAAATCAGTAACTGCACACCATCACAATTACTTTGCTCAACCTGTTGACCTAATAGTCAAAATGCATTCATCCATGGGCATTACAACTATATCTACCAGAGCAGCAACCCATATGCATATGCTACAAATGCAAACAGCTGAAATATCTAAGTACAGCATGGCCCTGCAAATATGGTGCTTCACACGTGTTGCAGCAGTGATGCTTTTCCAGCTGAAACAAGTGTTCACTCACCAGGGAGAATATCTGCAGGTATCACAGAAAATTTACTGCTGCACCCTGGCAATGTTAACCATATTGCAACAATGAAAACAAACCCACAAATTAGTAGTAATGACGGCTTATTTCAAAATGGACAGCTGTTGAATGTTCATAACAGAGCATACTACCAAGCTACAATTCCTCATCAATACAGGTGATGATGCCCAAGTTTACACTACTCATCTTACACAGTGAAATACTGATGGCAGCGAACAGATCTTCCATCAAGACCTACACCACACTGACTTAAATCTAAACTTCAATCTTCACATGGAGATTTGTTGTTACCAAAGTGCTATACGTGATAGTTGGGAGCAAATTTTTTATCATTTTACGGCTTCCTCCCAGATATTTGCCATCAATGCTTGCTGCCACAACACGGTTATTTCATTATGGACACCTACACCATTCAAACCATGCTGGCATCAAAGTGATTGCTACTGATTCACCGTATGGTGACTTGCTTCACTAGGTCCCTGAAGTCACCGTATGTCACCTACTCCAGCACTGGTAAGACAGTCAATGGTAGTTTACATTGTCATCACAGTAAGACCAGCAGTCTATGCATGGTTTTGTTTTCTGCCTTCACATAAAGTCAAGATCGCAAAACAAGAGCTCTCTCATGGTTGCATGCCACCTGTTCTATGAAGAGCAACAGGTGGTGCCCTTGTGGCAACTATTGACAGTTTTATGCCTAAACAATACTTCATTGCTATCCTGTGCCACATATAAAAGACTTTGCTATGTAAATTCATGCCAAGACAGTTTTTTTCCAAAATAGACCTGAATGTTTTTCGTCATATATCCATTGCAAACCACTGTTTGCATTGTATTCTGACTCTAGGAACTTAGGTCAATGCCACTCAAGACTGTGCAAAACCACCTCAAATTCCAGGCTTCAGGGATTAAATAATGGCAGACTTAAGACTGCTACTACATCTATGCTGACAATTTGCTTGTAATGTCCACCAAGACAGAGCATCTAACACACCTACAGCAAATGTCACTAGACTACAAGAAGATGGCTTAGCAATTAACCAGTTAAAATCGTGTCTTTGAAGTAACACAATAAAATTCTTAGTGTCCATTATCAATGCACAAGCAATCCTAGCACCTCAAGGCAAACTGGAAGATATTTCTGAAATTCAGAAGTCCACTACATTATGGGAGTTACACTATTTTTTTTGGCTTCAAAATTTTTATTGATGTTTCGTGAGCAATCAAGCATTGTTGGCAATGCCTCTCAACTGAAAGTTTGGCTAAACCTATGAACTTGCTACAGTGGACTGATAAAAAGCAAGTGCCAGACAAGGCATTACTACGCCAGTTGTGGCATTTGGACTTCATTGTACAATTTACTGTGGATATTTGGCATACTGATTATTAGCAGAATTGACCAGAAGATGCAGTATCTTGCATTGACACCACTGTGAAAGAATTTGACTTGATAGCAGTTGCCAATGTTCACAAAAAAGACAACAAACTGAAGACATTCCTCGATCATCATCAAGTTTACAGCTCCAACATATTCAAATACCATACTTAAACATAGTGCCATGGTGGGACTTCAACTTTACAAGTGTGACCTTCTGTTACACTACATTTTTTCCAACAGTAATTTCCTTTCTCCAGAGTCTCTGTCATCCAGGAGGAAGGGCTATGTACAACTAGTGAAAAAAGGCATTTGTTTGGATAAACACTGAGAATTGGAATGCATTTGTTTGCAAGTGCAATGCTTGATAGTGCAACAAAAGATCTCTGCAAGTTATAGTTATGCTATGTGTTTTTGCCCCACTAAGTCAACCATTTGAGCACGTCCACATTGAAGTTACTGGACCTTTACACAATCATCAGTAAAATATCAACATTGCCTTACAGCAATAGACCATTCCTCCATTACTTGGAAGTCTATCCAATGAAAGAAGAAGTAACAACTGCAACTGTAGCTATGACCTCCTTTTGTAAGTGGATCGGTCAGTGTGGCATTCCCCTCCACATCTGATCAAGACAAACACTTTGGGTCATACCTCTTTAAAGCACTTTCAATACTGTTTGAGACGAGCAGATTTTGAATATGTGCCTAAAATCCTGCTGCAAATTGTCTCCTAGAGTGACTCCATCGACAATTGAAGACCTCACTCAGATGCTACGTCACAGAGAATTGGACTGACAGTCTCCCTGGATTTCAAATATCTTAGCATGACAACAGCAGAGTTTTGTACAGACAAACACTTCAATTGCCAGAAACATGCTTCACTGACCCATCAAACAATATTGTTGAAACCTCAGACTTTGCGAAACATCTACTGATGCAGATAAACAAGCTCCACCTGGCTGTTTCAACAGAATGTTCTGCCCAGCAACCATTCATTTCCTATGATTTACAATCCTGAGAATAGTTTTTGTCTGACACAACACCATTGAAAAATCTCTCCAAGCAACATGCACACCACAACAGAACAGTCAATGTTGACATCGATGACTCTTTTATCACAATATCCATCTACAGACTTAAGCCAGCCTTTACACTAGCAGTGACACACAATGGTTAAGGAATATCAGCTTAACAGGTGTATATGTGAACAAGAAAAAAAAAATTCCTGGATTTTAGCCGCATTTCCCAGTTAAAAATACACTTTTCCCCGGTGAAAATACGCTTTTTCCATGTTAAGTGACAGTATACTTACCCTTGGGGAACTGTAAAACATCAATCCTATGGATGCTTAAGGTTTCATACACTGGCATAGAACTTTTCAGAACTTCAGAAAGCAAAACCTGGGAAAAAAGCTGCATATTTTCATATTACGAAAGCATAAATTTGAATTCCATGAAACACAGCACGTTAGTTTCCGAAGCATTGAAATCGATCTTGTGATGTGCTGTTGTATGTCAATCATACACTATGTGATCAAAAGCATCTGGACACCTGGCTGAAAATGACTTACAAGTTCATAGCACCCTCCATTGGTAATGCTGGAATTCAGTGTGCTGTTGGCCCACCCTTACGCTTGATGACAGCTTCCACTCTCACAGGCATATGTTCAGTCAGGTGCTGGAAGGTTTCTTGGGGAATCGCAGCCCATTCTTCAAGGAGTGCTGCAATGAGGAGAGGTATCTATGTTGGTCGGTGAGGCCTGGGATGATGTCGCATTCCAAAACATCCCAAATGTATTCTATAGGATTCAGGTCAGGAGTCTGTGCAGGCCAGACCATTACAGGGACGTTATTGTCATGTAACCACTCCGACAGAGGCCGAGCATTATGAACAGGTGCTCAACCATTTTGAAAGATGCAACTGCCATCCCCAAATTGCTTTTCAATAGTGGGAAGCAAGAAGGTGCTTAAAACATCAATGTAGGCCTATGCTGTGATAGTGCCATGCAAGAAAACAAGGAAGGGAGGCCCCTCCATGAAAAAAAAAAAAAAAAAAAAAAAAAAAAACCACCACCACCACCATAACACAACTGCCTCCAAATTTTACTGTTGGCACTACACATGCTGGCAGATGACGTTCACCAGGCATTCGCCATACCTACACCCTGCCATCAGATCGCCACATTGTGTACTGTTATTTGTCACTCCACACAACATTTGTCCACTGTTCAGTCATCCAATGTTTATGGTCCTTACACCAAGCAAGGGGTCGTTTGGCATTTACTGGCACGATGTGTGGCTTACGAGCAGCTGCTCAGCCATGAAATCTAAGTTTTCTCACCTCCCGCCTAACTGTCATAGCACTTGGAGTGGAACCTGATGCAATTTGGAATCCCTGTGTGATGGTCTGGATAGAGGTCTGTCTATTACACATTATGACCCTCTTCAACTGTCGGTGGTCTGTCAGTCAACAGATGAGGTTGACCTGTACACTTTTGTGCTGTACGTGTCCCTTCACGTTTCCACTTAACTATCACATCAGAAACAGTGGACCTAGGGATGTTTAGTAGTGTGGAAATCTCGCATACAGACATATGACACAAGTGACACCCACTCACCTCACCACATTCGAAGTCCTTGAGCTCCGAGGAGCATCCCATTCTGCTCTCTCACAATGTCTAATGACTACTGAGGTCACTGATATGGAGTACTGGCAGTAGGTGGCAGCACAATGCACCTAAAATGAAAAAGTATGTTTTTGGGGGTGTCCGGATACTTTTGATCACATAGTGCAGCTCATGTCATGTGATCTTGCCAGCAAATGACAGCAGATATTCAGAGCTTAGGACACATGATGTAGTAAGCATCATGCACATGTGCCACTAAAATTTTAAATAGTGAGTAAATGTGTAGGCTCGAAATTCTTCTAAGCGGCTGGTCCCTAAAGTGTTAAGTTTTAGGTGAGAGTCAAATGCTCTGTGGTTTGAGAAATTCATCCAACATTCTCACACGTAACATAATTCATCTTGCGTAAAAGGAAATTTACTTTGAAACTAATGTTTCTCAAACCACTATTGGTCATGTTTTCCCTCATTACATTAGAAACAGGTTCATTTCAGCAGCTGCCAGAGAGCATCAGAAAACAGGAATTACTATGTGTGCGCAGCTACGATGATGTAGGAAGCCCATATGATCGTACTACACTCAACAACCGAACTAGGTTAATAATTGGCTCCTTATACCGACCTCCCGACTCAGCAGCATTAATGGCAGAACAACTGAGAGAAAATTTGGAATACATTTCACATAAATTTTCTCAGCATGTTATAGTCTTACGTGGAGATTTCAATTTACCAGATACAGACTGGGACACTCAGATGTTTAGGACGGGTGGTAGGGACAGAGCATCGAGTGACATTATACTGAGTGCACTATCAGAAAATTACCTCGAGCAATTAAACAGAGAACCGACTCGTGGAGATAACATCTTGGACCTACTGATAACAAACAGACCCGAACTTTTCGACTCTGTATGTGCAGAACAGGGAATCAGTGATCATAAGGCCGTTGCAGCATCCCTGAATATGGAAGTTAATAGGAATATAAAAAAAGGGAGGAAGGTTTATCTGTTTAGCAAGAGTAATAGAAGGCAGATTTCAGACTACCTAACAGATCAAAATGAAAATTTCTGTCCCGACACTGACAATGTTGAGTGTTTATGGAAAAAGTTCAAGGCAATCGTAAAACGCGTTTTAGACAGGTACGTGCCAAGTAAAACTGTGAGGGATGGGAAAAACCCATCGTGGTACAACAACAAAGTTAGGAAACTACTGTGAAAGCAAAGAGAGCTTCACTCCAAGTTTAAACGCAGCCAAAACCTCTGAGACAAACAGAAGCTAAACGATGTCAAAGTTAGTGTAAGGATGGCTATGCGTGAAGAGTTCAGTGAATTTGAAAGTAAAATTCTATGTACCGACTTGACAGAAAATCCTAGGAAGTTCTGGTCTTACGTTAAATCAGTAAGTGGCTCGAAACAGCATATCCAGACACTCCAGGATGATGATGGCATTGAAACAGAGGATGACACGTGTAAAGCTGAAATACTAAATTCCTTTTTCCAAAGCTGTTTCACAGAGGAAGACCGCACTGAAGTTCCTTCTCTAAATCCTCGCACAAACGAAAAAATGGCTGACATCGAAATAAGTGTCCAAGGAATAGAAAAGCAACTGGAATCACTCAACAGAGGAAAGTCCACTGGACCTGATGGGATACCAATTCGATTCTACACAGAGTACGCGAAAGAACTTGCCCCCCTTCTAACAGCCATGTACTGCAAGTCTCTAGAGGAACGGAAGGTTCCAAATGATTGGAAAAGAGCACAGGTAGTCCCAGTCTTCAAAAAGGGTCATCGAGCAGATGCGCAAAACTATAGACCTATATCTCTGACGTCGATCTGTTGTAGAATTTTAGAACATGTTTTTTGCTCGAGTATCATGTCGTTTTTGGAAACCCAGAATCTACTCTGTAGGAATCAACATGGATTCCTGAAACAGCGATCGTGTGAGACCCAACTCGCTTTATTTGTTCATGAGACCCAGAAAATATTAGATACAGGCTCCCAAGTAGATGCTATTTTTCTTGACTTCCGGAAGGCGTTTGATACAGTTCCGCACTGTCACCTGATAAACAAAGTAAGAGCCTACGGAATATCAGACCAGCTGTGTGGCTGGATTGAAATGTTTTTAGCAAACAGAACACAGCATGTTGTTATCAATGGAGAGACATCTACAGACGTTAAAGTAATGTCTGGTGTGCCACAGGGGAGTGTTATAGGACCATTGCTTTTCACAATATACATATAAATGATCTAGTAGATAGTGTCGGAAGTTCCATGCGGCTTTTCGCGGATGATGCTGTAGTATACAGAGAAGTTGCAGCATTAGAACATTGTAGCGAAATGCAGCGGATAGGCACTTGGTGCAGGGAGTGGCAACTGACCCTTAACATAGACAAATGTAATGTATTGTAATTAGATAGAAAGAAGGATCCTTTATTCTATGATTATATGATAGCGGAACAAACACTGGTAGCAGTTACTTCTGTAAAATATCTGGGAGTATGCGTGCAGAACGATTTGAAGTGGAATGATCATATAAAATTAATTGTTGGTAAGGCGGGTACCAGGTTGAGATTCATTGGGAGAGTCCTTAGAATACTTGAGTATTGCTCATCAGTGTGGGATCCGTACCAGATCGGGTTGACGGAGGAGATAGAGAAGATCCAAAGAAGAGCGGCGCGTTTCGTCACAGGGTTGTTTGGTAACCGTGATAGCGTTACGGACATGTTTAACAAACTCAAGTGGCAAACTCTGCAAGAGAGGCGCTCTGCATCGCGGTGTAGCTTGCTTGCCAGGTTTTGAGAGGCTGCGTTTCTGGATGATGTATTGAATATATTGCTTTCCCCTACTTATACCTCCCGAGGAGATCACGAATGTAAAATTAGAGAGATTAGAGCGCGTACGGAGGCTTTCAGACAGTCGTTCTTCCCGCGAACCATACGAGACTGGAACAGGAAAGAGAGGTAATGACTGTGGCACATACGAGTGCCCTCCGCCACACACCGTTGGGTGGCTTGCGGAGTATAAATGTAGATGTAGATTATGTCATAAAAGAAACAGGGCATCAGAGGCTATTCCAAGAGCATTGGAATTTTGTAAACCACACTAAAATGCATAATTCTGCTTAAAGGGTACATTCGTATGTCCAGATTCACAATGAAGTAGGCCCCAACCTGACATTAAGCTTTTCAGTGTGGTTTTTGGGGACAAAAATTTTCTTTGAGCAGCTGTATTACATTATCTCATGTCAGGTTCTTTATTATGGCATAAAGACATGTGTGTCACGAGATAAAAACATGCATTTGAAATTCAGTAAACAGTTTAAACTAGCTAACAGTTTGTACTGAAACATTTTGTTTCAAATACATTGACTACCACTGCAGAAAAGCTTAATAAAAGCCAAATTTATTTACCAAACCAACAAAAATAACTTCATTGTTCTGCAAAACGTTTATTGCTTGACAGCCAAAAATGTGGAAATAAAATAAAATCAGAAAACAAACTAATAATAATTTTAGCCTTTTGTAATTATGTGAATCTGTTTTATTTCATTTGATAACTCCCGGCGACAGAAATCCGTTTTGTTTTCATTTGACATGACAGCTTGCAACTACGAGGAATAAGTAAAATCACTAACAGGGACTGTTCAAGCATCCAGAAGCAGCAGAAGGTACTGCTCATACACAACTCAATATGCATGTGCATTAGCCTGCTGGAAAGTGCTCAAATGAACGTTGCTGTTATGAAGTATTGCACAGTCTTCGCCCTAAAGCCTTTGACACATTTAGCTGTTGACAGATGTTTGAGTATGAGTTCTTACCAGCCAAAATTGCAAAAAGTTAACTGAAAACTAAAATACTGAAAAACTTCCAGAGTTCTAAAAAATTCCCAGGTTTTTCCCAAATGAAAAAATTCCCGACTTTTTCCCGGGACTTATACATCTAGATGTTCCTTACATATGATTCTACGAGGGCACTGGATGCACACAGGCTTTCACTGCCACAGCCTGTGTCCCTGACTAAACCTCCAGTCACAACTCATTTTGGGTGACATGTACACTTCAATCCTGTATCTTTGACACCTGGGGTGGGAGGGGACAGTGGGTGATGCGGACAGTAAACTGTCTGATACATTTTATGTGCAGTGTAGACTCTGATTATTTGTGTCCTATCTAAACTTTGTATAAACAAATGATATATAGATGTTCTAGACAGTTTTTTGAGTACATGACATAATTAACTATTATTTGTTATGTTGAATAAATTGTATTTTCATGACATGGTCAACTGCAGTTAGGGCAGGTGACAGACTTGGCAGGATACTGGGAAAATCCAGTCTATAAAGGAGGCTGCTTATAAATTACTTGAGCATATCATCTTAAAATATTGCTTAATTTTATGGGACTCCTACCAAGTAGGACTAAGGTGAGGCATTGAACATATACAAAGAAGGGTGGGACAAATGGGCATATATGGAGTCACAAACGATGGCAGTTGAGTTGACGCTTGTTCTGCGCACCAGTATCACACATTCTCCAACTGCCAATGAGCATTCAGTACTGTTCTGAACACACTGTTCTGAATGCTGTAACTAATGTAAACATTAGACATAATCATATCAAATTATTTAGTGAATTTTTATTCCATCTGTGGCAAGTTGTCATCACTGATGGTGGTGGTAAGTGTTATATACCGCATAAAAGAAGAGAAAGACATAATTTGCAGGACATATGCTTTCTTCAAGAGGAAAACAGTGCATGCACATACTGCAACTAGTGCTTGGAATTGTCAACAATGCAATTCTCATCTGTGTCTCAACATGCACGAATCGCCATTGTTCGTGCATCTTTTGTGTCTGCATGATATGCTTTAAGTCAAAGAAAAAGAGACACATCACAAGGGAATTATCCAAATGTGATGGAAATTGGTAGATGCAATGTACATGAACAGACAAACAAATGATTATAATTTCAAAAAAATTGGATGGTTAATTCAACAGATAAAGATTCGTAAATTGAAGAAGTCAATTACATGTTGGTCAACCTCTGGCCCTCATGCAAGCAGTTATGTCATTGCTTGGCATTGCTTGATAGGGTTGTTAAGTGTCCTCCTGTGAGATATGATACCAAATTCTGTCCAATTGGCATGTTAGAACATTAAAATCCTGAGCTGGTTGGAGGGCCCTATCCCTTATATTCCTAATGTTCTCAATTGGGGAGAGATCCGATGACCTAGATGGCCACGGTAAGTTTTTTTAACCATGAAGACAAGCAACAGAAACTCTTGCCATGTCTGGATGTCTGGGCAGGCAATATCTTGCTGAATTGTAAGTCCATGATGGCTTGTCATAAAGGGCCAAAAAATTAGGCGTAGAATATCGTTCACTTACCGCTGTGCTGTAAGGGTGTTGCAGATGACAACCATAGGGATCCTGGCAGGAAAATAAATGGCATCCCTGATCATCACTCTGGGCTGTCAGGGCAGGCAACAGTCAGGTTGGTATCCCACTGCGTCCAGCGCAACTCCAGACACATCTTCGCTGGTCAACGAGGCTCAATTCAAAACAAGACGCACCACTGAATACAATTCTATTCTTGCCAATGAGATTCCCGGCTGAAGATTTGTCTGGAGACACCCCAGACAGTGGTGGGACACCAACCTGACTGTCGCCCACTGTACAGACCAGGAAGCAGGAGTGATGATCTGGAGTCCTATTTCTTTTCAAAGCAGCACCCCTTTGATTGTCATTTACAGGAGCCATACAACAGCGATAAATTGATGATATTCTACATCCTGTTTTGATGCAATTCATGGTAAGCAATCCTTGGCTTATGTTTCAGCTAGGTAATGCCTACCCACGCACAGTGAGAGTTTCGGCTGGTTGTCTTCATGCTTGCCAGTTCCTTGCTTTGGCCAGCAAAGTCACTGGATCTCTCCTCTTATTGAGAAAATTTGGAGTATTGTGGCCAGGGTCCTCTAACCAGCTCAGGATTTTAACAGTCTTAACATGCCAACTGGGCACAAAGAAAACATTGCACTATATCTATAACAACAGTTGTCAAAATTGACATTTCATCAGAAAGTAACCCAAGGAATTTTGCAGAGTAAGAAAGGAGTGGCAGATGAAATATTAGTGTTTCTGCAAGTTGAGTCAGTCGTATGTGTGGTGTTGTATATGCTTGACTGTGCAATGATGATGATATGTGCTTAACAAGTGAAAGTGATATTGAAACAGATGTCGAGGCATGTAGTCCATCATCTCTGATCCCTGTTGGACAGGGAGCCACAAATCCAGTGAGACGTGGTAAAGGGAAATTATTGTCAAAGGAGGAGGTATTAAATATAATTATGTACATGGAAGATCCCCTGCAGCACTGAAGGGGGCGGGGATTGTGAATAGATTTTGAATAAGTCCGCAGCAATATGACAGTGTAGAGCATAAGAAAAACTATGTAAATTCAAAGGAGAACAAGGCACACTTGTTTCAAAAACTGGTGTCTACACATTTCAAAGATGCTCAGTATGATTTACAAGACGTGCATGATAGTTACCTAGTACGCTGTGCACACCAAACTGCGCACAACATAAATTACAGTGACTTCAATGGAAGCACTGGATGGTTGCATAACTTCAAACAGTTCTACAGAATTGGAAGATGTAAGATAACAAAATTTCAAATGAAGCATCAACTCAACAGTGCATATCAAATGCAGGATTGGGCCAAACATTTGTAGATGAGATAAAACAAACTTATCTCATCATTTAGTAAATAATTTATTTTCACTCTGACCAGCTGGAATTTCAAGACGAAATGCATATCAAAGGAACCATGGAAATTAGAGGTACCAAGAGAGAGTCGTATCAAGATCAACTAACATCAATGCCTTAAAGCATTTGTATACTATTAGGCCAACTGTTAATTTTTGAGGTAAATTGTCTGGAAAGTTATTTATTGTGCTGCAATAAGTAGGAGGTGTTCTACCCCCCATGATTCTTTCTCAAATGCATGATCTTGCATGGGCAGTAGGGAATATTTACGTCACTGAAAGCAAGAGTGGGAAAATGGGCATAAGAGAACTACAATTATGGTAAGAGCACTGGTTTTGGTCAATAGCTGGTCAAAATAACTTGCTTTTGCTGGTCTGTATGTAAAAATTACATTCCGTTACAGCAAACTATCCCTCCTGAAAAGTGTATGGCATTGCAATTCAGACCACCTGGAACCACTAGACAAATTCAGCCCCTGGAACCTCTGGTCAAATTCCGCCTCTGGATGTCTGCGTTTTCCTTACCTATAAAACATAGCCCACTACCTGCAGCTACACCTTAAAGGATAGTCAGTTCCACGATAAGCTCCACAATAGCCCGTTTCACATTCAGTTGCAAGTCATCACATTCCATCAGGTCCCATCACCTTGATTCTGTGTGGGTTCTTTAAGCGTGGGTACCTAGCTTGACGTCCTGCACATTTGTAACTCCCAACGAAGTCACCTGCGATCTTGATGGTGTGAACCTTCATGATCACTGTGGTGCACCATTTTTCAATTGGTATTCATGGTGCAAGTTAATGGTTTACTTTGAACATTTCTTGAATGTGGACAGTGTCTATTTTGAGAAGTATAATACATACATCCCATAGAAAGTTGAATCTGCACCCCCCAGACGTTCATTTTCTGTCACACTCCTGGTGCTCTTGGTGAGTGATTAGCAGATAATATCTTTCCTGTCATAATTGTTAACAAAACACTTTCAAATGAGCCTTACTAAAGATTGAACTTATGACATCACACTCAAGGGGTTTCTTGTTAGAGTGTGTGTCATTATGAAGTGGTGGTGATGTTATCAGATAATATCTTTCCTGTCATAATTGTTAACAAAACACTTTCAAATGAGCCTTACTAAAGATTGAACTTATGACATCACACTCAAGGGGTTCCTTGTTAGAGTGTGTGTCATTATGAAGTGGTGGTGATGTTATCAGGGCGAATGATTCTAATATGCAAGTACTCAAAAAGAAAACTAGAAATTGGTTCTACTCTATGCATAAGAGATGGTAACATTAGTGCAAATAATATGTAAGTTAATGCATTATGGATACGAGGTTAGTCCGGAAAATACATATAAAAGTTGAATAATAACTTCATTTTACAATTATTCAGGTATTACAATATGGTCTCCTTCAAAGTACTCGCTCTGAGACGTGATACAATTCTGCCAACGCCGATCCACTGTTGATAACGTTACTGAAAGTCTTCAGTTGTGATGATGTTCGGTTGCTGTGTCATTTCTGCCTTGATGGCTTCCACATCACCCAAGTGCCATCCCCGAAGCACCATTTTGCATTTCAGGAACATGAAGAAGTAACACAGGGCTAAATCAAGTGAATGGTCTGTCATGGTGATTGAGCTTTGGGCCAAAAACTCGCGCACAACAAGTGATGTGTGAGCGGGTGCATTGTCGTGATGAAGGTCCACCTGCCTCCTTCTGCCAACTCTGCTCGAACTCGGGCCACACGAGCTCCGAGACGGGTCAGAACTTCAATGTAAAAATTTCCGTTCCCTGTCTGGCCAAAATTTAATGTATTTATCAATGAAGTTACAAGCCTTTTTGAAGCAGCATTTCCTAAGAAATCAGTGAGAGAAAATCTGTTCAAATCTGGAAACAAGCCTTGGGTTACTAAAGGCATCAAAATCTCTTGTAAAACAAGAAGAGAACTATATGCTGCAGCCAGGAGTTCAAATGATAACAGTAGGATTATACACTATAAAATCTACAATGAAGTTCTGAATAAGACCATTCAGGCAGCAAAGAAAATGTGCTTGAAGGCAGAAATTGACAACTCGAGCAATAAAGTAAATACTATCTGGAAATTCATAAAGAAGGAAATGGGGAAAAATGCAGTTTGTAGTGAAAATATCCAAATCAAAAGTGAGGGTAATCTTGTTAGCGATCCAAAAACAGTTGCAGACACATTCAACAACCATTTTTTCAACAGGAACAGAAAAAAATAGGCTTACAAGGGTCCATGAAGCAAGCCATCAATCTTTTGAAAGCTAGATTACCTGGTTCAGTACAACACATGAAGGTAAAAACAGTCACTGTTCAAGAAATTGAAAGAGTTATTAAATCACTGAAAAGTAAAAACTCTGCTGTAATTGACAACATTTCTAACAAATTATTAAAATACTGCTCCAGCCATGTAAGAAAAGTCCTTTGCCACATTTTTGATGCATCACTTAAGCAAGGAATAGTTCCTGAGAGGCTTAAGTATGCAGTTGTAAAACCGCTGTATAAGAAGGGAGATACGACGGATACTGCTAGCTATAGGCCAATATCACGATTACTGACAAGCTTTTCAAAGGTTTTAGAGAAACTAATGCATGCCAGGATAGTTAAGCATCTCAGTGAACACAAGAACTTCAGCAAAAGTCAGTTTGGATTTCAGAAAGGTTTGTCAACAGAAGATGCAATATTTGCATTTACTGGCAAACTCTTGGAATCTATCAACAAAAAACTGAAAGTGATTGGCATATTTTGTCACCTAACAAAAGCATTTGACTGTGTAAATCACCAAATTCTTTTACAAAAAGCTGCACATCTCGGTATAAGTGGTGTAGCAGGGAAATGGCTCGACTCATATCTGTCAAACAGGAAACAAAAAGTTGTAGTAGATAGTCAAGATGGTGTCCCAGTATCTTCAGGATGGGGTACCATGACATGTGGAGTGCTGCAGGGCTCAGTTCTGGGACCCCTACTTTTTATTATATTTATAAATGATCTTCCTCTCTCTACAGAATATTGCAGATTCACCATTTTTTGCAGATGACACTACACTACTTATTGATAATTCAGTAGATAAACTTAAGGTAACAGGAAATAAGGTTCTAAATGAAATGGTGAACTTGTTCAACATTAATGGTCTTAGTTTAAATTCAGTTCCACAAAACATCCAAAGATGAGGAAATATTTGTAAAGATAGGTAAGCAGACAATAACCAGGGCAGATTCCTCAAAATACCTAGGCTTGCATATTGATAGCAAACTGAATTGGTCAAACCACATCGTGGATCTGTGCAAAAGACTAAGTTCAGCAACATACGCATTGTTTCTTCTTATAGAAATATGGAAACCATGAAGTCAGCGTATTATGGTTACTTTCATGCAATTATGGCATTTGGAATTATATTTTGGGGAAATCAGCCACTGGCTAAAAAAGTACTGTGTGTACAAAAAAGAACCATAAGGATCATGTGTGGAGTCCATCCTAGAGCCACATGCAGGAATCTTTTTAAGAAGCTTGAAATACTTACATCCACTATGCAATACACATTCTCATTGATGTGCTTCATAGGAAAGAAAAATCCGGTGCATATCAGTCACAATACTAGAAGGAAACATGATATCCACTATGAACAGCCAAATCTACGTATGGTGCAGAAAGGAGTCCATTTCAGTGGCTGTAAGATTTTTTAATGCCCTCCCTTCAAGAATTAAGTGTTTGGTAGATGATGATCTTTTGTTTAAAAAAACCTTAATGCAGTTCCTATTGCAAGGATCATTTTATACATTAGAAGAGTTCCTGAACTAGAGTTTAACATCACTTGCATTGTAAATTGCAAATGTATGCCCAAATTTGTATTTATAATACCGAATATTTTTATTGTAAACATATATTTTGGAATATTTATTTCTCTGTAACACTTATTATTTTGTAATCTTTATCTATCTCTAAAATGTATTTTTGTAGTGGAACCTAAGTTACTGTTTTTTGTTTTGTAATCTCTATCTATCCCTAAAATGTATTTTTTTTGTAGTGGGACCTACGTTACTGTTTACTGTTTTTGTTTTGTGTATTACCATAAATTCTGGCCAAAAGCTTGTAAAATTGACACGTTCCATATCCTGTGATAGTGTCACAACATGGATTACCAGAACAAGAGATAAATAAACAAATAAATAAAAAAATCTGCAGAAATTATATATCCGACATGGGAGGAAAATAAAGTAATTAAGAAAACTGTTGCCTTTGACTGTTTCATTGATGAACTTGGTAAATGGTCAGTGAAAGCAGTAATACACCAGCGTCTGAAGAAATTGCAACAACTCCACATTGCAGAAGTGAAAGGGTGTGTACAAGCTGAACAACTATGTTTAGTGCATCACTGTGATTTTGCTGAAGACTGGTCTGTAATTCTCACACAAGTAGTACAAGGGTATCATTGGAGTAATGACCACATTTAAGTTTTTACAGGAGTGACATATTTTCAAAACAGGACCACAAGTTTTGCAGTTATAAGTGATGATACAGGACATGACTCAGCACATGCTTTACTAACAATGTGCAAAATTCTTCAACTGCAAACAGGGGACAAGAATATCACATTACTTCTGATGGTGCTCCTAGTCATTTTAAAAATCGTTGCCAGCTATTTGAATTGAGGAAGTCATTTGTGCCAACTGACTGGGTATATAGTGCTACTGGCCATGTAAAGGGGCCTTGTGATGGTGTAGGAGGCCTGCTGAAGCACCATGCTACAAAACATAATCTTTCCAGACTAAATATAGCTGCGATTCAGAATGCTGAGGATTTTATGAGAGTCATGAAATCTTGCACATCCACAGCCCTCATTCTTTTGTCCAAAGAGGAAATCGAAGAATTCCGTGAGCAGAAAAAAGAACAATGGTCCAAACAAACTACTCCTGTGAAAAGAATCCAGAAGATAGATTTTTGGACTCAAAGTGATGGGCGAACTCATACTGCGCGCACTTAAAAGAGCAAGAAAGAAGAAATTTCGTTCGTTCAGCCAACAACTCAGAAACAGCAGGATAATATTAAGATTCACAACCTGAGAAGGTGGATGTTTGTGGCGTGTGTGCATGACTGTAACTGGTGGACTGCAGAGATTATAGACAACAGTTATGAGTTAAACAAAATTGTAGTGAATTTTATGCTACCACATAGACCAGTTGCTGGATATAGGTTTCCAGCTGATGGACAGCAACAACGCCATCAGTGCTCACTTCCTGTTCACAGTGTTTTGAAGACTGTAAGTGCTCCAGTTCCTAATGGTTCAACAGGAAAGCAGCAGTCTACATGAAAGGAAGATACTGAAACAGTGGAACACATTTTTAGTTCATTTACTGGCTAATTTCAGTACAAAACAGAGTGCACAGAAGTTGTGTAAATTGAAACCTTTAAGTCTTTGGATCTTTCACATACATTTTGGAACCATTTAAGATGCTTGAAAAATGAGTCTCTTACTCATCTTTCGAAATTAAATTACGATAAAAAGGCTGGGCTTTGATTTTTATGAGTCTGTTATGTGATAATGTGGTAATAAAACAGGTTTTACGTATGACAAAAATTTCAATTGTTTATAAAACCTGTTCAGTCTAAAAGTGGAAGCTCTCCTCCTGAGGGAACGTAGAACTATATGGTACTAATCAACAGAAAAAATTACGGATTGGCATTATGAAAAAAAAAGTTCATAAAATGTAACAAAAGCTTAGAACCCTAGAGTAAAAGAGCTTTCACAGGTAAATCCAAATGAAGAATTTCTTTGTAATCATAAAGCAATTCTCTTTCAAATAAAATAAAAAACAACAAAGTATCTAGAACTGATCCAGAGTTACAGAAATTTAATTTTTTTCCATATTTTGCATCTTCAAAATAGTATTCGCTGTGTCATCTTTGGAGGGCTGTATCTCGGAGCAGAAATTTTTTTGGAGAAAACAAAAAAATACACATTTCTTACTTAGTCCTTCATTTTAACATAAGCCAAATTCAATAACATCTGAGACTATGAAGGTAAGATTTTTTCCTAGCCTGTCTGAATTGATATGGATTATACATACTATATTAAACCTAATCTGTTTCAGTGACTTGTCTCATGAGATGCCATACCATACACTGGCAACAAAAGTACAAAAATGATGGAAGGATTTAGATGTGAAACTCAAATGTCATATTATTTTATGTTAAAATACATACTTTGTAACAATGGGGAAGTCTTACATGAGAGGGGAATAAGCACAGTGACATTTGAAAGTGTGATAATCAGCTGCAACGCAATTGTGAAATATAGCAGAAACATTGTGTGCAAGTTAGGAGAGAATTCCCATAGGACTTTTTAAACCAAGGCCCAGCACTGGCCAGTGCTAATCCCTGGAAGTCACATATTTCTGTTCAGCTATGAGGATTATCCAGATCTGAAAACAACTGTGAGATTAAAGGTTAAATATGTTCATTTATAAATGTATTACTGTGCCATTTTCTCTGATTTGTACCAACGAAGTTACTGTAACTCAGTACGGTTTTTAGTACACTACACATCGACTGAACATACTATACGTGTTGCAACACTTTCATCGCTTATGGAACTGCTCTTTATCAATTACAATGAGCGTCTTGGAGTTGTTTCATTCATCGTGTTCCATTGATCCTACCATACAGAAACTTCAAGGATGTGGAGTGAAGTGAGTCAAGTTATAAATTAGCATCCCATGAAGACATCAGTGAATCTGTAGCTATACAGAACATTTCAATCCCCGAATTCAGTTAATTTGTACAAAGTTCTTAATTTTCATTTGTGTTGGCAATTGTTGGTTTATAACAGGCATGAGCTTGTTGAACAACGGATCTAACACCGTAAATTTAATTAAACACTCAAAATATTGAAATGATTTCCATTAACACGCAGGAAAACAAGCGCTACGGTATATTTATAAAAGCCGCCACGACATTGTCCTTGCCATATTCGAACTTTCGCTTTCACCTTGCAATGCAATCATTCATATTCCAGCATAGCGCGATCTTGCCGTGGTGTGCTAATGTCAAAATTCGGAGAAACGTATAAGTCGAACAATATCGTTATCGATACATATATCGAATTTACTTTCTAGCGCTACATCTAGCGTTAATTCAGTAAAGTTTTATAACAGTCAGCCATGACAGCTGAGTTGTTCATGCTGACGCGAAGATTATGACATTTTTTCGTTAACAGAACAAATGGCAGATTCTTTTTTTGGATTTAACACGTCCTTATCAGTTAGTATAATAAATTATATATTCACTAATGTCCCAATTTTGTAGTTTGCTCTTAACTTAACCAAGTACAAACCGTATCAGTATACACAATGTATGGTGGAAAGAAAGATTTGATACATTAACATGCTTGTTATGAGCCGAAATGACCGTTGAAAGATAAAAGCAATGAAGGCATTTATACAATTAATTGTCGTGCATTTCATATGTTTTGTGGTGCTAAAGTTATGCAACTTCAGAGCGGGTAAGTCGCTATTCATAACAACTTTAGAGGAGCCGCAGTTGTTACTCCAGCTTCCCTCGGGAATGAAACGTTATGTTATCTATATCGTTCTCTTGCTTCCTATTTGCCGTCGGTTGGCCACAGTCATGGTTAGCAGTCGTTTTAAATTTTATAGCGCCCTCATTTGAACGCCCAACTTCTCAGATATATAGCTTTGTCACATGTTTGTAGGTTTGTCAGTTGTCCTATCACAAATCATATAATTGACGTGCGTTGCCAAATGACAGTTGTGATCTTAAAGTTAACAGGCTAAACCAGAGTTGTTTTTGTTAGTTGTAAACATTGGTTATGTATCCTATATGAACTGGAACACCTAAGATTTCTGGTTCTGGATGCTGCATTATGTAGTTTTTCTTATGCTGAGGACCGTTTTCTTTTTTTTGTGATTGCAATTTCATCTATTTCATTTCTAGTTTTTCTGATTTTTGTAAAGTGTTGTCAGCAAAGATTATGTGGCTTTAAGTGATAATTGTAGTTGATTATATTGGGTGATTTGTAGTTGTTATCCATCTGGGCTCAGGGTGTTCCACATTCCTAAAAGTTCTAGCTGCTGACTACCAATGTTTGGCCTGTGGATTAGCAGCATAGTCTGCAAGAAGGTGATAACTGCTTTCCACAGGGAGTTGGTGCGTGTGACATGTGTTTCTTTTTGTTTCTTTGTTTATTTTTGCCCAAAAAATATAGTAGGCCTACTTGTTTTATTTGCAACATAATTTGTATGTATTTTTATTTCTGTATAACTGGTCTGCACTTTCAACTTTGAAAGAACACTGATTTTCACAATAACTTTTTGTGCTAGAGATTCCAAATTTGTTTTGGGAACTGTGGAATGTTGTGTTTACACACCAGCAACATATTTTAACAGGTGGCCATTGTGAATGATAGTGGTAATGCAAGTATATGATATTCTTGTTAATTTATATTCTGATTTATGAATAATTGCAAGTCTTATAGATTAGAAAGATTTATAGACGCGTAAGAAGGCCCACGTATTCAATCCCAGGCATACTACCCTACCACCATTCCATCTCTCTTTGTTATAAATTCACTTAAATGTGCATTTTATACAGAGGTATGAAAAGTCTTCCAATATTAAATTGGAAAGCGTGTTTCTATTATAATGCACAATGGTTCTAGGCCTATAAGCAATTAATCAGCGTAAAGTAACAGTAGTAGGTACATGATGTTGTTAGGTCATCAAGACTGGTTTGAAATAGCTCTTGACATTAGTATATCCTGTGCAAGGGTCTTGATGTCTGCATAAGTACTGCAACCGATTTCCATTCAAGCCTACTTACTGTAATCATGTGCCCTTCCTGCCCACCATTAGTAAACTCCGCATACGTCCTATCAACACGTTCAAGTTGTACTACAAATTTCTTGTCTCAGTTCAGTACTTCATCAGTTATCCAATATAATTCTGTAACCTGTAGCATTTCAAAAATTTCTATACCCTTCTCATCTGAACTATCTACCATCCACATTTCATTTGCATACAAGGCTACACTTCGGACCTTGAAAGCAGGCCTCTAGCACTTAAATTTAAATTCAGTGTTATTGAATTTTATTTTTACAGAAATGCTGCTGTTGCTAGTCTGCATTTTATATCCTCCTCACTTCTGTTGTTATATTTTGCAATCGAAATGGGAGAATTCATCTACTTTTAGTGGTTCATTTCCAAATCAAATTCCCTTAGCATTGATTGCTTTAAATTGACTACATTTAGTTACATTTGTTTTACTTTATGTCTATGTATAACCTGTCTTCAAGATACATCCTTTATTTTCAAATGCTCTTTAAAATTCTTTGCTGTCTTTGACAAATTACAATTCCATCAGTGAACTTTGAACTTCATATTTCTTCTCTCTGAACTTCATTCTGTGTCCAAATTTCTTCCTGGTTTCCTTAATACCTTTCTCAGTGTACAGATTGAATAACATTGGGAATATGCTAATTGTTAATCTTCTTATAGTTCGTGTGGTTATGAACATAATGTAAATGATGTTGAACGCACGGTTAGATGTATGAGAGGGCCTGATAACCCTAACTTGTGAGGATAAGTAAATGAACTACAAAATAAACAGACATTACCTTAAATAGCCCCTATAAAATTTTTAAATGATATTTTCTGCATATGACTGTAACTTCCTATTGTACTGTTGCAGTATGTAAGGATATTGTCAACCATAAGATTTGATGTCATTCTATGGCTTAGAAACAGATAAAAAATAACAGTGATTGTTGTTGATGGTAATAGGGACAATGACTCATTGACATGAGAAACTTGACACGTAGATTTGTGTTATTACTTTGCAGGTTGAAGTCTGTCAGATAGTCTTCAAGCTTTGGTATGTGTCATTCAGAATAACTATTTGAATAATATATTCAGCCTATTGTGAAAGTCACAGTGTGACGATGCCTCAGTACATAAATTTTTAATACATTTATATGACTAGAATAGACTGTTATTGGAGCTTTCCTTCTTACTGGAGTTGACAGTTATCATGATTTCACTAATATTAGTTTTACCAATATGAAATTTCTTAGTGTTTCATTTCTCTTTTATCTGAACTGTCTCTTAAGATAACTATACATACGACCAAAATACATTTAGGAAGCAATTATTTAAAAAAATTGTGCATCCATACCAACTGCCATGTACAAGTTGGTAATTTTCTTTAATATCTTAATTCATCATATTTGTTGACCAGCTTTCGAGGCCACTAAAAAATTCTTAGAAAAATGCGTTGGAACTCTGTATTAAGA
Source organism: Schistocerca gregaria (assembly GCF_023897955.1). Classification (NCBI taxonomy): domain Eukaryota; kingdom Metazoa; phylum Arthropoda; class Insecta; order Orthoptera; family Acrididae; genus Schistocerca; species Schistocerca gregaria. The sequence goes on from NC_064927.1 coordinate 264,146,818, forward strand.
GTATTTTCTCTCAAGTAAAGAAAGAAATTGGAGAGAGTAGGAAGACTGGAATGTCTGTAATGCTAGTTAATGCTTTGCTCCACTTACTTAATATGTGTTGCTACTAAATATTTAAGTCATTCAGAATATGAGCTGTGGGCCACTAACTAAAGCACAAAGATAACTTACAGGTTGCATTAGGTCAAAAGTAAGATTTTTGGTGCTTCTAATAACTCGAATGATAGCCTATTTGTTTGCATTGTGACGATTCATATAGTCTCACAATTGCGTTGTCTTCATAATCAGCAGTAAAATATTGCCTATTTATTTGCAGTATGATGGTTCATGTAGTCTGACAAATGAAGCATCTTCATAATTAACTGTGAAATATTGCAACAATGACTAGTGTCTTTGATTTGATTAACATTGCTGCGAGAATTTTTGGAAAAAAGTTTGCAGGTGTTGATAAGTTTGATGTGTCAGGAAGTGGAGAAACATTTGGTTTTCAGCTAAATATTTCAGTTTTACTACCATTGTTGAAGCATTAGGTTGACCCCCCCCCCCCTCCCAAAGTTTTTTATACTGATACTTATTCATTTGTTTTTGTTCCCTTTACTGTTTGAAAATGTTACTGTACAGGCTACTTGTGTTGGTGTAATAATTGACACCTACAATTTTTAGGGCTATTTAGATGAAGAACTGCCTGATGGACCTGGACCAGAGTTGGAAGATGAGGAAGAGGAATATGATGCTCTCAATGATGAAACGTTTGGTGCTGATGCACTTGGTGAGTTCAGTCGACATATAACTAAATAATAATGTTCATTATAACACCATATTTGTAGTGTGTGGCATTTTCTGAAACAGAAAAAAAATAAATTACTGTAGAACAATGGTTTATACTAGCTTATGTAAACAATAACAAATAACATAATGATGCCATGATGTGTATTAAATTAAAATGAATCACCTATGTGACAGCAAATTTTGTTTAGGAAGGCTAACATAAAATACTGTGGAAAAAGAAAAAAAAAATCCTTGGCCTATGTGTAAAGACCTTGAAGTGCAGGGTGAGTGGAGTAGAAGGGTCATTCGGGACTGACAGACCGATTTAAGATTTTGATTATAGAATGGTGTATGAAGAGAAGAGGGATGTAAGGCAAGTGGGGACAGAAACTAATGGAGAGGGAGACCAGGTAGTACCTTATTTACTCGAATCTAAGCCGCACCTGAAAAATTAGACTTGAAATCAAGGGGGAAAAAAATTTCCCGAATCTAAGCCGCACCTGAAATTTGAGACTCGAAATTCAAGGGGATAGAAAAGTTTTAGGCTGCACCTCCAAACAGAAGCAAAATTGGTCCATTTTAATATGACACACAATGTATGTCGAATGAATGACGATACAGCTACAGTAGTTTGGTTTGAGTCGTAAGCTTAGCAGTTAAGCTTTCCCAAGTAGCCATTGCTACTTCAGGCACTCTGTCCATACTCATATTGGTACCCTTCCCTTTTCACGTGCTTCGTCTGGTTTGAATTGATTGCTTATTTTTCTTTGATCTGATAACTGCTGTTCTCTTTGTAATAGATGTTTACGTCACTCTAAGCTGAAAATGCATTACTGTACTGTGTCATGCATTGTTTGTCGCATTGTGTTAATAAGTGTTTACGGCCTGTCACCGCTTGTGGCATGGCTTGTTTTTGTGCATGCTACCGACACTTACAATGAAAAATAAAAAAAAGAGAGATAGGAATTGTGTCGTTAGCGAAAAAATGGCAAGAGACTGCCATTTGTTGTTACTTACACTGCTGCTTTCTTTGATAATGATCAACAAGAACCAAATAATAGACTGCATATGATAGAAGATGTTCTGAAAGAGAGTTTAGCTTAAATTTATCTCGGTTTGAAAATCTTTGCAGGCGCCTCTTCAGTACATTACATTCGGCACAGAAATTAGTCATCTTAGATTTAAAAATCTAGTCAATTGCCATGCTTCATTTCTGACTGTATCACTATTAGGCACACGAATAATACGAATATAAACATGACATGATATGTATATTCTTCCGCATTTGCTATTGTCTCACTTTAGTTTCGTAGTTTATTAGGCACACAGGTTTTCAATGAGATAGCAGCAAACATGAAAGAATACATGGCAAAATGTTTATATTCATATTATTCTTATGGTGAAGAGAATACTGCATGTGATTCACAATTCATAAAAGTTCCTATTAGCAACCATCTCTTCTCACAGGTAGGAAAAAATTCAGAATATAGAGTTCGCCATATTGACAAAAACCCCAAACTGTCTTGCCAGTCGGATTTTTGTAGTACATTGAAAAATGCTGCAACATTCGAAGATGAACAATACGTAATTTCTATTTACTTTGTTGGATTATGTATGAAAATGCAGTGGTCGAAACTCGGGGCGGAGAAAAAAAGCTTGTCTTCCATCTTTTTTTAAATTTATTTACTGACACAGAGGTTTTGGTGCAAGTATTAATCTTTGTGCCTGCAAAGCATGCCTGTGTAGCGCTACATATATTCGACAGCAGAAGTTAGTTGTTGCAGCACCTACCAACATTTTTCAGAACTTCCGCTTACTTTGCACTTGATTCTACGCCGCAGGCGGTTTTTTGGATTACAAAAACCGGAAAAAAGTGCGTCTTAGATTCGAGTAAATACGATAGGTCTGCAAACAAAGTGTACATTGAAATTACACCAGAACAACAGATGTATTGTATGTAGAGTTCCATCAGTTTAATTTAGGTGTTAGTAGGGAGTCTGTAAATGACACACTTTCTACCTCCAGCCACAAAACTTCTTTTGTGTTAACTATGACCAATTGTGGGGTGGTATTGTTGACAGTAACTTGTCACTTGTAGGCACCACCTACATATAAATTAGTACTGCAATGGGCATTCCATACCAGCCTCTGGGTTATCTTCAGGAATCATTTCTTGTTTCCTAGAGCCCTAACTCTCTTTACTGTCAATACAATCTGAAAGGAACATATACTGCAATGAAGAGCCGTCCATGGAGATTTGTTGTTACTCAGCACATTCCCAATATGTCCAACATTTCGTTTCCTAACTTCCTTCAAACGAACACTGAAATTAGTGATTACCCTACAGCACGTCTTCTGTAATTTCACTGCAAGCTTGAAGGATAAGTCTTCTGAGAGCTCCATTAAATCACGTGGACGTTTCGAGAAAATTTTTCCTTTAGGTTCCCCCGAAGAAAAACGTCATATGGTTTGAGGTATGAACTGTTGGGGGGGGGGGGGGCAATTTTGTCTGTCATTGACGCTACCTGGAAACCTGAGTGAAATGATCCGCTTTTCGAAATGCTCGTGTAAAAGCTCCAACACAGTGTTCGCAGTATGTGGCTTTGCTCCATTTTGCATAAACCACTGCATGTTGAAGGGCAAGGCAGTAGCAAGAAGCTGTAGAATGAAGCTATTGCAAAGCATGCTCAAATAACACTTGCTGTTCAGTTTCTTTAAAGAAAAACCGTCCAATAAGTCCGTGACTGGAAATTGCTGCCCACGCTGTAATCCTCAGAGCATAATGTTGTCATTCATGAAGCACTTGTAGGTTTTCAGTGGCCCAAAAGCGTACATTTTTTTTTTTGTTAACCACACCGTCTACCTTGTAACTACATCTATGTACCACAATCGAGACCAGTCAACCAACACTATTACTTGGCTGTAACAGTTTATAGTTATATTAAATGGATTGATTGCGTAAGCTCAGGTACAAGTAAGACAAGTTTTAGACTGTGGTTCATTGGCAGAATACTGGGAAAATTCAGTCGGTCTTAGAACATTACTCAAGTGTGTTACCTACCGCACAAAACTGATGGTATATTGAATGTATACGAAGAAGGGCAACACATATGGTCACAGGTTTGATCCATGGTAGTGTGTTCAGAAACATTGAAAAAAGCCTACCTATAATGTATCAAGTACATGTATTAAGCGAAGAAACTAGAGATAGTCTTAATTTTTATTCATATCACTCCCATTGTTGTTGTCTTGGTTTTCAGTCGTGAGACTGGTTTGATGCAGCTCTCCATGCTACTCTGTCCTGTGCAAGCTTCTCCATCTCCCAGTACCTACTGCAACCTACATCCTTCTGAATCTGCTTAGTGTATTCATCTCTTGGTCTCCCTCTGCAATTTTTACCCTGCACGCTGCCCTCCAATGCTAAATTTGTGATCCTTTGATGCCTCAAAACATGTCCTACCAAACGATCCCTTCTTCTAGTCAAGTTGTGCCACAAACTTCTCTTCTCCCCAATCCTATTCAATACCTCCTCATTAGTTACGTGATCTATCCACCATATCTTCAGCATTCTTCTGTAGCGCCACATTTCGAAAGCTTCTATTCTCTTCTTGTCCAAACTATTTATCGTCCATGTTTCACTTCCATACAGGGCTACACTCCATACAAATACTTTCAGAAATGACTTCCTGACACTTAAATCTATACTCGATGTTAACAAATTTCTCTTCTTCAGAAACGCTTTCCTTGCCATTGCCAGTCTACATTTTATATCCTCTCTACTTCGACCATCATCAGTTATTTTACTTCCTAAATAGCAAAACTCCTTTACTACTTTATGTGTCTCATTTCCTAATCTAATTCCCTCAGCAGCACCCGATTTAATTTGACTACATTCCATTATCCTCGTTTTGCTTTTTTTTATGTTCATCTTGTATCCTCCTTTCAAGACACTGTCCATTCTGTTCAACTGCTCTTCCAGGTCCTTTGCTGTCTCTGACAGAATTACAAGGTCATCGGCGAACCTCAAAGTTTTTACTTCTTCTCCATGAATTTTAATACCTACTCCGAATTTTTCTTTCGTTTCCTTTACTGCTTGCTCAATATACAGATTGAATAACATTGGGGAGAGACTACAACCCTGTCTCACTCCCTTCCCAACCACTGCTTCCCTTTCATACCCCTCGACTCTTATAACTGCCGTCTGGTTTCTGTACAAATTGTAAATAGCCTTTCGCTCCCTGTATTTTACCCCTGCCACCTTCAGAATCTGAAACAGAGTATTCCAGTCAACATTGTCAAAAGCTTTCTCTAAGTCTACAAATGCTAGAAACATAGGTTTGCCTTTTCTTAATCTTCTTCTAAGATAAGTCGTAAGGTTAGTATTACTTCACGTGTTCCAACTACTCTATGGAATCCAAACTGATCCTCCCCGAGGTCCGCATCTACCAGTTTTTTCATTTGTCTGTAAAGAATTCGTGTTAGTATTTTGCAGCCATGGCTTATTAAACTGATAGTTAGGTAATTTTCACATCTGTCAGCACCTGCTTTCTTTGGGATTGGAATTATTATATTCTTCTTGAATTCTGAGGGTATTACGCCTGTTTCATACATCTTGCTCACCAGGTGGTAGAGTTTTGTCAGGACTGGCTCTCCCAAGGCTGTCAGTAGTTCTAATGGAATTTGTCTACTCCCGGGGCCTTGTTTCGACTCAGGTCTTTCAGTGCTGTGTCAAACTATTCACGCAGTGTCTTATCTCCCATTTCATCTTCATCTACATCCTCTTCCATTTTCATAACATTGTCCTCAAATACATCGCCCTTGTATAAACCCTCTATATATCACTCCCATAGGGGCCATGAACACAGGATTAGACTGTTTGCAACACACACAGGAGCATGTAAGCAAACATTCTTCCCAAATTCCATATATGATTGGAATGGGAAGAAAATTTTAACCTTTGATACCAAGCTACTTATTCACTGCCATGTTCTTCAGTAATTTGTAGAATATGTACATACAATGTGATTCAAAATTCCTATTACTGGATTCTAGGGTTGTAGAGGGGACTTAGTAGATGAAATTTTGATAAGGAACCTATCTCTGGAAATGTGCCATTTGGATGCAGAATCAATTTGAGGATAAGATCACTGTCAAATTTGCCATTTCACAGTATGCATGCAGAGTATATTATTGAGCTGTGGCCAGTGTGTTGTAGGAGAGCGTGACGTGGTCAGTGTTTCAATTACTTGTCCTTGGGTTCTCTCCTAAATGGCCTATTTAAAATCGAGAGTGCAATGCATCCGTGGAACACCATAACCATCCCTCCCAGCTTTGAATGTACCAGTTTCTTGTAGTTGTTGTTGGATTCGGATGAATGTGTTACGTAAGGTCATAATTAATACAGGGACTGACGACAGTGCCCTTTTCTCAGCTTGCATGTATACTGCAAAGTGAAAGATTTCAAAGTGATCCGATCTTCAAACTGATTTTACATCCAGACAAGACATTTCCAGACATTGTTTCCTTATCAAAACTTCACATGCTAAGTCCCTCTACAATCCTTAGAAGGCTGCAAAAGAATTTTGAATCAGCGGTAGGTGGTTTTACATCCTCCCATGTAATGGTTCATCTTCCTGTCACACCAGCTTTTCTTCCCTTCACCTTTTTTCTACTGTCTATCAGTCCCCTTTTTGGAAAATTTTCCTTCTTCTTGTCCCTTTCTCTAACTTTTTGTTGCTTCCTCTTTATTCTGCCACCTCCCTCTTTTTTTTTTCTTTCCTTGTTCCTCCTGGTGGCCTATCCCAAACTTTTCCCTGCACCCAACTAATTGTACCACCAAAACATGTTTTTCTGTCCCAATCTTCTTCTTTCCTACTCCTCATCTGAAGAATCCAGTCAGGAAGCAACAACAGGAGATGCTCTGACAAGACTTTCTCAAAGTTAAACTAGTTTATGCAGTCTGCTGCTCACTCCCTTCTCTATTTGATGAGTAGAGATGTCTTCTTTTATGCATGTTTAATATAGCAACAAGTTCTTGTATGAAGATAAAATTGTATTTTGAAGTGATTGTAAGGTGAAAAGATGAGTGTGAAAGTATCAGAAATGCTCCCTTTGTGAAGAGGTGACATAATAAACAACCATTTCATGTTGTTTACCAAAACTGACTGGCTGTCAGCTAACCTGAAGTGGAAATGTTTGAAATCTGCCAGGCTAAACCCCCACCCCCTCCCCCCTACACACACACACACACACACACACACACACACACACACACACACACACACACACACACACTCACTTCTGCCTGTACACCTGCAGTGTGCTGGCTGGACACACAGTGCAGGGAGTGCAGTTTGGCAGGTGGACTAGGGTGACGGTTGTCCGGCATATGGGTAGAGGAAGAAACAGGCAGGAAGCAGGAGGAGAGAATGGGGACAGGTGACGGGTGACCTATTTCCAAGCTGCTAGCTACCCGTCACCACTGTCTGTGTGTGCATGTGTTTTCTAGCTCATCCAATGGTTTCTTCTTGTTCTAATGGAATAAACCTGTTATATCACATACATTATATTTTGTGCAATACGAACTGCATCTACTATTAAAGCAGCAACAGAATAACACTATACCAGCTTTTTTTTTTAATAACGTCAAAGAAAATCCTGTCACATCATAAAAAGAAATGAATAAAATAAATAAAGGATCTCTTCTTGGCATGTTTGTCTCTTAACACCCCCTCCCTCGAAATGATATCTAAAAATAGCCACATATATCATTTTGAGTAACATTTTCTTAATGACATTCATGAATATTCTGGTTCAATGGCTTTCTTAACAAATATGCCTAATGTTTATCTGTCAAATGTATCAAATGTCTGTTGTTCCATCCATTACTTTCTCCCTGATGAAATGATGTTTTATCGCAGTATGCTTTGTTCTTGGTGTGTCTATATGATTCTTTAAGTGTAACATTGCTGCTTGACTATCACAGTTAGTCGTTTAAGGTTAAGGCTCTTCAGTAATTCTCTTATCCATACCACCTCACTTGCATAGGTGCCACTGAAATGTATTCTGCTTCCATTGTGCTCAGCACAACTGCAGTTTGTTTCATTCTCTGCCCAGTACGCTGGAGATCCTGTCAGTAATATTACATATGGAGTAATGCATTTGCAGTTGTCTATACCAGTAGCCCAATTAACATCAGCAAATGCTTCAAGCACCAGTGGGATAGTATGTGAGTTTGTAATGTAGTGTTTCCTTCACATATCTTAGTACCCTTTTCTGTCGCATTCCAATGGTTCATATTAAATTTTGAACAATATTGTAACAACTTTACCACTGAGAAAACTATGTCTGGTCAGGTTTCCTGGAGACAGTAAAGAAGCCCACCAAAAAGTTCATGATATGGAGGATTTTTAACTTCCTCTTCACACTTCTCATCAAAGAAATTCAGTTTCATTTCCACTGGGTCTTGGTGCCTTTAGCATTTTGAAGTCCAGATCTATCAAATAGTTGATTAGTGTACTCCTTTTGAGAAAGACTAATTGTTCCATCTTTTTGCTGTTCTCAAATTTCACTCCTAATTTGTAACACAAAGCCCATGTGCTTGATTTCATAGCAACTTTCTAAAAGAATTTTTACCTTTTGCCTCATCTCTTCATTTTATGCAAATGTAAGCATGTCATCTATATATACAGACAGGACAGCTTTCTCTCCCTTTTGCACTTAGCTTGTACATATGGATCTATAGCATTTTGAATAAATCCCAGTTTTTCTAGTGAGGTATCTAAATGATCATTCCAGTATTTGCCACTTTTTGTTTCACTCTATATATTGCCCTGTTTAACTTGTAAACAAAACTTTTTTGATCCTTCTTGATGAAACCTTCTGCCCAGAGCATATATACATTTTCCTTTAATTTGGTACGCAGATATGCACTCTTCACTTCTCACTAACCAATATGCTAATTTTTCTCAACACATGAAACAGGCGCATAGATCTCTTTATAGACTACACCTTCTGTCTGACTAAATCCCTTTGCCACTACTTCTCACCGACTCTTTTCTTTCTAAATACCTATATGTTCTTTGCAGGACTTACACGAGATTGTAGTGCAACCAATTTCCAAACACCATGATTCTTCAAGGAGTTAATTTCTTCATTTGTTGCAATTATTCATTCCACTACCTCATCAGAATTAACTGCTTCATGATACAATAATGGATCATCAGTGTTCCTTCCTTGCATGACGTTTGTTTATGCTTTTTCAGCATAAGCCTTCTATCTGGAATGAAGTGTCATGGGATGACTTTAGCTTAAACCTGTTGTTTCGTGTTTTTCTTACATCCTTTCTTGGTCTGTTTCTACTTAATGAAGTTTCAGTATGTTCCACAGGTTCCTGATTACCTTTAGTTTCTTCCAGATATGAGAAACCATTAAATTCCTCTTCAGTGTTTTTTCCCTTAATATTTCATCTTCAAGACTTAGAATGATAATGCTATGTCATTGTACAGTTCAGTAGATTCCTTCTGTTTTTTACTTTCAGTTGAGCATTTTCCACTGAAAGGTTCTTTTACTGTATAGTCCCTGGATTTGAAAAGCTTTTTTGTTTTTGGCATCCAGATCCTGTATCCATGGCTATATGGAGAATACCCTATAAGAACATCTTTTTCTGCCCTTGTGGGTAATTTAGAATGACATCTTTATTTTGGTACATGAACGAAAACTTACCATCTTATCACACGTAAATGCCTCACACTAGGCTTTCTACCTGTTCACAAATCATGAAGGTGTTTTTTTTGTTGTTGTGGCTATTTGTAACACGATTCCTTATGTATGCTGCAGTGTACTCAGCTCAGCCCAAGAACTCTTCAATAAATTATTTCCTAGCAACTGTAACCTTACCATGACCGTTAACATTCTGTTGAGGCATTCAGCTACACAGTTTTGCTGTGGTGTGTGTTATTGTTATTTCATGCCAAATTCATTTAGATTCACAAAACTTTGACCATTTGTGCAGAGTTCTGAATTCTTCAAATAGTTCATCCTTATTTTTTAAAAGATGCACAATTATATATCTGTTTGCATCTTCCAGGATACTCATTATCTATCTATTGCCTCCTAAACTTGGAACACCAGTAGGTCCAAGTGATCACTATAAACAAGTTGTAAAATGGTTGTTTGTTCCTTCGAATCTTGTGATACAGTTTTTAGAAATGGTCTTTGTGCTGATTTACATGCCAAACAGCCTGCAAATGGGTTTCTTCATTTTCACAGCCTAGTCACGGGACTACTTCCTTTCTTATTATGTTGTTTACTGTACACTTACTATGATACATCATTCAACAATACCATAAGTCTAGTGATTTTATGTTTCATTCATTATTTCTCAATATGTTTAATAATCTGTCGGCTGCACATTTCTTGTATTTGTATGATATAAACTGATGTGGTTGGCAGGAGAGCCAACACCGTGTTACTAGAGGAGGCCAAAAGGCACGCGATTTAGCTCACGCAGGCTGGCGTGAGGTCTGGAACAGGACAAGGAAATTAGAATTTAGAAACAACGGACGTAGCTGGTGGAATACTTAACTTTAATCCATTAATGATGAACGTCGGTTTTGACGGTACATAGTTTACAATATCAATAGTAACTGATAATGGCGCCTTGCTAGGTCGTAGCAAATAAAGTAACTGAAGGCTATGTTAACTATCATCTCGGCAAATGAAAGCATATTTAGTCAGTGAACCATCGCTAGCAAAGTGGGCTGTACAACTGGGCGAGTGCTAGGAAGTCTCTCTAGACCTGCCATGTGGCGGCGCTCGGTCTGCAATCACCGATAGTGGCGACACGCTGGTCCGAGGTATATTACCGGACCGCGGCCGATTTAACGCCTACCACCTAGCAAGTGTGGTGTCTGGCAGTGACACCACATTCCTCCCCCGCAAATCGGCGTACGGTTGTGGCATAAGGCTTCCGCCTGTGGGGAGGACCTCATGTTGACGTATGCGACGAGGTGGGGAGCCTAACAACAGGCGAGGCTGTGCCACCTGCACCCTGCCTTTCGGACTGCGGGGAGCTAGGAAACGCCTGAAAACCTGCTCCAGGGTGCACGCCAACATGCGGTGTATGTGCCCGTAGAGAGACAGGAGGGGCCGAAGGGTCGACCTCCTTCCGGCCGGGGCACCTGATGGGCGAAGACGACATATGGTCTGGAGCGGGCAAGAGTACCATGTCGAAGGACAACAGGTCTCGGGAAGCGATCGGCATCGCCTGACCCAGGGAGGCGCCCGGCGGTTGTAGCGACGCGTTGCCGGCAGGAGTGCAGGCGGCGGTGGCGGCGGCGGCGCGTCCCCATGGGGCAAAATGGAAGGCAGCGTCGGTAACACCTGGGGCTGAGGTGGGCCAGTAGATGGGGCGCTGACCAGATGGCACCGTCGCTGAAAGCAGACGGCGAGCGGCAGATCCCGTGCGACGACAGAGGTGCAGCTGATTGAGATGCCGACGCACCTCACCAGAGGCCCCCAAATCCAGATACATAGCGCTGCCAAGACAGCGAAGAATGCGCCCTTCGAGCCAATGCCGTTAACCTCGATAGTGGCGATAGTAGACAATGTCGCCTGAAGCAAAGGCAGGTGTCTGCCGCTGCACAGGAGCCTGATCCGGCGGATGTAGCAAAGACATCAAGGTGCGATGATGACGACCATGGAGCAACTCAGCCGGTGAGCGACCATCTCGTTGCTGAGAGCGATACGAGGACAAAAAGAGCAATAACGCATCCTCCTGAGAATGCGACTCTTTCAACTTCAACATCTGTGACTTGAAAGTCCTGACCAATCGTTCAGCGGCACCGTTTGACTGTGGCGAAAACGGCGCGGACATCCGATGTTGAATACCATTGGCCTTGCAGAACGACTGAAATTCTGCGGACATGAAGTGTGGCCCATTGTCGAAAACAATAGTCTGTGGAAGACCTTCAATGCAAAAGATAGCGGATAATGCGTGGATGGTGGCTGATGACGTCGTGGAAGACATCCGGACAACAAAAGGAAAATTACTGAATGAATCTACCACAACCAACCATAGAGCATTCCTGAATGGACCAGCAAAATCGATGTGTAATCGTTGCCAAGGGGAAGTGGCTTTTGGCCATGCAAAGAATTTCTACGGTGGTGCTGATTGTTGTTCGGCACACACCATGCAAGAAGAGCACATATTCGTAATCGCAGCATCGATTCCGAACCAAGTACAGTGCTGACGAGCAATTTGTTTCGTTCTCACTATACCCCAATGACCTTGGTGGAGAAGCTGTAAGACAGAGGACTGTAATGAACGTGGTACCACGACCCTGGACTGATCATTATCAGAACGCAACAGCAAAACACCACGTCGTACAAAAAGCCTCTCCTTGTGAGCAAAAAATCGGCGAACCAACGGGTCCCCGATCCGTGACTTTGATAAGGGGCATTGCGTAGCAACAAAACGCAGAACGGGAGCAAGGACAGGGTCGGCAGATGTGGCTGTAGCTACACGACGAAAATCAATCGGTAACGATTCGACCACGTCATCGATTTCCGCATCAATGAACATGCAAGCAAGTTCGAAGGAATCGAATGCCCTATCCTCAGCAACATGCAAGCGGGACAACGCATCGGTGTTTCTGTGCTTAGCAGTGGACCGATACAAGATACTGTAGCGGTACTGCGAGAGGAAAATAGACCAGTGAATGAATTTCTGCGTTGTACGTAGAGGTACAGTCTTGGTTGGATGAAAAAGCGATGTCAACGGTTTGTGGTCTGTGATTATGGTAAAGTGAGGACCATACAAAAAATCATGAAACTTTGTAACACCAAATACGAGAGCCAATGCTTCTTTCTCGATCTGTGAATTATTTCTTTGAGCAGACGAGAGCAATTTGGACGCAAATGCAATAGGGCGATCGTGCGATCCATCTTTGTGTGCAAGCATAGCACCGATCCCGAAATCCAATGCATCCACCATCAACAAGAGGGGCTTCTGGGGATTGAATGGCGTAAGGCAAGTATTGGAAATCAATACCAGTTTCAACCGGCGAAAGGCGCGTTTGCATTCCGTCCTCCAGATGAACGGAACACCATTATGGCATAAGCGATGAAGCGGAGCTGAAATGGAAGAGGCATGCGGCACATAGCGGTGGTAGTAATTTATTTTTCCCAGCACAGTCTGTAGCTGCTTCAAATTCTTCGGTGAAGGCAAGTCTTGTATGGCACAAAGGTGCATTGGACTGGGATGTATGCCTTGGGCATTGAGTACATGTCCCAAGTATGGCAAGTCACAAGCAAAAAACACACATTTGTCCTTCCGCAAGCGAAGACCATTTTGTCGCAAGACCTGAAATAATGTTCTGAGATTGGCCAAAGGTTCTTCTTCCGTCTTTCTGGAGATCACAATATTGTCTAGATAATTTGCTGCAGTAGGGACTGACGCACAAACAGTTTGTATATATTGCTGAAACAATTCAAGGGTGGATGCACACCCGAATGGCAGTCACTTGAATTGATACAAACCAAGATGCGTGTTAACCACCTAAACACGCTGGGATTCTTCGTCCACCGGTGCAAGTACGCACCTGCCAGGTCCAACTTCGAAAAATATGTGCCTGGGCACAGTTTGTCAAAAAGATCTTCCGTTCAGCGTAAAGGAAAAGGTGCAATCACTAGTTGTGGATTCACTGTTGCCTTGAAGTCCACAGAGTCTCAATTTTTCCAAAGGTTTTGGCAAAATTACTAAGGGTGATGCCCAGAGAGAAGCCTGCACACGTTCAATTACACCTTGTGATTCCAAATTGTGTAATGTTTTTGCAACCTCATCACGCAATGCGTGGGGAACATTGCGCACTCTGAAAAATTTCAGTTGCGCGTTTACTTTCAGTTCCAAATGTGCTTTATAGTTCTTAGCGCCCGGTGCAAAAATGTCTGCAAATTCTTCACATAGACGAGAAACACTGTCGGAAGGCACAGTCTGGTTCACTGATGGACCTGATTTACTATAGACAAGTTAAACAACTGAAATAAATCGAAACCAAACAAGTTTACTGCAGAAGAAGAACGAAGGACATAAAATGACACAAGTTTTGTTTGTCCTTTGTATGTTGCAAGAAGGCTGCACTGTCCTAACACAGGGATCTCTTGACCTGAATCGCTAGTTAACTTAACATATGCGGCACGCAACGGAGGTGTGCCCAGCAGTTTTTAAGTGTCTTGATTGATGAGTGAAACGGCAGCCCCGGTATCGAGCTGGAATAGTATCACGTTGCCATTAACGTGCAAGTCCACAAAAAGTTTATCGTCCTGCTGGCTAAAAGAGCGACTGTGTCGTGCAACATGAACTGACACTGGTACATAATCACTTGCGACTTGATGGCAGTTCCGGCGATGTCGATGCACCCTATTTTTGCGACGAACACAGTCACTGTTAGAAAGAGTGGCACTGGGCGGAGTGGAATGAACTACATGAATTTCCATGGACGAAGTTTCATGAGCCTGAGTATCCTTGGTTCGATTCAGATTCCGGCGCGAAGCAAAGGGCCTGGAACGGTTTTGAGCTTCCGATCTGAGCTTTTCCTGGCAAACACTCTGAACATGTCCATTTTTATTACAATAAAAGCAAATAGCTTGGCGTGACAGGAAAATTCTCATGCGAATGTTTAGTAGCACACCGCGGGCATGATTTGATCACTGCATTTGCTTGCCGGCGGGGCACACGTTGCGGAGAGCCTGGCGGCAGCGGCGCGGCCAGGCGCGAGGGCTGCTTACTGCTCCGTGCAGCTCGCCCGGCGGGCCGGTTAACCTGACACACTGCTGGTGAAGTTTCAAATGATTCCTGAGCAAAGTCAAGTGTGTCCTGCCGATCCAATATGTCCATCACTTGTTGAAGGGAAGGATTTGCTAGTTTCAAAACCTGTTCCCTTATACGAACATCAGAAACGTTCTGTGCAATTGCATCACGTACCATAGTATCTGAATAAGGGAGTCCACATTGACACTCAAAAGCACAATCCCTAGTAACGCCTTGCAAGGTTGCAACCCACTCCCGACTAGTCTGACCTGCCATACGTTTTGTACGAAAGAAGGTATACCGTTTGGCAACTATATTGACTGATTCTTTGAAATATGCATCTAATGCAGACAAAATTTCTTCATAGGACAGAGTTGCTACGTTGCGTCGGGGAAATAATTTGACTATCACACGGTACGTTTGTACACCGACTGAAGATAACAAAAAGGCTTCCGCTCGATACCTTGAATTATGTAGGCAGTGAGATGGAATCCAAATTGGCATGACGACTCCATCCAGCTTTCCAGTGCAGCATCAAAAGGTCGAAAAGATGGTGCAACAGTGTGTTGTGGCTGCGTTAGCGGTGAAGCGGCTGCTGCTGCATCGTTTTGCATCACACGTTGACCCTGTACGAGCTGTCCAAGGGCATCCAGTAAGGCTTGTGTCTGCTGATTCTGTAAGCGATAAAATTCAGACAGTACATCTGGAGATTGTGGCGAAGGCATTACACAAGGAAATCAGGGCAATATTGATAAGGATGCGGTTTTGCCTCGTCGCCAATTTTGTGGTTGGCAGGAGAGCTAAAACCGTGTTACTAGACGAGGCTGAAAGGCACGATTTCGCTCACGCAGGCTGGCGTGAGGTCTGGAACAGGACAAGGAAATTAGAATTTAGAAACAACGGACGTAGCTGGTGGAATACTTAACTTTTATCCATTAATGATGAACGTCGGTTTTGACGGTACATAGTTCACAATATCAATAGTAACTGATAATGGTGCCTTGCTAGGTCGTAGTAAATAACGTAGCTGAAGGCTATGCTAACTATTGTCTCGACAAATGAGAGCATATTTAGTCAGTGAACCATCGCTAGCAAAGTCGGCTGTACAACTGGGCGAATGCTAGGAAGTCTCTCTAGACCTGCCATGTGGCTGCGCTCGGTCTGCAATCACTAATAGTGGCGACACGCGGGTCCAACGTATACTACTGGACCGCGGCCGATTTAAAGGCTACCATCTAGCAAGTGTGGTGTCTGGCAGTGACACCACATAAACAACCTTTCTCGTGAATTTCAATGAGCAGTCTTCTACATTTATTGTAGATCTTGCAATCTTCTGTATCAAAAATACCTTTCAAGGACATAACAGAATGTTTTTGTTTCATTGTATTCATGATTTCTTGCATCTTCAGCAAGTAGAGGCCTTTTAATTGTAGCATATGTAAAATAACTTTACTTGTAGCACACTTAAAGTAATTATCTGGCAAATTGCACAAAGCTGTAACAGCTAGAGCTCATTAGTTTGGAAATCCACACAGAATAGTCATTGCTAAATCTCCCCTCCCCCCCCCCCTCCCCCTAGATAATTTCTCATGTATTCACAATTTTTCATTTTTAGGGAATATAACTTTTGTATCAATTGTGTGAAATTTGCTATCTCTTGTGGCACATATTTTGAAGTTCTTCCCATAATGTTTCTCGTTTTGAAACATTTTGTATATGTATTTTGTGTGTGTCAAATATAGAAAGTACAACATTTGCTGACACCTTACCATGATGTGTTATATATGCTTTATCAGCAGCTGATGCATATTTGCCAGGTTCCTTGTACCAGACACAATTATAGTCCACAAATCAGAATCTAGTAAAATCATTTTCATCCAATATGAACAGGAAGTGTAATTCACTCCACTTGGTTTCTCAGTAGTGTGTCTGTTTTCCATCATCTCTGTTTATTTTCCCACTCAGTTTAGTGTTGTTTTCTTTCCCGTGAGACCACAAACACAGTTCGGCTTCAATTAACATTTTTCAAATGTGTTGACAAAAATAATGAGCCAGTATTGGCAAATACTTTGTCTTCACCACGCCAATGAGGTTTAGGTAAGTTAATTGACACTAACACAATTTTCTGTTTTCTTCATTAGCACAACAGGGCCCATAACCATTGTTGTAATGGAATAAAAGTGTTGTGTCACACACATTGTACTTATTGAGAGAGAAACTACATACACCATCAAAGCAGTAACAGAGCAACATTATAACAACACTTTGTCCTTTTTTTAAATGTCAAAGATAATCCAACACATCATAAAAATGGAATGAATGGGATAAATAAATAATTTTTTTCTCTGTCTATCTCTTAACACTTACGAAAGCTAGCAAAGTTTTGTTTATCTTTTCCATGTGCTTGTTGACAACTCATTGCTTCTGCTTTTTGGTGATTGGTCTCCTAAAGTTTAAATTATTTTATCTGTTAACATTTGGATATCTAAGTGTTGTATTTTCTCCCAACTAGGCAGTGATCCAAAATGATAGGTTATGTTTGGGTGGTGGTGGTGGTGGTGGTGGTGGTGGTGGTGGTGGTGGTGGTGGTGGTGGAGATGGTGGTGGTGATAGCATACTAGAGTTTTTCCTGTGTCTTTAGGTTAATGGTAATAAATACTGTGATCTTATACACTCTGAACTGTACAAAAATAAATATGTGGCAGGATGCAGACTTCATAGCAGTAGTGACAGCTGTTATCACATTGTTTTACTCACCACACAGGTAGAAAGAGCAAAGCAAGTGATTAGTTACCATCTTCTCTGAAATTTATGATATACAAGAGTCATTCTAAGAATAACCGATGTGGTCTGAGGAGTCATGTAGTTATCTCCCCACCCCCGCCATTATGTTGTAGACCTTTCATAACATTTTACAAGAGGATGATGCTAACAGTGAGGAGGAACGGTCATTTATTGTTTATTTTCGTGATTTTAAAAGGTGTGACAAAATTAATTATTCCAACAAGTGTGAAGTTTGTAGTGTAGTATGATTTCTGAATGCGATCAAAGTCTGCTGTATCGAAATCTACCTACAGGTAATCAAAGCATATGGAAATGTAATGATGGAAACCTTAGTTTGAAAATGGTGCATCATGTTTTATGGGGACAAAAATATATTTGTGATGAAGAATATTCAGACCAACCTTCAGTTATGACAGGTAAACTCAAATCAAGGATTGAGGAAAAACTACAACACGGTAGAAATTTCATTGTTAGTGGACTGAACTTGTTCTTTCCTGAAACTTCATGATTAGTTCTTTATCAGATACTGTTAGTGTAGATTTGGGTTATGTATGCCACATGAATTCCTCGACTTTTGACAGGTGGGGAAAAGAAAACCATGGGGCCAGCACTGGCTTTTCTCACTCACTACAAGGATAACAAGGAATATGTGAGACACAGCACTAGTCAGTGGAATGGCATCATTCATGATCCCCCAACAAAACCGAACAAATTCTGAGCACTAAAAGGTTAAGGCCACAGAATGTCCTACTAAGAGACCATAAATGCAGCACCCTATTGTCAGATCCTATGTTGTACCCGTCTAAACAAATGGCATGGATTTTCTTCCAGTGGCATTATGCTTCTTCACAGTAACGCTCACCCGCATTGTGCTGTATTTGCAAAGGATTTGCTTTGGTAGCTTAAGTGGAAATTTTTGACATCTGCTTGTAGCCTGCATTTTGCTCCCGGTGATTACTATTTGTCTTAGAAATTGAAGGATTTTTTGGGTGAAAAATAGCTTGGAAATGACTGTGAAATGAAAGAGCACAATAGTGTCTGAACAAACAACTTACCAGCAATGTGTACAGAATGTGTAGGAAAGATTGTAGAGTCCTGTGACAAGTATGTAAATTTGAACAGCATATACTTAGAAAAATAGCTAAGGTATATTTTTTTTTTCTTTTGCAGATTTCAGGAATAATAGTATTACAATAATCACACTTACAAAGTATGTTATCTATTTGATACACGTAATTTACTGCTGCTGATATGCTATAGCCTTAATCAAAAGCAGTGTCTTACAATTCATTGAGTGAAAATGAACATCTATCTATTAGAAAATTTTAATTTTGTATGGTCATACCCCATTTATATGTTCTCAGAGTTTTTGATAGTTTTTTTAAATCAAACCATTGATGTATGTGCTTTAATCTGTTCTTTTTAATTTCACTCATTGTTTTTATTTTATCTCATGTATGATAACTTCACTTGGTTGCCCATAAAACATGAGTAATTTAAGTATGTGTAAAGAACATATTGTTAGATATTAATGCTGCACAAACACGCATGATATAATTCTCTGTGGTCTATCCCATGTACAAGTCCTATTCCACTTTTCTTTAACAGGAATATACTTCTTAAATGAACATCAGCTGCACAGCCTCATAATTCAATGCTCTAGTTAAGAAAGGGATAAATTGTTCCCTGGTATACTATTTCTAATGGTAGGCTTGTAATTATCTCTGTGATCTGGCTAGGGAGATATCTGCTGCTACTACTCCTTTTCCACAAACCAAATGTGATCAGATTTTCATCCACCTACACACCCAGAAATTTACTGTTTCCATATTTTGTTGTCAAAATGTTAATTCATTATTTACATTGGTGTTATGAGAATTGCCTGTCCGTAATTAAGATATGGTAACATGTTTGATTGGGATGTGGTAAAGTACATTGTAAAATACCTTTTCTTTCACTATACATAAAATCAGGGACTGCTTGTGGTTCATAGTCACTTGTAACAGAACGCATTATTACTAACTGTCGGGATCTTGCTATTTTTCTAGCAAAAGTACACACATTGCCACACAATGCAGACTCCTTAACTGTCACTCACATGACCATGATGATACTGATTATTTACCTGGTTTGATGGAGGTGGGGAGGGGTGGTGAAGGATGCACAAGCAAGGAGCATGTAGCTGGATACTACGAGGCAGGTCTTTGGACAGATGACTCAGTAGCTGCACAACAAGACTTGAAAGGAGTTTAGAGACTAGATGGTGTAAGAGATATAGTAAGATGGATGGGAGAAGGGGGAAGGTGAGGTGAAGAGGGAGGCAGAGGTGGGTGGGAGAGAAAGGGAGAACAGTGGAAAAGAAGGTGGGGAGGACAAGAGGGGGGGGGGGATATGTGTGTGTGTGTGTATATATATATATATATATATATATATATATATATATATATATATTTTTATTTTTATTGGCAGTAGCCATTCATGTGAGTAGGCGGTTGGTTACTTGCCATGTCCATATAGAATGCTGTGAAGTAATTGCAGCATAGCAGATATATATAACATGGCTGCTTTAACACGTGACCCTGCCTTTTATTGGGCACAAAATGCCTGTGACTCAACTGCAGTAGGAGTTGGTGGCTGGGTGTGTGGAACAGATCTTTCGTCTGTGCCAACCAAAGGGGAATGACCTGTGGGGTCCAGGTTGGAATGGGGATGGTCAAAGATATTCTGTAAGCGGGGTGGGTGGCAAAACATTACTTTCAATGATGTGGGTAGGATATTCCCCATTTCAGGGCAAGGCGAGAGGTAATCGAAGCACTGGTCAACTATGTGCTGACATTGGATAATCAGGGGATTGCAGGATGATGCCTGGTTACCAAGTTTACTTGTCGAGGAGGACATAGCACAAGAGATCTGTTTATGGATGAGCCGAATGGGATATTGTGGTCAATAAAGGCTGTAGTATGGTTATTGGTGCATTTCAACATTTCCTGCTTTCCACTTCAAATGCATTGTCCATAGTTAGGTGCGTGCGTGCGTGCGTGCGTGTGTGCGTGCGTGCGTGTGGTCGTCTGTCTGCAACTTGACTTGTCTTCTTTACAGTAACGAGAAATCTGTCTTCTCCTTCATTGTTGATATTTCTACTGGAGTTTCCCTTGTTTGATATTTCAATAATACCATATTTTACAATCTATGAGACACACCTTTTTGATTCAAAAAATTGCATCCAAAATTCAGGTGCATCTTATATGAGAAATTAGAATAAAAGTATCAAGTGTTTGACTTAAAACTCCCACCAGTCTTAAAAATGGCCATATATTCGGTGCCACAGGAAACCTATCTCTTGTCTGGCAACATTGGACTCAACATGAGTTCCGGGGATTCACAAGCTTGCTAACACTGTCTCATCTCGCCCCACCATCACAAACCCAGAACACTGTTTATCCTTTGCTGTGTCATTGCAGTGTACAGTGCCACTGAACTTGAATTTAAAGTGATTTTTGTTACCAGTAACAGTACAATATTTTTGTTAGTAGCTAGTTTAGCAATGGAAAAAAAAGGTATTAACATGATGTGGGCTTTAAATTGAAAGTAGTAGCATATGCAGACCAACATTGAAATAGAGCAGCTGGGTGGCATGCAGCTCTCTACCAACAGAAATAAAACCATTCACAATTGGCAGCCTAGTAAAGAAAAACCAAAATAAATTAGGAATACTGAATGTGCCAAATAGAGGACTGAATACAAAATAGGCAAAACTAGAAAATGAGTTCAAGGACACCATCAGAATGCAGTTGGAATTAATATAAAAATTATGTAAATAGATGCTCGTAAGCTATTGCTAACAGACTATAAGGGTGGAGTTGATTGGTGCTACAGATTTATGAAGTGTCATGGACATAACATGCGAACGAAAACCAAAATATCTCAGAAAATGCTACAATAGTTTGAAGAGAGAATTTTATCTTCCCATCATTTTATTATTCGACATTGAAACAAAATCAATGTGGAACTAAGCCGAATAGCAAATATGTGACATTTGATGTGCCAAGTAACTGAATGGTTGCTATGAAAGGTGCTGAAACTGTAACTACAGACTAGTGGACATGAAAAAATGCACTACACTGTTTTCTTTTCGTGTTGTGCTGGTGGTACCAAACTTAATCCAATGATCATTTTCAAGTGCAAAAAATGCCAAAACCTTCTGAAATATCACGAACTGGTGGTGTCAACGTACGTAGACAATCGTTGGCTGGATGAGGCCGGTATGAAATCATGGATTAACAGAGTGTGGGAGAGAAGCAAAGGTGCTTTTTTGAAGAAGAGTTTTCTTCATGTGCCAGATCAATTTAGTTGTTATTTGGAAAATTATGTGAAAGAGAAATTGAGACAGGGTAATATGGAGCTTGCTGTTATTCTGGAAGGACTTACTTCACAATTTCAACTTCTTGATGTGTTGATAAATAAATCATTTAAAGTGTATATGAAAGAAGAATGGAACAAATGGGTGATGGATAAAACCCAACATGAACTCAAGCCAAAGGGAGCTTTAAAAGACCTACAATCAAAAAAAGTGTGCCAGTGGATAAATAGTCATGGTCTAGCGTTTGATAAGACTTTCGTAAAATCATTCAAGAAGTGCAGCATAAGTAGTGCTTTCAATTGTTGTGGAGACCACTTTTTATATGAAGAGGAAGAAGAAGAAGAAGAAGAAAGAGATTCAGCTGACAATTTTCAGGGATTTTAAAGGTCAGTTCGGTTTTAAAAACTAAGAACTTTTTTAGTCTGGCTTTGCAGTGTAATAATAAAAATGGTAAAGCTGTAATTTTTAAAAATGCTTAAAAATGAAGGTGTATCTTATAGACCATAAAATATGATACACCATAACTTTTCTACAGATAAAATACACTTGACAAGGAAATTTTTGATGGTCATTACTGTAGCTGTCTGGTCAACCTGTAGGCTTTCTATGTAGGCAGACAGGATTTTGATTGTATGTTAAGTTGCAACAGTTCTTTTTCTTCCTTGTTGTAAAAGACATGTACTGTATGGAAAACATTGGTCTATTCCTTTCATATGCACTTAATTTGCTGTATTAGGAGTGACAGTTTTTATGCTGCAGATCAATGAGGGTCACTTGTAGTGGCAAGTATGATAAAACTTGTGACAACATTTGCTGTCTTCTGTAGACGAGTGTGATGTATTAATAACACACAGTCGAACAAAGTGGCGAAGATGATCAAAATCAGGTTGTTCAGTCAACACAACAGCAGCAGCAGCAGCAAAAACACTGAGGGATGGATCCATTGATGCACAGATTTCAGTGTGCTGTATCATGATTATTGGGGGCCACTGAAAAATCTCTCTGTATGCCGTGACAAGATACTGGTAGTTTGTTTATTCCTACCCAGTTTCAACTGACTGCTGGTGCTACTAAGTGACAAAGCTATGCAATGTTTTTGAAGTAAATACTACATTTGAAGTAGAGGCATCAGTGCCTTTAACCAGTTATGGCTTGAAGACACTGATACCTATGCCTTGAATGTTATATTTACTTTGCAGACTTGTTGTGGTGTTTATCAGTTGTGTACAAAACCCAGGCCTAGTTACTACAGTGTTTTTTGTAGAAGTGCTCTGTATATTTTCCCCCCATTTAAATTCAAATACAGTAAGCTCCCGTGTATTACCTATTCGATGTATGACTAAATCATTTCGTAAATTCGATGTGTGATGATGTAGTGGTCAGATACATTGCTGAACTACTCCATTCATTAAAACGATTTGAATGTTTCCTCTTCAGTTGTGGCAGATCAGTTATTCAATTATCTGTGGTGCCTGTGTTGATTTAGTTGATTTGTCTTACACTCTATGAAATCTTTTAATAATATTAGTTACTCATCTCAAACATAATTTGCCGAACTAGTATGGCAAGGGAGAAACATCTTGTGTCACATGCTCGATGCCGAATAAGATAATAAGATACAATAAGACATCCCAAATCACTCTCTCTCTCACACACACACACACACACACACACACACACACTCACAAACAAACGAGACATCCACAATAAAAATTATCATTGATTAGTGCATAAATGTAAAGCCCACTTGTTCAACAATATACTGAGAACAACATACGGTGGACTAGAAGAATCTTTAACATTGATGAATCGTAGCCAAACACGACTCTTTGCTCATACATAAATTTCAAGAAAGTTCTTGCCGAAATTATTAAATGATTGTAAGATGTGGATAACATACACTCCTGCAAACAGTCTTGTGAAATGATGAATAATACATTAGAGATAGTGAACTGATAAAAAAAAGGAGCTGGGTCAAAAGGAGGAGAACGAGAATAGTAAATAAATCACAATGTAGTCAATACACCCATAGGAGAAACAGTTTTTACTCACTTTGTCAGCTGAACATTAATGTCAAAACTGGTTACCTGTTAGCAGACATGGACTTAGTCTGGCACTGAGGCACGTATGTCTCCCTTTCCCCCATTCCATCTCTCTCTACTCCTCCTCCTCCTCCTCCTCAGTTGTACCTTTCTCGTCGATATTTATTATACAAAATTACAATAAATGGATAAACGTAATGAAAAAGTGTTGCTTTAGCATTAAAATTTCTCATTACTTTGTTGCCAATTTTTGGAATGAGGGAATTGTGCCGTTGTAGAATTATTAATAATATTTTGTTTTGGTTTAAGTCAAATTCATAAACTGGAACACAGATAATGCTTGCTACAATATTTATGTGCAGGATTTGGTTCTACATTCATCATGGGCTAATTTGTCACACATGAATTTGCAGGATTATATTTTTTTGTTTTGTAGCAGAAGGAGACTGGGAAGAAGACCATGAGAAACTGGCAGAACTGGCTGAGCAGTCTAGACTCGCTATTCATGGAAGTGAGGGTGCAGCAACAGGGCCTATATCGTCGACACCTCGACACAACCAGCCCCTGTCCCGCACACAGTCGCTTCCTCATTCTGATTCCTCAGAAGACTTTGATCTTGAGGCTAGAGTTGCCCATCTTATGCTTGAAGAGGAAGATGAAGGTGATCTAGGAACAGATGATGTTGTTCTAGAGAATGGAGACCTAGATGCACCAGAATCTCATCAACACAATAATCATTTAGAGGTGAATATTAGATCTAAACTTCTGTTTGTATCCTGCCAGTTCTTGCAATGCACAAAGATAGATGGCAAGTCAGAATGAAATTCTGCCAGTAATGTAAAGTCCAGATGAATTCTTTGTGTATCTGCTTGTTCTTTGATGCCTGAGTTTGCTTGTAAGTACTTTAGTTGTTATTAAATTGACACTAGAAAGTCCTGGGTGAATCCCAAACAATGGGAGGAGAAAAGATAATTACTTGCCACATACTTCAAACATGAGAAATGTACAGACGCGAAACCAAAATTTATCTTGTTATGAATATAAATAGAGAAATAGGGCAGATGAGCGATAGGAAAAAGATAATGCCAGGGTGGAACAAGTAGCTTGGTGCAGGGGCTTTATTGGTATAGTTGTCCTGCCAGGAACACAGAAAGTACGAAGTATTAGGGGGTTGAGGAAAGGATGCAGAGATTGAAAATCGGGAAGAGTTGAGTGGTCGAAAGTTGATAGGAGTAGACGAGAGAAGAAACAAGGCATGAGAGGCTCATTCAGAGTAAAGGATATGGGACTGAGTAAAGAGTAAAAGGGAAAGGAGGATGGAAAGAGGGCAAGTGAAGAACGGGGGTATTGTAGAAGCAAATACATGTTCTAGGAGCCGGCCACAGTGACCGAGCGGTTCTAGGCAGTTCATTCTGGAACTGCGTGAGCACTACGGTCACAGGTTCGAATCCTGCCTTGGGCATGGATGTGTGTGACGTCCTTAGGTTTGTTAGATTTAAGTAGTTCTAAGTTCTAGGGGACTGATGACCTGAGATGTTAAGTCCCATAGTGCTCAGAGCCATTTGAACCGTGTTCTAGGGAGAAATTTCCCCTGCACAGTTCAGTGTGACAAATCCAGATTGTGTGGTTTGGAGGCACCCAGTAAAGTTAGCCATGTTATGTTCTGCAGGACTGTCAGTGTCATAGTTGCCCACAGTGAGTGAGTGGATTGTTCATTAGTGATCTTAGACCAGCAAAAATTTTAATCCTTTCCATGATTTCACTGTTCTTAGAAACTGTTGTCCATATTTTTCCATATTATTATCCAACAGTATTGACATAATTTTTAATTAAAATTATACCCTCAAATGTGATCCTCAAACGTGGTCAAGGGAATGTGTAGATGTTTCATCTCATTTTCCAATGGTGTAGTATATAACTGACAGTTTGTGTTGCACATTATAGTAAGTTGCCATTAAGTCTTCATGTCTCATTTGTGTGATATAGTGTACCATCAATAAATTTATTTGTTGTAAGTAAACAAATCAAAACTAAGTCATTGGAGTCAATAACAGCTAACAGATTTGAAAATTTTGGAGAGCGTAAGAAGTAATAATGTGATTTATCATTCAATCAAGTGAGCTCATTTCTTTAACAAGTAGCAACAGTAAGTTTCTCCAGTGAGCCAGGATTATTTATTTTATTATAAAACAGTCATGGTCCACAGGTGTTTATTAAGCAGGTTATTAGTTTCAGTAATCAGTGACCATCTTTATAACTGAGTAAATGCAGTATATTACACAGTTCATAACACTGGTATCATCAAAATGCACAGTGGCATGAACTATGTAGTATACTGCATTTATCCAGGGCTGAAGGTGGTCATCACTGACTGGAATTTTTAGCCTGATTAATAGACATTTGTGGTCCACGACTGGATTTGTAAAAAAAATAAGTCAGTTCTTTAACTTATTTTTTTTAACTTGCGTATGATACACCAAAAATTTATTTAATTGGTAATCTGTCTGGAGAAGAAATATTATTAACCTTTATCTTGAAAAGCCAAGATGTTCCATAAAAATAAATTTATGTAGTAACCAAAACAATCAGTTAATATTGACCATTAGTTATTTTGTTTTGTTTTCACAGAATGTTGCAAACTTTCCTAAAGTTGCAGACTTGAGTGCTTTCAATAACATGTCTCCATCAAGTTTCTCCATGTGGGGTGTTGGAAAGTTGGATGGTCTAACATTTCAAACAGCTACCACCACTGTTTCCCCAAAACCACTGCCAGGGGGGAAGGTAAGTAA
Organism: Schistocerca gregaria; assembly: GCF_023897955.1. Taxonomy (NCBI): domain Eukaryota; kingdom Metazoa; phylum Arthropoda; class Insecta; order Orthoptera; family Acrididae; genus Schistocerca; species Schistocerca gregaria. The sequence continues at coordinate 264,173,368 of NC_064927.1, forward strand.
ATTTGAAAATTCAAAATCAGAGTGAAACACAGACAATGGAGTGAGCAAAGACAATCAATCACCATACAGTGGAGCCATTGACTGGCACATAAACAATAACTTGAACATAATGTCTTAGCTGAGGAACTTGCATTTTTCTTCCTATCACACAGTTATTGTACCTGGAAGCTCAATCCCAAATGTTGTCCTAATTTGGGCTGCAGACATGACGACAAGATTGCAGTGTTAAAAATACTTAAAAACCAATCAAAAGCCAAGATAGCACAAAATATTTTTTATTTAAGCAGCTGGTTTCAAAAGTCTTAGCTGTCGTCTTTTTGTAGTCAAACTTGTTCATTGTACACTGACCTCGTGCACAAGATGTCAAGTGGATAAAACTCAGCACATTATAAACAGTTGTCATCGCTAAAATATTTAAAAGGACATAGCATCTTGTCCAAAAGCCCATTTTCTTTATACATATTGCTGACAGATGCCTGTTACACGATACAAATATGTACACAATAGCACATCTGTTTACATATGCTCCACATCTGTTTACATATGCTCAACACACATAAGGGGCATTCATAAAGAAACAAACTGGTTGCATAATTACAGAAACCAGTACCTGTATGTTAGAAGTATTGACCCTGGCTGTTGAGACACTAGTTCCACTGTGATACAAGGTGGTAAATGGCTGTCTCATGAAATTCCCGGGGCTGTGATGTTAACCAGTTCTGCGTGTACAGTTGGACATTATCAGCTGAGGTAAATCATTTGCCCCTCACAGTCTTTTTAAGAGGACCAAAAATGGTGTAATCACAAGGCGAAAGGTTCGGACTGTGTGGAGGGTGGCTGGGAACCTCCCATTTGAATTTCTACAGGAGTGCCACGACTTTGTTGGCCATATGAGGCTTTGCATTGTCGTGGAGCAGGATGACCCCAGGAGTGAGAGTGCATGGTCATTTTGATTTGATCACTTGGCGAAGGGTGGTCAAAGTTTGCAGGTAACATTGGAGATTCATTGTTGTCCCGTGCTGCAGGAAGTGAATCAGAAGGGAGCGATCTTTAGCAAAGAAGAACATCAACATAAACTTTCCTGCACTTTTGTGGATGACCTTGGCAATTTTGGTGGTGGTGACCCTGGCTGCTTGCACTGGAGACTTTGTTGTTTTAATTCTGGTTCGAAGCGATGACACCATGACTCATCTCCAGCCACCATCATGCCAGGAATGCATTCTCTTCCCAAGCGTAGCACTGCAGATGAGCAAGACAGTGCGCCATTCAACATGCTTCCTGGTGTGGTTGAAGACTGTGGGGCATCCATTGGACACACACTTTATGCATGTGCAGTTGTACCTTTATGAGGGTGTAAACACTTTTGATGCTCAATCTGACCACAACGGCTGTGGCTTTCACTGTCACTCAGCAGTCCTGGGTACTGAGTGCATCCACCAGATGGATGATATCATCAGCTAATGACATCCGTCCTTCCCTGAAGTGCTTGTGCTACGCCTTGACCCCTGGAAGGGACGTGTAGTGTTTGATGTACACTTATGACATTCATCGATGAATGTCCATTCCTCCTCCTCCTTCCGCTATCAGAAAATGAACAACACCTCTTTGCTCTTCTGTTGACACCTCCATGTCACTGTTTGCAATGTGACTGGCAACGTCGGACGATTAATGTATGCTGGTGCTATCTCTGTATAGTCAAGTAACAGGCACATGTGCCTTCTAGCTACGGGCTGTGAACTTCCACCCTCTGGTCAGAACCACACCTCATTACACACGCCACGATATTACCCTCTTGTCACCGGTTTGCGATTTCCAGATCCGACTTGTTTCTTTTTGAATGCTCTTTATATTAAAAAGTGAAAATCCACTTTCAGAAGAAGGTGCTGAGTTTTATCCATTTGGCATCTTGTGCATGAGGTCAGCGTAAAATGAACATGTTTCACTTCAAAAAATGTTTCAGACCTGAAGATGACAGCTAAGACTGTTGAAACCAGTTGCCTTGTATTAAAAATATTTTGTGCAATCTCGGCTTACTAATGGTTTTTAACAATTAAAACAGATCGCCCTTCATACACTCATAATGAGAAAATTCAATTAGATTGCAGTGTGTTTACATGTCCTCTGAAAAATGCAAGTTTGTAAGCTGAACTACTGCTTAAAAGTTTTTGTCCCTAGCAATAGCTCAACATATCTGCAACATGCTAAAAGGTTATTTTTACTGATACCAATCTTTAAATATTAGATTAAGTGTAGTTATATGTACTTCTGCAAGTATATATAGCAGATCTGTAAAAAAACACTGTCACTTATGAAAATGTATTTCAAATTCACATGAAATTATCTTTTCTCCTCCTCCTCTCCCCTCCCCCCCCCCCCCTCTCTCTCTCTCTCTCTCTCTCTCTCTCTCTCTCTCTCTCTCTCTCTCTCTCTCACACACACACACACACACACACACACACACACACACACACACACACAAATGCATTTGAGATTAGATTGGTAGTCAAATCTGTATCTAAAATTAGCTGTGTGTGAATGCTAAATATTTTCTCCTCAATGCTCAATGCCCATTGGTAAGGCACTGAGCTTAACATTTTAGAGGAATGGGATTCAAATCCACATCTGTAAAATTGCTTGAGACAAATAGGGATAATTTCTGTGAAAAGGACATGGAATTTCCGTATTTCAAACCTTAATTTTCCTTCTTTTTCTCCTTCCTTCCTTCCTTTTCCCTGTGATAGCTTTCCCATAAGTCTCATGAAACAATACTAAGAAGCTGAATACTGCAGTGATATTACTCACTTGCTACTGAATTTCTATTTTTGCTCTGTATTTATTATTATATTTATTATTGTTATCATCATCATGTTTTGGATTATTTTTTTATCTTTCCAGGATTCCGTACTTTTCCGAATGTGCGCTAGCAGTAACAGCGTTTCTCCTCTTTTATTCACTATTATGCAAGCTTACTTCTATTCAGTGGCCGCAAATTAAATCAGGAGTAACATCTATATTATTAAACGACTAAAATGTTCACCCAGCCCCCATTGCAAATTACCTGTCAGAGAGCTTCCAGGGACAACAGAAAATTGATTTTAGTGTTTCATGCAAATATAGACCAAAATCAAAAATCTGAATTGTTGTCATCATCTGCTCATTAAGACATATAATCTTATGTTAAATGTTTAACATTGTGAGTCAGATATTAAAGTTACAAATTGTTTTTATGTCTTATGGCAGTGTAACTCACAGTGCACAAATTACCCAGAGTATATTCATTCGTGGTACTGTGATTGAAGATGCAGGGAATATAAAAGATCTCTGGAGAGAACATTTTAAGAAACTCTTAAACGCTGAGGAGCAGGTACACGAGGAAACAACAAATAATCGAGATTTTGAGAGAAGTTGGGAAGCAGAATTAGGACAAACTACATGGGAAGAAATGGAAATAGCTGTAAAGAACATGAATTGGGAGGAGGGGGGGGGGAGGGGGGAGCCCCAGGACCTGATGAAGTATCAGTGGACATGATAAGAGCAGCAGGTCCAGTGGGAATACAGGGGCTGTATAGAGAAACTATCAAGTGTGTGGAGAAATAGTACAATACCTGATGATTGGAGAAGAGGAGATATCGTTCCTATCTTCAAAAAATGCATTAAACGACTTGGTAAAAACTACAGAGGAATAACAATTAAGAATCATACAGCCAAGATTTTTGAAAGAATTTTACTAAATCAAATAAGTGAAAAGGTAGAAAAGGAGCTTAGTGGAGAACAGCATGGGTTTAGGAACTGATATTTTCTATCCGTCAACTGATGGAAAAAAGTTGGTAGTATAACAAAAGGGTGATAATGGTTTTTATAGACTTAGAGAAGTCGTATCACTCAGTTAACAGGGAAAGATTTTGGGAAGAAATAAAGAAGATAGATATAGAAGATGGACACATTGATGTAATAGAGACATTGCACAGAGGACACAATTGCAGAATTAGAACACCAATGAGGAACTCTTAATACTTCGTAATAAGACAAGGAAATGATTAGGCAGTTAAAGATATAGTAAAAGAAAAAGACAAAAAGATGATTTTTGCAGATGATATGATAATATGGGCCGATAAAGAGGTAGATGAACAGTACACCTTTATGCGTGGAAGAAAATAATGAAAAGGTGCGGATTAAAAATAAATAAAGATAAGAGTGAATTAATGGTATTTGGAAGAGACAAAGGGATCAACAGAAATATTACTTTGAATGGAGAACCCCTGAAAGTGGTTGACAGTTTCACTTATGTAGGGAGTGAAATATCTGGTGATGGAAGAATAACCAATGAAATTAATAGGAGGTTACAGAAGGGAGGCAATTTCTTCCAAACAATAAAACACCTAATTTTGAATAAGGAAGTTCCAGAAAAAGCAAAACTCCTTATGTATAAGAGTTATTACTTCGCTATTGTCACCTATGGAGGAGAAACATGGACAATGACAGAAAAGGACTGGAGCATACTCCAAGCAGGAGAAATGAAATTTCTTAGAGCAGTTAATGGAAAAACAAGAATGGGCAGAGTAATGAATTTAGATATTAGAAAGGACCTTAAACAAAAAAGTATGAGGCAAGAAATTGGAAAAAGAGAGATTAAGATGGTACGGGCATGTTAAGAGGATGCATGGGCAGAGACTCCCCAAAATTATGGAAGAAATAAAGATGTATGGAAAAAGACCTAGAGGATGCCCAAGAACATGGTGGAAAATGGAAGTGAGAATATCTGTGGAAAGGAGAAGTGTGATCTGGTAGCAAGTGGAGGAAGAAAAGTGTTGTGAGGAGGACTGAGCCAAATGGAGATGACTCGTCAGCACCCAGACCCAACAGTAGCTTGAGCGGGATCCGGATATAGGTAGATATTCATCCAGTATTTGAGAATGACAGCACTTAGCAACTTCCAGAAAACATCACGCATTATTTCAAACATTGCCAAAAGTTTTTCATGCCAAGATCTGTCACGGATGATTGAAGGAAAAAGTTTATCAGTTGTTACATTTTTGCTGTTTGTGCACTGAAACTTCAACATCAGGTATGATTACTTCTTTACTGCTATCTCTGTTTGTAACACATGTTGCAGAAGGTATCCAATATACCACTGAATGCACATGCAAAATTATATCATTGTACGAGCATAGTTCCGAAGATATGACGCCTTAAACATTGAGGTATGGTTTGGAATTTTTCATTAGTTTCTTCGTGAATAATCCAAAACTAATAAAACCATCATCATAGAGGGATTTACAGCTTCTACGATAAAGGTCTTACATGCTTAATCTCCTCAGTCCTGAGAAAATTTTTATTTAATTTTTTTATATTTTCTTCCATAATTTGCTTATTAGCAATGTTAGAAACACAAGGAAAATGTTTTAAAAAATCATTGATTGCTACTAGTCCTACAAAGGGATGTCCCCCACAGGAATGTTAGGTCTCAAGGTGTAATGAAGTTCCAAAAATCATATTTCATTAAGAACATTATTTTTAGTTTTATCGATGCATTGTTTATTTAAATTACTACAATAATACATTTTATTGTTACAAAATTGTACTTAGGAAAAGTAGGTTCTACATCTACATCCATACTCCGCAAGCCACCTGACGGTGTGTGGCGGAAGGTACTTTGAGTACCTCTATCAGTTCTCACTTCTATTCCAGTCTTGTATTGTTCGTGTAAAGAAAGATTGTTGGTATGCCTATGTGTGGGCTCTAATCTCTCTGATTTTATCCTCATGGTCTCTTCGCGTGATATACGTAGGAGGGAGCAATATACTGCTCGACTCCTCGGCGAAGCTATGTTCTCGAAACTTCAACAAACGCCTGTACCAAGCTACTGAGCATCTCTCTTGCACAGTCTTCCACTGGAGTTTATCTGTTATCTCCATAACACTTTCTCGATTACTAAATGATCTTTTAACGAAGCGCACTGCTCTCCATTGGGTCTTCTCTCTCTCTCTTCAGTCAATCCTATCTGGTACGGATCCCACACTGGTGAGCAGTATTTGAGCAGTGGGCGAACAAGTGTACTGTAACCTACTTCCTTTGTTTTCAGATTGCATTTTCTTAGGATTCTTCCAATGAATCTGTCTGGCCTCTGCTTTACCGATGAATAATTTTATGTGGTCATTCCATTTTAAATCACTCATAATGCCTATTTCCAGATAATTTATGGAATTAACTGCTTCCTTCTATATTGTAGCTAAATGATAAAGGATCTTTCTTTCTGTGTATTCGCAGCACATTACACTTGTCTACATTGATATTCAATTTCCATTCCCTGCACCATGCGTCAATTCGTTGCAGATCCTCCTACATTTCAGTACAAGTTTCCATTTCACTTACAGTACATTTCGGCTCTCTCCCAGTATTTTTAAGATACCTTCTGTTTGTATATTCAGTAAGGATGGTAAAAGTATTTTCTGGCCGATATTTATCTACTCAAGTAGTCATGAGGTGGTAAGTTCACACTGATTAGCACTTGTTCATCATGTTCAGATGCGGGTGGTTAAAGGGAAAAAATCCAAAGTCATCTTCCAAAATGTCCGGCCGGTGGTAGATTGAATAGAGCAGATTTTTTCTGATCTGCTATTGTTCATGTCTTCAGCTTCGTCTTCATCTTCGTTAGCTATATCTGATTCCTGTTCGTTTTTGACACGGTAGTCTGGATCTGTATGGGTATCATCATCATCACACCTCATCAGAGAGCTCCAATTCACTAAAATCTCCATCAAATAATTCATTTACAAAATCTTCAAATGCATTTGAATCGGGGCAAAAAAAAAAAAAAAAAAAAAAAAAAAAAAAAAAAAAAAATCGAAATTAGGCCCAAAAATTGTAAAATTGTTCCCCTGTAGATTTCAATTTCCTGGAACATAATTAATATTAATCTAATATTCACCACATAATATAAAATGAACAATTAAAGTACTACTTTTGTAAAAAAAGATTAAATATATTTTGTTGGCAAATCAACATTACACTAAGTCCTGATGTCCCCTACAGGCTACACTCGATTTTCAATGCTTTTTCAAAGACAATTGTAAGATTATAACTTTAAATAATTATTCTCTGACTATTCATTTACATTATCCCATATATGTTATATTGATTAAACTAGAATAAAGTAGTAATAAAATACTTACAAACAGCCTCTTCTCTGACCTGCTTTCTTCTGTCAGCCATTTTCTATTCTGCCTGGAAACTATGTCATTCAGCACAACAATGATGAACTGCTATTGCAGGAGGTTCTGCCATCTTTGAACTTCCTTCTAAAACACTTTTCAGTGTTGCCAAAATGATAAGAGCTCGGGGAAAAATTTTCAAATAATGCTACATGTTATGTCCCCCATAGGGGACACCAGGACTAAGGGTTAACATAAAATATTTAACACACAAAATCATTGGTACAGCAATGAACATTTGAAGCTGTTTCTTACTTTCTTCAATCTAGAGTGAGGCACTGGGTGTATACTAATTGAGTACAGCAGAATTCCAGAAAGATGTCCATACAATGACATCCAACTGCCAGAAGCTTTCATAATGTTATATTTTCACCAGCATTGTTAAGAATATATTTTATCTAAGCATACCAGTCAAAAAGTTAGTACCCCCTGGAGGCCTCACACAAACCCTGTGTAATACCATCTCTTGTGTTAATAATGGTCTCAGTGTAACGAAGAAAAGAGTTCACAAGTTTCTTCAGGTATGCCGTATCCAGCTGCAGCCACTCATTGATGGTAGTTGCTGTAGAGCTACCAAATTGCGCGGATGTCAGTTTGTGTTTCACCTGCTGTTCCATATTGTCCCAAATGGTTTCAGTTTAATAAAGATTGGATGATTTAGCAGGCCAGTGGAGTTGTGATATGATGTCTGAGTGTTGGTCAAACAAGGAATGTATATATACTATGAGCATGGCTGTCATCATCTTGGAAGCTGGAAGTGTAGGCAGCGTGCTCATTATGTAGATGTAGAAGAAAGTGCAACACTTAGTCACCACGAATGTTGAAATAAATATCCCGGTTCACGTTCACGGTAACTTGAATCCGTGGACCCAACTCATTGTACATTGTAGAATGTGGGGGACAGACAGATCTAACTGGCCAGAACTTCACCTTCCATTGTCTGTGAATCAAAAACCTCATTGGACCATCAGTGCACTTGATGCCTTACGCCATTTGAAGAATTAGTCACAACTCTTCAGAAGTGTGTGTGTGTGTTTTGTCTATTTTTGACAAAGGCCTAGTTAGCCGAAAGCTTATTTTTGTGACAATCTTTTTGTTGTGCCTATCTGCGACTCAACATCTCTGCTATATGGTGAGTAGTAACTATCCTTTGCGTATGATTGTTAAATTCAATACTGAATTTTTAATTGTTTGATTTTTCTGTTTATATCTGTATTTTATGTTTTTCATTTGGATCCCTCTTCCTTTTTATTCCACATTTATACCTGCTGCATGCATAGAATCGCCTTTCTTATTTACCTCTCTCAGGCCTGCCCCCCCCCCCCTCCCCTGTTTGATTGCCTTGTTTCTAGTTTCATTAAGTAAGGCTTGTATCTGATCCATATGGATCTATGGATGTTATTGGCATAAAAGTAACATTGAGTGAAATGTCTGTGTTCATTCCCAGAGTGTATGCACAGTGGAAGAACTTGAGCGAGGTCTCATCCAGCAGTCGGCAGTGTCTTCAGCTTCTAGCCAACCACCTCCACCAGCAGCTGTGCTGCGTGTTGAAGACATCGAGCGGGAGCTTACTATGTCATCAGGACACAGTAATAGCAGTGGCAGCAGTGCAGGACACTCGTCTGTTACTACCACTAGTCCTGCTGCTGGGCCAATTGCTCAGCCTACTAGCCCTCCTCAGGTTCCACAATTTCCACCTCCTCCAATAACTGTGCAGTCGCAGGCAAGTTTTACCTTTTACTGAAGTTATTTACAGAATTTGAATAACTTTAAACTTTTACTAATCAACATGTTGTTAAATTGTAGGAAGCTGTTCGTGGTACCCAGGCAACTCTAGGGCGGGGCATAAGTTTCCCTCCACCAGTGTTAGGACTGACCCGAGCAGCAAGTCATCCGAATGGCCCTTTTGTGGTGCCTCCACCGAGAGTAGTTGCACCACCTCCTACCCAACCACCGCCTGGTATCCACCCAGTGCTGTTGCACCAGGCGAACCACCGACTAGGTGAGTACATAAAAAAAAAAAAATGCTTTGTGTGTGTGTGTGTGTGTGTGTGTGTGTGTGTGTGTGTGTGTGTGTGTGTGTGTATAGACTTGGGGCGGGGGGGATGCAAGAAATGATTGTGTTTACACATCAATAGCACAAGTGGTTCAAAAGTTCCAGGTATTGACCCATGCTGAAATACCCACATTTGGATGTGTTTTAGCTTCCACGGGTTCTGGTTCTGGCATCCAGTCAAGTGTACAGATGGTGAATACTGTCCTGGGATACATTATTCCACTCTTGCTGAACCTGTTGACATAGTCCCATAAAGAGTTTTTGGTTGACAAGTTGCACGAGTCTTTTCTTGTCCCATCTTATCCCACATGTGGCTAGGCTAGCAACAAGTCCAGAGATCGTGCTGGCCAGGAAGTTACTGCATGTCTTGCAGAGCATGTCGATTTCATTGGCAGTGTGTGGGCAAGCATTCTCATATTGGAATACCACCTCGCCTTCGTGTTGCAAGAATGGCAAAAGAATGAGTCTAACAACAATCTGCCTGTACCGAGCACTGGTTAGGGTCCCCTCCAAAAACACTAAAGATGAATGAGAGTTGTAGCTTATCATACCCAGACCATTAGGCCTGCCGTGGGGCCAGTGTCTCGTGGACAGATGCATTATGTGAGACAATGCTCACAGCTGCACGTTGTATGCACAAATGATCAGCTGACCATCACTTGTGTGTAGGCAAAATGTGCTTTCATCATTGAAGACCAAGGTACGCTATTTGATCTTCTGGGTGATTCTCTGACGGCACAAGTTGAGCAGTGCATATTGATGCTGTGGCATGAGTGGAAGATGGGCTAGAAGTGTGTGTACATTTAGTCCCATTGCTGACAATCAGTCCAAAATAGTTCATGTTGACTTGTCTGTGCTCACAAACCCTCTTATCTGTGCTGCTGTTGCTGTATGATCTGCCACTGCTGTCCTTACAATATGAGGACCCTGGCAGGCGTCTGTGCTGTGTGGACATCCCAAAACGTCACCTGTGCATGTGTGAAAGTTCATGTGATCACTGAAAACTCATGTGGAGTTCTCCAAAAGGACCTTCCCGCTCTCAGAAGGCCACAACTGGGGAAACACGAGTGCATTTGTCTGGCTTGGTTGCCTGCTTGCTTCAAACATTTATACCACATTGATCCTTCTGACTTGAGCATTCCGTCTTAAAGGGTAGACACAGGTGTTGCTCTGGTAGCCATGCCACTACCCAATCTGTTGACAGATGATTTTGAAACTATTATCAGTACTTCCATTACACCCAGGTGGCACATGCTGTCATCGGATCAAAATTGACGTCATCTTTCCAAGTGTGCTAATTCTCAGCAATTGTGTGTGTGTGTGTGTGTGTGTGTGTGTGTGTGTGTGTGTGTGTGTGTCTGTGTGTGTAGGAGGGGATGGGGTTGGGGGGGGGGGGGTGCACGTATTCCACCTACCTTCCCTCGCCACCCTCCCGGCCCCCCATAAAAAAGATTAACTTAAATACTATGTCACTGTTCTTTCCTTACTTAGGGGAATTTTACATACAGTAGAAGTATTCCAAAGTTGGGGAGAGTTATAAGGCTAACCTAAAAATTGGGCAGCTGAGTTCAAATGGCACCCAACTCTACTTTATCCACATGAAAACTGTACCTGAACTGGAACCACATACGATAACATCAAGAAAGAGCTCAGTGTGATATTGGACAATTGGAATTTAATGTATATCAAATGCAATGGTTAGAGAGCTACTCACCACATAGAAGACGTACCGAGTGACAACTAGTTCATTGAAAAGAGTCTGCAAAAGATTATCAGCTATTGGACTAACAAGTAAATATCCGGTCTGACATGTTTAACCTTACCCTAATTTTTTTTAATACAAGAATAATACACTGAGAGAAAAGTACTGTCAGATTTTTACTTGCTCAGATGCACAAAAAGTATTTTCAAAAAAGGTTGAAGTTACTCATTTTTTCTGCATGGAGAATAGCTTATAACAGTGATTTGTACAGCCCTTCTTACCGATCACATGAATATGTGAATGAGTGAAACCATGACAAGATAACATTGTGTGAAAGTCCAGATTGCACAAACATCTATTTTAAGCACCCTAACCAGTTCAGAAATGTGTCACTATTTTTTTTAAAAATCTACATTTTGTATTGGCAGCTAAACCGTTGGAGATGTAATTCTTACAAATGTGATCAGGAGAGGGGAAAAAAAACATAACAGTGGTTGATGTCTCATCGCAGAAATGGAATATTTCTTACACATATATCATTTTACAGTGATTTCTGTAGCACAGTTCATATGATAACATTTTAATTTTACTTATAATGAAACACTTTTTTTTGTTTATTCTGTCATAATTACAGAAATGTGAAGTGTCTGTCGAATGGTGAAAACAAATATCTTCCTTACACAAGACACACCTAACAAATGAAAAGCTAATCTATTCAGACATTTAATGGTAATTACTAGCTTTGTTCAGCCAGAACTGAGTTAGAGTAAGAAATGGTCCCAGCTATTGTTCTGCATTTTCTGCTGAGTACCAGACATACTTAATCAAATTCAGAAAACATGGCACTGCAAACTGATAATGCATATATGACCAGTTTAAGACTACTGTTCTGTTGAGAAACCTGAAATGACAAAGAACTGTAAGAAATTATATAGTCCAACAGTTTCCTGAAAATTACTTTCCACTGTCAAAAAAAATCTTTGTCAATTGGTTGAATGACATTAGTTGTCCCATGTGGAATCAGTATTATATCAACAGCCCTTTTGTCATCCTCCTCAAAGACGGTTGGTCATTGTTTTATTACAAATTTATCAGCAGCAGATCTGTGAATGCTCTCTACCTTTCCAGGTACAACTTGGAACACTTCACTTGCCACTCCTGCTACCCCTAGTGCTTCTAGTTTGTTTAGTCTAGTCTTTTATTGTTAGCATTGCCAAAAATCTTGGGAAAGTCTAAGAATATGCTTGTATAGTGTCATCCTCATCACAAGCTTCAAGTATCACTTTTGTGGACTCTGTAATAGACAGTATTCCACTTTTCCCACTTCAGAACCCAAGGTTGTATTTATTCATGTAACTCATTAGTCCACCCTTAATGATTAGTTCACCTATTTTTGAGAATGCTGGCAGTAGTGAAACTGGCCTATTGTTTTCAAGATTCTTCATATTACCTTTCTCTAGCATGTTTAGATACTCAAGAAAAGTGCCCTAACTAAAGGAAATCATTATTATGTTAAGGGAGCTTGTATGCTGTCTATTTGTGCTGTGAGTGCAGAGACTGTAACTTCATCAGTGCCTGCTGACTTCTTATGTTTTAATTTCTGTATTGTCTTCGTGACTTCTGGCTTCGCTGTGCAAAACATTATTATTGTGCTTGTAGTGTAAGTCATTGTGTGTACTACATATGTTTTAGGAAGATTTTGTTTGCAACTTTTTTGCAACACCAGAGAATTAGTCATTTAAAACATTTGCCAATTCCTGACAATTTTCTATTATTCTATTCCCATCTTTTGATTTGTGTGTTACTACAATTGCATCAGCTTATTCCAGTTTCATTTTTTTATGACATGCGATATTACTTTGTTTTTATCTTCATTATATTGTATTTTGCTGTTGAATGATTTTTGCAGTGAACATTACCCTACTCTGTAACTTTTTTTTTTTTGAACCTGTGATAGTGATTTAGGAACTGTGGTTTAGTGTAGTGCTTTTGCAAGAAACTGATACATTTGTGTCTGGGAGGCCTTTTAATACCTGCAGTTATTCATTCTACAGGGTTGTTGTAGTTAAACTTTTGCTACTTGAGTCAGTGTACATGGAAAACTATTTACTGTGTGGACACCCAATGTAATAGGAATGACATTCAGACTGTGTGCTGCAGGATTTGTGTAGTTAGTAGTGTTGGTATCATGACTTGCTGTTAGATGCTGGTACTGGTATGACGATGTTGGATTGAAACAGAAGCATTGATGTTATAGTAATAGTCAGATAAAGGGCTGTGGACAAGGTGAGCACGGCTGCACTTGTAAAGCTGTTTCATCAAAATAGCAGCAGCAGTACTGCTGCTCTTTGCAAATATCGACACAGTAAAGGAATACAGAGATGTCCTATTTCCAGACTGGGCTTGAAGAATATTTTGAAAGTTTGTATTAACTGGTAGTTTGGAAACTGCTCCTGGAAGAGGCTGACAGTCATTTGCACCACAAATTCTTGAAGTTATTGTTGCTATGACTGAGGATGCTGTACACAAGATGTGATCTTCAAGCAATATATGAGCTGTGTCATGACAGCTGAATATTCCATGGTTCGCCATTCAGAAAGTGCTGCAAAGAACTGAGAAATGATATCTCGAATGTAGTTCTAGACTGCAATGGATGCAGATGGTTGTCATATTGAGCAACGTTTGTAACCTGGAACGTAAACACGGTATGCAGTTAACAAATGTTAGCCTCTCATGTGAATATTTAAATATGTTTCTTTCAGTGGTTTATTCATCAGTCCTCTCCTGTGTGGCCTTGCAAATGTTTCCACGAAGTTTCAAAAATGGTTCAAATGGATCTGAGCACTATGGGACTTAACTTCTGAGGTAATCAGTCCCCTAGAACTTCGAACTACTTAAACCTAACTAACCTAAGGACATCACACACATCCATGCCCAAGGCAGGATTCGAACCTGCGACCGCAGCAGTCGTGCAGTTCCAGACTGTAGCGCCTAGAACGAAGTTTCATTGTCCTGTAACCACTTTTTTTTCATGGGGGCCCTCTCAGGCAGTGAAAGTTTAATTACAGCCACCCAGTATTTTCTGTAAGTGTTAATGTGACTACTTTTGGAAATATGTCATTGAAAATTAAACAATGGAAAATCCAGCATGGAATGTAACACTATTACGAAAAGGAAAGTTGTCATTTACTACATAGCGGGGATGCTGAATGGCAAAAAGACTGTCCCAAATAAAGCTTTTGGGGTTAGACAGGGTGGGGGGGGGGGGGGGGGGGCAGGGGAGAGAGGTGGGGGAGTAAGTAGAGGAAGATTGAGTGTGATGGTGAAATGACGGCTGTGAAGTGCTCGAATGGGTACAGGGAAGGGACTGGGTGGGTGAGGATAGACAGCTTCTTGGTTGTCATGCCCATATAGAATGCAGCACAGTGGTTGCAGCTTAGCTCGTAGATCACATGACTGGTTTCACAGGTAGTCCTGCCATTGATGGGGTAGGTGATGTTCGTGATCAGACTGGAATAGGTCGTGGTGGGAGGATGTATGGGACAGGTCTTCCATCTAGGTCTCTTACAGGGGTATGGGCCGTGAGGTAAGTGCTTGGGAGGATGGGTTGTGTAAGGGTGGATGAGGATATTGTGTAGGTTCGGTGGATGATGGAATACCACTGTGGTATTGTGTAGGTTTGGTGTATGGTGGAATACCATTGTGGCATTCCATTGTCCACTGAACCTACAGAATATTCTCATCCATCTCTACACAACCCCTCCTCCCATCCCCTTACCTCATGGCTCATACCTCTTTAATAGGCCTAGATGCAAGACCTATCCCATATGTACTCCCACCACCATCTACTCCAGTCCAGTTACAAACATCACCTGTCCCATCAGAGGCAGGGCTTCCTGTGAAACCAGTCATATGATCTACGAGCTAAGCTGCAACCACTGTCCTGCATTCTATGTAGGCATGACAACCAGCAAGATGTCTGTCCGCATGAATGGCCACCGACAAACCATGGCCAAGAAACAAGTGGACCACCCTGTTGCTGAACATGCTGCCAAACATGACATCCTTCATTTCAATGACTGCTTCACAGCCTGTGCCATATGGATCCTTCCCACCAACACCAGCTTTTCTGAATTGCACAGGTGGGAACTTTCCCTGCAATACATCCCACATTCATGTAACCCTCCTTGCCTCAACCTTTGTTAGTCACTGTTCTCACCCATCCAGCCCCTTCCCTGTTCCAATTCCAGCACTTCACAGTCGTCATTCCACCATCACACTCATTTTCTGCTACTTACTACGCCCCCCCCCCTTCCTCCCTCACCTCTCCTCTGCCCTCCATCTAACCTGCCGCACTTCACTGTCCACCATCCCTACTGTACTATCCCTTCCCCTCCCTGCCCCAGCTTCCTCCTTACCCCAACCCAATTGCCACTCCCATCATGCAGTGGTGCTGCTGCTCACAGTGTGGTTTCAGTTGCCTGAGACTGTGCAGTCGTGTGTGTGTTGTTGATGAAGGCCTTAATAGCTGAAAGTTTTATTTGTGACAGTCTTTTTGTTGAAACTTCTTTTTATTGTGCCTTTCTGCAACTCAGCATCTCCACTATATGGTGAGCGGCAACTTCCCTCGAAAATTAGTTTGAATAGAGTACAGAATTTGGAGATCTTAGAATCCACATTGTTTCCATACACTTTTCATCCCAAGTTTGTTTTGTCAGTGCTGTGGAAAAATACGTGATTGTGTTCCGAGAAGATCTGTTTGCAGGCCTGTAATTTTATCTGTTTTACCAAACCAGTCTTTAACTTTATTATTATCAAACAGCCGTGCTCAGAGAAGTCAAGAGCTTTTATAACTACTATACAATTTTCCCTGTAGATATCTGTAAGTACTTAAGACTGATCCTGAAATTTTTATATCATATTAGCAGTGTTCACCATTTGTACCATGTCAGATGTGCTCAGGCTGTTTGGGAAATTATTAATTTTGTCCTCAGCACCTGTATCAATATTCATATCTCTCTTAACTTGTCAGAGGCCTTTGATTGTGTCACTCACAATATTCTGTTAGACTGGTTATGTTTTTACAAAACACATACACTGCCTGACAGAGTGTAGCACCCACACGTAGAGGAAGAAACAAAAGAAAATTTCACAGTTTGAGAGGTACGCAATGTTACTGCAATAATTACAATCTGTCTGGAGATGTCACTCTGCTAGACTTCCCAGCATATCCTTAGCTAAAGCTTTCTGAGTCCGAAACCATGTAATATGAATTATTTGTGGTGTGAACTTAAGAAATTCCTGCATTGGCCTGTTGGAAGAAGCAGGGATATTAACTACTGCCTCCCTATATATTTATTCTTTAACCTCCTTTTCAAACCAAGAGTTCAGTGTGTGGAATCCACACTAGAAATAACTAACTTTACTCCAGAAAGGTGTCCATTACCAAGGAAAACACATTTTCGTTAATCTGCCAGCAGCCATAAAAATTCAGCTACCAATAAAGTTCTTTTTAAGATGGCCCTAAAGCATTTTTTGGTGACAAATATTAGTCTGTTGGTGAATTTTATAGAACTGGTTGATGTATATATTATTAACAACATCAAAAAACTTTAGTACATACAGACTTATTTCTTCCCACATCTCCAGTGCAGTAATGTGATCAATGTAAATAACTGTTATAAACTGATTTTCTGTTTGATGATGCAGGGATACAGTAGTTTAAGAATTATCACATGTATCTTTGTATAATGTATAGTTACATATTTTGTGACAAATTTACTACCTCTTTGAAATATGTTAGTTTTGTTGTGGCCATGGGTGTGTAAATTTGAATGTATGTGTGGTTTGTGCATGAATGTGTGTATTTCTACGAGAGAGAGAGAGAGAGAGCAATCAAGCAAGAGCTCAAAAACTAGTATAATACTGTTTCTAATGTACTTCCAACTCCCCCATAGTGGTGTTTCACTGCCCACTCAACCTCCACTTCATCCTACTCCATCCCTATGCCACTGACACCTCCAATCCCCTGCCACAGGAATCATACCACTGTGGAAGACCCAGATGCAAGACCTGCCCAATCCACCCACCCAGCACCACCTGTTACAGTCCTGTCACAGTTTCCCATGAGAGGCCAGACCATCTATGAAAGCAGTCGTGTTACATTCTGGTGAAAGCAACCATGTTATATACTGGCTCTACTGCAACCACTGCACATTTTACATTGGTATAACAACCAACCAGCTGTCAACTACAAACAACCAGGTGTCAACTAGAATGAATGGTCACTTCCAAACTGTTGCCAAAATCAAGATGGACCATCCAATGGCAAAAGATGCAGCAGAGCACAGCATTTAGAGATTTCAGTGGCCACTTGACAACACTTTCCATCTGGATCCTGCCCACCATCAGCAGCTTTTCTGAGCTGCCCAGATGGGAGCCATTTTGTTTTTGCGCGCGCGCGCGTGCGTGCGTGCGTGCGTGCGTGCGCGCGTGCGTGCGTGCGTGTGGGTGTGTGTGTGTGTGTGTGTGTGTGTGTGTGTGTACACATGTACGCCATCCCCAGCCCCAATATGGCCACCCAGTTTGGGTCCCCATATCAGCTAAGTTGTATGCTGTTATCTCATGCCCTAGTCTAAGAAATTGGGTTTCCAGTCATCTGCCACCTACCCCTGCTACCTGCACCCCTAGCTAGTACACAGGCTGCTCCTCAGCAACTGTCTTTGTTATACATGTTATTTATTCTTTTATGACACATTGTATATCCTTGAGGATCTTATCACTGTGGAATTTTGGAGCATAAAGCGTATCTAATCTAATCAAACATTCTACTTCATCATTTTGATGACAGGCAATCAAAATTATTTAAGCTCTGTGCAAATTTGATAAGTCCTTTCACTAGAAAATCAATATTATAATTCTATCAAAATGAAAATTCATTTGAGAGAACTGCAGACTTATGGGACAGAGTTGCTGACCAGTAAAACAGTATCAACATTGTAATCACCACAAACAGTAATTGCACAACTCTCATATAATTCTTGCAATTCATTCTAATTGCCTTACATGACACTGGTTCTGACATGTATGCATCTGGAGAGTTTCTCAACATAATCTCGAAAAATCTGAAGCTGATAATTTAAATTCTAGTTTTGTATGTGCGTTCACATCTGCAGTAAAATCAGTTTTACTCTTCATGATGGCATATATGAGAGTACAACTAATACTTCTTATTACTCACATAAGAAGGGCATGAAAGGGAAGCGGTCATTGGGAAGGCAGTGAGACAGAGTTGTAGCCTATCCTCGATGTTATTCAATCTATATATTGAGTAAGCGGTAAAGGAAAAATTTGGAGTAGGAATTAAAATCCATGGAGAAGAAATATTTGGTTTGCCAATGACATTGTAATTCTGTCAGAGATAGCTAAGGAAAAGCAGTTGTACGGAATGGACTGTGTCTTGAAAGGAGTATTTAAGGGGGACATCAACAAAAGCAAAAACAGGGAATGTAGTTGAATTAAATCATGTGATGCTGAGGGAATTAGGTTAGGAAATGAGACACTTAAAGTAGTAGATGAGTTTTGCTGTTTGGGGAGCAAAATAACTGATGATGGTTGAAGTAGAGAGGATATAAAATGTAGACTGGCAATGGCAAGGAAAGCATTTCTGAAGAAGAGGAAGTCGTTTCTGAAAGTATTTGTACGGAGTGTAGCCATGTATGGAAGTGAAACATGAACAATACATAGTTTGGACAAGAAGAGAATAGAATCTTTCAAAATGTGGTGCTAGAGAAGAATGCTGAAGATCAGATGGGTAGATCACGTAACTAATAAGGATGTACTGAATAGAATTGGGGAGAAGAGGAATTTGTGCCACAACTTGGTTAGAAGATGGGATCATTTGGTAGGGCATGTTCTGAGGCATCAAGGGATCACCAATTTAGTATTGAACTTGACTAGAAGAAGGGATCGGTTGGTAGGACATGTTCTGAGGCCTCAGTGGGTCAGCAATTTAGTACTGGAGGGCAGTGTGGAGCATAAAAATCATAGTGGGAGACCAGGAGATGAATACACTAAGCAGATTCAGAAGGACATAGGTTGCAGTAGAAACTTGGAGATGAAGAAGCTTGCACAGGATAGAGTAGCATGGAGAGCTGCATCAAACCAGTCTCTGGACTGAAGACAACAGCAACAAGATGATCAACTAAAATGTTATATGCTACCTTAACACATAGACATAATTCAGAATAGCTGCATCTGTCTGCTATTGCACTGTTTCACTTGTTGTTTGTCCCGAGTTGTGCTTCCTTTGAGAACTTCGAAAAACAGTGTGCAAGTCAGATACAGTTTTGCCATAGGGATTGTTGATATTTGTTTGTGTCTCCTGATTTATGAAAATTTTTGCTAATGATTTGAGCATATTTGGAACCATGGAAGTATTCATGCAATGTTTGCAGAACGCATAATACAATGAATCATTAACATAAAAATTGTGGCTTTTATAATCAGATGTTTAAAACCTCTTCCATGTTATGATTTATCTGAACAAGTCATCCAACATATCAGGAATTAGTTAATAACGCTTTCATGATGATGATGATGATGATGATGATGATGATGATGATGATGATGAAAACTTGGCAGAGTGTGATCTGTTCTCCCTCCGGTGTGATGTAGTGCTGACAGTGGCCCCTTTTGTTTCAGGTTCAAATCCAAACCTCTTAAGGTTCATACCTCCACATTTAATGGGCCATCCTGGTACTGTTGGGAAAAGCCTACAAGTCTTTCCAGGTGATAATGGATTGCTGAGAAATGTGCCACACAGGGGGCCAAATGTTCAATTTCGTCCAGGGTTTCCTGTAAGTAGTAGATATAATTGCTGTCTTATTGTCTGCTGAGTACAAACTGTTCATTGATGAGATTGCCATTCATCTGATGTTTTTGTGATGGGACAATAGAAGGAAAAAAACACCCACTCAATGTCTGAATCTGTGTGGGGAAGATTTCCTGGGATTTCTGAGGCTGCTATTTCATAATTTTGTTCAAATTCATCATGACTATGGTCAGAACTATAAAATTTCATCAAAGTGGCCAAATCCTCCCATAAATTTCATTTTGTCCAAATATCTGGCCATATGCTGGCTTCTGTTTGCCTAGTCAACTAAATGTCTCTGCAAATACTGAAGCAACAAAAAGTAACAATACTCACCCTTAGTAATGTTCCCCCTGTTATTCACTTTTACAGATGCTTCATTCTGTGTTAAATAGTTGATAATCATCATTGAAAAATATGGCATTTTGTACAGTCTCTTACATAACTCCTAGTTAACTCTTGGAATAGCGTTACCATCATAAGCTGCTTTCATGGATGACTTACAAGCATTTATCAAATTGAGATTAAATTGCCAGTAGAGCTTCCACTTGGAACATACAGTGAAACCCCACTTTTAAACTTTTCAAGAGACTTCAAAAAAAATGGCGTAAAACGTGATAAAATGTAAAATTTTAAACTGTAAAAGTTATGCCTAGGATATCCCATTGCACTTTATGTATGATTATGTACATAACAGTCATCAAAAGACTTGTCAGGGACTTTTTTTATTATCTAATAAAGGTTTATTATCTAATAAAAACAGCTGATGTAACTGGAACTTACAACTGTCGTGGAAGTAGGAACTCAATTTTATGTCATAATTGATGTTTTGGAAAGTTTGCAGCTGCCATTCATTATTTAAATAATGAAATTGCTGCAATAGTTATGAATTTTTTTCATGCTTAGCGCAATGCGTTTCGAGAATTTTTTCTCATTTTCAAGTGCAAATATGTACACAAGTATTTTGTGTGGTGTTTGAATATGTGTTATTCTGCATCTCTTGCACTGTAGTCATCTTTTTGAGGTTATCAAATACTTTGCCTCATCAGTTATGCAGAAAACCACACACACATGCAAACTGTCACTCACATTGTTTGTTTGTGTAACATCACAGAAAATACATACATAAATACTCCACTTGACAATGAGAATGATTTCTCAAAACATGTTTTGCTCAGCGTGAATAAAATACGTAACTGGCCCTGTATTTGAACTAAAAACATTTGAGCAACGCAAAGTGAATGACAATGTCAACTAGCGCTCCAAGTTGCCATATGCCGAAACATGCCAAATAGTGTTCAAGAAAGGTGTCATGATGATGATCACAACAATAACGAAACTTCGTTTGCGCAGTACAGACAGTTTGGAAATGGTTGTGATTAGTCATGATATCTTCATTTGAATGAATCTAGTTACTCCCATCAGCCACCGCGCCATTAGAGCTTGGCAGCAGTGGGAGATATTTCACAAATTGCTCCAACTTTTACATGTTTACTGGTTCAAATCTGCTGAGTGGAGTGCTTTGGTGTCAAGAAACTTAACCACATAATATTTGTAATCACTACTGGACATCCAAAGTCATGCCAGCGTCAATTTTTTCTCCACAAACATTTTTTTGTAATGCGCAAATCGCAGGAAAATTATAAATATGTTGAGGCAAAATCAGATGAAAATTAATATTGTGGGCATAGGAAATATGATAGGACCGATAAAAAAAATGTCGTAAACGGTGGTAAATGTTAATTCCGGGAACGTAAAAGTGGGGTTATACCATAGTACTTCTCCTTACTGATGCACATTATCCAGTGTTCCCAAACTATGAAATACAATACTACTAGGCTGAAAATCCTTTATGTCAATGTGTTCCATCATTCCAGTGAACTAATTTCTTTCTTCCTGTTCATAATCGTATAAATGTGTGGTAGAACTTAATATCCTAAGTGACCATTTGCTAAGATTCTTTCTTAAGGAAAGTCACTCAGGAGGACATTTCATAAAGGTGGATATCGTTGCCAGTATATACAGGGTTTATCAAAAGTATCATCGGATTTGGTGCGGCTATATTTCTGAAAGTAATAAACATATACAATGAATTTTGTTTTTTGTTTAATGGGAAACTTAAAAAGTGTTTCTTTAAATACCTTTTCATAGATGATCAATATGCCACCCTTGCGATGAGATGCACAGCATATGTTAATGCGGTATTCAAATTGTTCTCACAGTGACGCGACCATGTCTTGAGTTACAGCTTCCACAGTTGCTGTTAATCGATGTCTCAGTTCATTCGTTGTTGTTGGTAATGGAGGCACATAAACACAATCTTTTATAAACTCCCACAAGAAATAATCAACTACAGTTAGGTCCAGTGACCTTGGAGGCCAGTAGTGTAAGGCTGCATTATTTGGTCCATTACGACCGATCCATTGTTCAGTAACCCATTGATTTAAAAATTGCTGCACTTCCAGATGCCATTGTTGCTGTGCCCCATCTTATTGGTAAATGAAGTCGTTCACATCAGTATCCAACTGTGGGAAAATAAAGTTCTCAAGAGTATCGAGATATATGCTTCTGTAACAGTGTTCTCAGCAAAGAAAAATGGACCTTATGCCTTTTCCTGTGAAATTACACAAAACACATTAAATTTTGGAGAATTCCTCTCATATGGTTGTACTGTACCCCATATTCTCATAATATGACAGTTCACCGTTCACCTTTATATTTAAATAGAATGTTGCCTCGTCACTACACATGAAGCGGGGAAGAAACTATCATCCTCTATCTTGTCAAGAACGAAATTACAGAACTCGACACATTGTTTGTCACCTTTATGAAGAGCTTGCAGTAACTAAATTTTGTATGGTTTCATATGTAAACATTGACCCAACACATGGCGGATGGACATTGGGGACATGTTGAACCATTGAGCTGCACGGTGAATGGATTTCTGCGGACTCGTTGTGAAACTAAGACGGATGTGTTTGACATCTGTGTCAGTTACTCAGGGCGGTCAGTTACTCAGGGTGGTCCGGGGATTTGCCTTTACACAAACAACCTGTTTCTCGGAATTGTTCATGCCTTCGTCTAATGCCCTGTACTGTATAAGGATCCACACCATACCTAGTACGAAAGTTATGAACAATTATTACTGACCTGCACTGCGCAAAACATAGAACACAAAATGCCTGCTATTGTTGTGACATCGTTTTTACTAGAATTGAAGTGGGTGCACTCTGCTGCAACGAAACAGGAACCATGTAAAACTCGAGAGCTTGGTCTTTCCAACAGTAAGTTGTTCACGTACATCTCAAACAATACGGGGTGTATCTAGAAGAGACATCTAATTTTTAAAAAATAATAATTCTTATGTTATTTAAGATATGTGCTTGAACAATGTAATGTTGGAATGAGCAGACTCTTGAGTTTTTCATTATTCCTGCTAGGTAGAAGCAGTGTGCGCTCACTTCAGTTCTAGTAAAAATGGTGTTGGTAAAACAGAAAGCATTTTGTGTTCTACATTTTGCGCAGTGTGGGTCAGTAATAACAGTTTAGCGTGACTTTCGCACAAGGTGTGGCATGGATCTTCCTACAGAACAAAGCATTAGAGGAAGGCATGAACTATTCTAAGAAACAGGTTGTTTGTGTAAAGGCAAACCACCGGATCGTCCCAGAGTGTCTGGCACAGTCGTCGAATGCATCTGTCGTAGTTTCACAAGGAGTACGTATAAATCCATTTGCCATGCAGCTCAGTGTGCCCCCAGTGTCAATCAGGCGTGTGTTGTCGACTTTTACACATGAAACATACAAAATTCAGCTACTGAAAGCTCTTCGTGAAAGTGACGACAACATGTGGAGTTCTGTAATTTCATTCTTGGCAAGATGGAGGATGACAGTTTTCTTCCATGCTTACTGTTTAGTGATGAGGTAACATTCTCTTTAAAGGGAAAGTTGAACCAACATAATGTGAGAATATGAGGTACAGAACAACCACATGAAGATTTACAACATAAGAAGTACCCTCCAAAATTTAATGTGTTTTGTGTAGTTTCACAGGAAAAGGTGTATGGTCCATTTTTCTTTGCCAAGAACACTGTTACAGGAAGCACATATCTTGATATGTGTGAGAACTTCTGTTTCCCACAGTTAGAGACTCATTCGAATGACTTCATTTACCAGCAGTATGGAGCACCACCACACTGGAATCTGGGAGTGCAGGAATTTTTAATTCAAAGGATTACTGAACGGCAAACTGGTCACACTAAACCAAATGACTCGGCTTTAAATTACTGGCCCTAAGGTCACCAGACCTGACTGTGTTTGGGTATAAAAGACTCTGTTACCAACAACAATGAATGAACTGAGATATCACATAACAGCAGCTGTGGAAGCTGTAATTTAAGACATGTTTGCAGCAGTGTGGGAACAATTTGAATACCACATTGACATATGCTGTGCACCTCAAGGGGTGGCATGTGGAACGGCTATGAAAATACATGAAAAAAGACTTTTTGAGTTTCCCATTCATCAAAAAACAAATTTCATTATATATGTCTATTAGTTTCAGAAATCTAGGCATTCCAAATCAGATGATTCTTTCCAATACTCCCTGTGCTTTATAAGTGAAAATTTGTAGTATATTTTTGCGGATGTTACTGCTGTTTTCCAATTAGAGAAAATGGATTAAAAAATTTGATTCAATAAATGTAGGGTGCATTTTTCATCATCATTGTAACCTGTGTAAAAACGTTACTGGGCTTTGATAATTAACTATTGTGAATTGTTTTTAGAGCTTATTATAGTAGACTCAATCTCCATTGAGCTCTAAGTGTGATAGGTGCCCTGCTGTGTCTCACTGTTCATTAACATAGCAAAATACTGAAACATATCACTCTCCTTATGAAAAATACAGATAGTTCAGCTTTGTAAAGGTAAATGGTATTTTTGATAAGATGTTCTATTTCTGCAGCTGTACCACATTTTTAAGAAACATGTTATAGATTACCTTGCTATTACTCATTTGCTTTCTACTTACATTATATATCACTTGAAGGGACTATATCCCTTTCAATCTAGAATTAGTTGCTTGTCTTTACATCCCGAAAACTACATCTGAAAATGACTTAGTACCATATTTGTACTTGACAGACATGAAAGATCTATTTTAGAGCAAGCTTGCAAATTATATACTAACCCAGAGGAATATTACTTACTCCAAGTGTTGCTGAGTTACATAATATGGCAGTATACATTTTATTTGTCGTAATAAAAACTTGTGTGAGATAACAGATGTAATAGATATTAACATTATTTACAAACAACTTTTTATTATTAACTGCACATTTGTAGGTGCCTGTGTAAATAACAGCGAACACTTGCTTAAGGACACTAGTATTTACTTACGTCAGTGAAAATAATTTTTTTAAAAATATGTAATGTAACTGCATAGATAAAAAAAACCTACTCACCAAGTTGCAGCAGAGAAGACACACATAAAAAGGAGTGGAAATTTGTTGGCTTTCGGAGCCAGTGGCTCCTTGTGTCAGAATTGTTGAAGGGGAAGGAAAAGGCATGAAGGAAGAGGACTAGTGAGGTTTAGGACATGGGGAGTGTTTGGAAAAGTTGCTCAGAACCCCAGGTCAGGTGAGACTTACCAGACAGGATGAGAAGGAAAAACTGATTGTTGGGGACCGTACTGGCTGGGGTTTGAGAACCTAGGAGGTTAATGATGGAAGACAGGATAAGATTCAAGACAGAGATTGCTGGTTAAACATTGTTATGTGTTAAGAGTGGGAAGCTAAGTGCATTGTAAGTGATAGAGGCGTGTGTATTTGTGTGTGTGTGGGGGGGGGGGGGGGGGGGAGAGGTCAGAAAATGAAAGATACATAAAACTAAAAGGGAGTGGAGAAAGGAATGGTTATTGAAAACAGAAATTAAGGCCAGGTTGGTGGCGGGAATCGAGCACATTTTGGAACACAGTTCCCACCTGCAGAGCTCTGAGAAACTGGTCACTTGGAGGGAGCTTTCCTTGAATCAGTAAGGCTTCAGCCCCTGTTTTGGTCTAGATACATTGATGACATCTTTGTCATATGGACTCATAGTCTTGGAATCTCTAAATACATTATAGCAATTAAATTTCACTTGGTCCTATGCCTAATCCCATGCCGTTTTCTTTGATATTGACCTCATCCTCATCAAGGGTCAGCTACGCGCTTCCATTCATATTAAACCCACTAACAAACCCCAGTACATACATATTGACAGTTGCCATCATTTCCGTGTCAAAAATTCCTTCCCATACATCTGAGCCAAACATGTTTGTTCAGATGCTGATGTGTTACAGCAGTACACCACCATTCTCATCTCAGCCTTCACTGGCTGTAATTACTCCACTAGTTTAGTTCAAAGGCAGATCTTCCAGTCCATTTAATCAAATCCTAGTACTGCTGATCCATGCAAAAGAGAACTTAGAAGCACTCCTCTTGTCACTCAATATTATACAGGCCTTGAATTTATTAATCAGCTACTTCGACAAAGCTATGACTTCCTAAAATCGTGCCCTGAAATGAGGTAGAATTTGTCCCACATTTTGCCCACCACAGCTAGAATAGCTTTTTGACAGCCTCCAAATCTCCGCAATATCCTTGTCAGACCCTCTGCTCCTATGCACCTGTTCTCCTACTCGATGGTTCATACTATTGCCACCTCAGTGACTGTCCCCACTGTAAGATTTGCCCTATGCACCCTCCTACCACCACCTATACCAGCCATGTAACTGGCAAAACATATACTATCAAAGGGAGAGCCACCTCTCAAATCACACATCACGTACCAGCTGTTCTGTAAACACTGTTTGGCCTTTTACATTGGCAGGACTACCACCAAGTTATTAGTTATGAGTGGGAATAGACAAAGGTGTGTATTGGCAACACACAATATCCTTTTGCAGAGCATGCTCTGCAACTTTCCAACCACGACCTCGGTGCCTGTTTTACCACACATGCCATAGAGTCTTTCCCCAGACAACAGTTTCTTGGAATTCCACCAGTGGGTACTGGTGTTACAACATATCCTTGGTTCTAATAGCCACTCATGTGGCCTTGATTTACATTAATTTCTTCAGTCTCAGTGTTTCTTCTCAGTAACCATTCCTTTCTTCACTCCCTTTTAGTTTTCTGTATCTTTTATTTTCTGATCTATACCCCTTCCCCACCCAACTCTACCAGTTACAATGTGCTTAGCTTTCCACTCGTATTAATATGTGCACAATGTTTAGTCAGTAGTCTCTGTCTTGCTTATTCTTAGGGTTTCAAACCTTGGCTAGTGCGGTCCCCAACAATCAGTCTTTCCTTCTCAATTTGTCAGGTATGTGTGTCCTCTCCTGGGGTTCTGGGAGAGTTTTCCAAACTCTCCCCTGTCCTAAACCTCACAAGTCTGTTTCCTTCACCCTTCTTACTTCCCCTTCAATCCTTCTGCCAGAAGAAGGAGCCACTGACTCTGAAACCTTGCAAATTTCAACTCTGCATTATGTGTTTTCTCCTGCCACCACTTCCTGAATAGATTTTTTTAAATCTATCCAATTACATTTATCTAGTAACCACAATATGGGATTGTGCGTCTACCTTGATGCAAGCACTTTTGTTATTTATTTATTTATTTATTCCCCCAAACTAGGTTCAGCGACAAATATCGCCATCCTCTGGGGGATATTTTACTCTAAAACACATAGAAATAGCATACTTATAAAACAGTGTAAAACATTATTGTATTTTGTTCCACATATTACTTCTGTGAATAATTTCATAATACCTTATTTACTGTATGTACAGCATGATTTCACAATTGATGCCGTTGTTTCCAGCTTATTTTCTGTGCTTTTTATTGCCGTTCTTCTTGGCATACATCATGTTAACTAAAATTCTGTGAATGAACAAACACAAAACCATTAACTTATGTATGGCAGCGTTACTCAGTTGGTGTTGTGGTGTGTTATAGATACAGTTTTGGTGTGTACTTAATTGTAATATAATCAGGAATTACATTGTTGGATGAACAGATTTTGTTGTACTTGAGGTTCATGTTTGTTTGATGTAGTTTCACCGTCATTTTCTCAAGTTTGTTGAAGAGCGTTTGTGGGAATGCCTGGCGTGGCATAGAAACAAGTGGGCCTACAATCCCATATTGTTGTTTTTGTATTCAAACACCGACCAATGGAATAGTTGTAGGATAAAATTATTATATTATCTAGTTTTATTTACATAGACTATGACTGGTGTCAAGAGTCTATAAACTCATTGTATTGTATAAATGATAGAGTTTGTGCACTGTAACTAAAGAATTGCCAATATGTGTGAATTGTATCCAGTTTTGATAGTGCTTCTCTTGATAACGTGTCTAATATCTGTTTTTCATACAGCTTTATGTTAAAAAGCTGCGCGAGCCACCTGGCACTAGAAAACTGGGTTAATTTAGCAGGAAACAATGTTCGGACCTCTCACTACCGGTCCACTGACTGGTGCTGCATTCTGTTGTCAGTGTGTAGAATTATTTCAAAAGAAACATTAGTGAAAGTAACAACTTCTCTCGCACATGGCTGAACCAATATGACCAAACTGATGTGATTTCAAGAGTGTACTTACTAGGTTTCACAGTTTGCAGTAGTTCTGCTACAAAGATGTCACTTTTGTTGAGTGGTCAAGATATTTCGGAAGCTCAAAAGGAAAAAATTGGTCAATTACTCACTTCACACTTTTTTCATGCAAGGATATTTATGTATTCTGTCATTATTATTTTAAAAAGTTGTACTCTGCCAGAGAACTGACATAAATCAAAAACAAATCATGAAACTTTGTTCTTTTTTAGTATGTATTACTCTTGCAGTTACATATGTGCCACCGAGCGAGGTGGCGCAGTGGTTAGCACACTGGACTCACATTCGGGAGGACGGCGGTTCAATCCCACTTCTGGCCATCCTGATTTAGGTTTTCCATGATTTCCCTAAATCGCTCCAGGCAAATGCTGGGATGGTTCCTTTGAAAGGGCACGGCCGACTTCCTTCCCCATCCTTCCCTAAACCTCAGACCAATTACCTCACAGTTTAGTCCCTCCCCCAAAACAACCCAACCCAACATATGTGCCAGTAACACTTTAAATAACAGCATTGATGGCTTGTTTCCTAATAGCTAGTCTACAAATGTTAAACATCTGACCAAAATTGTTTCACCTTTCCAGTTTTTGTTGTATCTTTTACAATTAATTTCAGCTTATTCAGCTATTCCTTAAAGTGATACACTGTCTCTGTTGCATGCTCACATTAATAGAGCTCGTCCACTGTGTAATGGTCTTCTTCTAGCCTTCCCTCACTGGTCGTCTCATAATGGTCCTATTTGTGCTAACCTACCTTCAGAATATTTTGCAGAAAATGATGTCACTATTTAAAATAATTTATGGGTTTACCCCTCATACTCAAGTTTGGATGGGGAATTTTTTGTTGTCATATGAGGAGGACACTTATTAGCCTAAGTTTTGTTTAATCTAACCAGCCACCCTCTCCTACCTCTTCCCCACTCCCCACTCCCCACCCCATCCGACCTTCCTCAATCGATTCCTTTTTCCTCCATTAAGAAGGAACATTTGGTTCCAAAAGATAAGTGTGCTATCGTCTATTTTTTTACATGTTTCTGTCATTAGTTTGAGATTATGGCTCCTGAACGTAAGTACTTATCTGCACATCTGATGTAAGTATATAGATCATTTAGGCTCCTTGTGTACTAGTTGTGTGAATGGTAATGTCTTGCAGATGGGGGACCATATGTGGCAGCAGCAACAGAATCAACACTTACAGCAACAGAATCACCCACTCCACCCAATGCATCACCACCCACTCCATATCCAACAGCAACAGTTACAGCAGCAGAGGTTGCGGGCAGTGGGGAAGGCTGTCAACCACAGACAGCATTACAATCATCAGCAGCAGAACGGTGTGGTGGATGAATATGCTGGTCTCATGAGCCACCGTGAACGGCAGTGGTTGCTTGGCATTCAAATGCTGCAGCTTAACACTAACACGCCACACATAGATGATTATTATTATACTGTGAGTAATTCATAATGAGACGGCACAAAAATTAGAGCATGTTCATTAGTTACAATCTATTATGGAGAGCAGCTTGCATGTTTTCCTTCCCTTCTTGAAAACAATTTCTTTTCTATATATTGAAACAAAAATAATCAATTATTGACAAAATTATTTAATTATATTAAAAACAAAGATTCCAAGACTTACCAAGCAGGAAAGTGCCGGCAGACAGGCACATGAACAAAACCCACAAACACACACACAGAATTACGAGCTTTCGCAACTGGCAGTTGCTTCATCAGGAAAGAGGGAAGGAGAGGGAAAAATGAAAGGATGTGGGTTTTAAGGGAGAGGGTAAGGAGTCATTCCAATCCCGGGAGCGGAAAGACTTCCCTTAGGGGAAAAAAAGGATAGGTGTATACGCGCGCACACACACACACACACACACACACACACACACACACACACACACACACATATCCATCCGCATATCCATCTGCTTGTGTCTGTGTATGTGCGGATGGATGTGTGTGTGTGTGTGTGTGTGTGTGTGTGTGTGTGTGTGTGTGTGTGTGTGTGTGTGCGCGCGCGCGCGAGTGTACACCTATCCTTTTTTTCCCCTAAGGGAAGTCTTTCCGCTCCCGGGATTGGAATGACTCCTTACCCTCTCCCTTAAAACCCACATCCTTTCGTCTTTCCCTCTCCTTCCTGAAGAAGCAACCATCGGTTGCGAAAGCTAGTAATTCTGTGTGTGTGTTTGTGTGTTTTGTTCTTGTGCCTGTCTGCCGGCGTTTTCCCGCTTGGTAAGTCTTGGAATCTTTGTTTTTAATATATTTTTCCCATGTGGAAGTTTCTTTATTTTCACTTTAACCTCATGTTACCCTTTCCACCTTCTAATACCATTTCAACCTCACAACATCCCTACAACGACCCCATTAAATTTTATTTACATTCCCTCCACAAACATGCCTTCACCCTAGCCAGATTTCCCTAAGGTAAGTCTTTCCGCTCCAGGGATTGGAATGACTCCTTACCCTCTCCCTTAAAACCCACATCCTTTCGTCTTTCCCTCTCCTTCCCTCTTTCCTGAAGAAGCAACCGTTGGTTGCGAAAGCTAGAAATTTGGTGTGTGTGTTTGTGTGTTATTTTATTGTGCCTGTCTACCGGTGCTTTCCCGCTTGGTAAGTCTTGGAATCTTTTTTTTTTAAATATATTTTTCCCACGTGGAAGTTTCTTTCTATTTTATTTACATCATTAAATTATTTAATTAGGTTGATAAAAAATTGAATCACCAAGCCGCAGCAGAAGACACACATAAAAGATGGTTATAACTGGCAAGCTTTCGGAGCCAGTCTCCTCTGACCCACGGTTCTGGTTGACTTTCCTGAAATCGACCCCTTTCCCTAGATTTCACCAGTCCTTTTCCTTCACCTCTCTTCTTTTCCCGTCAACTCCCCTTCAACCCCCCTTCAACCCTGCTGCCTGAAGAAGGAGCCACTGTCTGGGAAAGCTTGCCAATTACAACCGTATTTTATGTGTGTGTTTTGCTGCTGCTTGGTGAGTACATTTTTTATCTATCCAATTAAACAATTCTCTATATTGAGAAATATATTTAATTACTGTCAAAATAAATAAGGAGGAAATTATTTTCAAAAACACAATTATCATAATGCTAACTGTAAATCTCGCATGCAGAAAGAGAATCGGATAGGTCCCACTTTCTTCTGATGTACTGCTTTACTTGTGACACATCTGAAAGTTCTCCTTTATGCTTAAGATTGTTTTGATGTAGCAAGATGGATTTTCTTTCGTATTTATTGGCACCTACAGCTAATGTTTAAAAAAGGAGAGGCCAAAAATCACTGAAATAGCAACAAGTATTTGTTTAAAAAATAAGTGATGTGTTTAGAGCAATATCTTCATTTATTGTTCTATAGAATCGTAGGTTTAAAATAACAGAAACATACATTTTTTATAATACACACAATATTAGTACCAGTGCTTGGTGGTGATGTGCGTAAGTTTTTCATTTTTTGCTTTACTGAAGTAAGGATCAGAATTTTCATATGTGAGTGTTGTTCATGACTATTAAGAGAAACAAATAGTGAGCAATATGCTGCATGTGTCCAGAATACTGAAGAGGCTCAAAATAAAAGTTAGTTTTATAATAGACGGTTGGTTTGAAAACTAATGTCTTATTTTTATTAATGTGGAAGGCAAAAAGCATCTTGAGCACTTTTGGGGGGAACGGTACTGATATATAAGGCTGGTTCAAAAATGATTTTGCTTAGAACTAAAAAATTTTGTAATAAATTTAAAAGCTTATTTGGTTATGTTATGTTGATCTCACAATTGCCTGTCCGTTTGAGACACAAATGAAAAAAGTCATGTCATTTACAGAGAAACTCATGCCAGAATAACTGAAAACTTTCTCGCCTTGAAACAGGTGGTGATGAAACTAATGAACTAACTAATTACAGCATTGTTAGAAAGCAGTGTTTTAAAAGCCATTAATGGGTTTTTTGTGGTGGTGCTGTATTCCAAACCATTTTAATACATACAAAATTCAAAAGCATTCTGTATTTTTGTCAATGATGCTATACCCTTATCTACGTTTATTGTGTAAATTTTTCAGTATTTAAATTTTAGGTGTAGTGATACATTTGTTCAGAAAACCTTATTCACTATAGAGAGAAGACAAAATTGCAAGTAAAAGAATAAATGTGCAATATTTAATTGCTTCCAGGTATTTATGTCCCGCCAACTGAAAAATGAGCAGAAAGATGGCAGTGTCCTTATTGCTGCTCAACAACACCACCAGCAGCTGCAGCGGCAAAGGGAGCGCAGGGATAGTCAGCGGTCGGAAGGAGGCCAGTCCTCACTCCAACAGCCCCGGGTCTACACTCCTGCTCAGTTTGAGAACTCACTTGGCAAACTTCAGGTTGGGGCACTCTGCAAGTGTAATACAAAGTTTCAGTTGTGTTGTGTTTCCATCTAAAAGTGGAACATGCCCAGGCCTCCTTCCACATTCCTGATCCCACAACATTCCTGTTCTTCCCACCTGCCTCACATCACCCTCAAACTCTGTATCTTATTTTTCTACACCACCATAGCTCACCAACTGAAACCTGCTCCTATCTTTTCTCCCTTTCTTCAGCTATTTTTCTGCATTTCTCATAGTAATCGGTATTCTACATTTGATTACCTGCATCCAGCCCTGCCACCTCCCACAACCACATATTTCATACTGACATATTCTTTCATAATCCTCTTCTACCCTGTTTGTCCCTCTCCCCAAACCACACTTTTATACTTTGTGTGGCAAAATGACCCATAACGGGAGAAGGAAACAGATTAAAGCTTCAAGGATTGAGAGGGTATGTGATGTTACTTCAGTGAGTACAGAATCAAGTCATATTCACAAATAACTTGGCAGTTTAAGTGCACTTAAGGGTATGACATTGCACCCACTCTGGCCTGGGTACATGCACTGATACTGTTGGGAGGGGAGTCATAAAGCCATTGTATCCTCTCCTATGGCAAGCTGACCTAAA
The DNA here is from genome assembly GCF_023897955.1 of Schistocerca gregaria. Lineage (NCBI taxonomy): Eukaryota > Metazoa > Arthropoda > Insecta > Orthoptera > Acrididae > Schistocerca > Schistocerca gregaria. The sequence goes on from NC_064927.1 coordinate 264,206,835, forward strand.
ATTGTGCCGACAGTGTTTCTTTATCACTGCCAACCATGATGTGATACTGGATTGCCCCCCCCCCCCCCCCCCCCCCCCTCCCGTGACTCCAGAAGTACCACCAATTTGCCTCTCTGAAACATTGGGAGGAGGGGACAATGGTCATCCAGGGTAGTGCAGAATAACGATTCACTGCTGAACAAAATTCAGTGCCATTTATTAACACTCCATGCTTTCTGGTCATGGCAGCACTCCAAATCTAGTCATTTTTGTTGTGTTAATGGCAGCCCATGAACCATGGACCTTGCACTTGGTGGGGAGGCTTGCGTGCCTCAGCGATACAGATAGCCGTACCGTAGGTGCAACCACAACGGAGGGGTATCTGTTGAGAGGCCAGACAAACGTGTGCATCCTGAAGAGAGGCAGCAGCCTTTTCAGTAGTTGCAGGGGCAACAGTCTGGATGATTGACTGATCTGGCCTTGTAACACTAACCAAAACGGACTTGCTGTGCTGGTACTGTGAACAGCTGAAAGCAATGGGAAACTACTGCCGTAATTTTTCCCAAGGGCATGCAGCTTTACTGTATGAATAAATAATGATGGCATCCTCCTGAGTAAAACATTCCGTAGGTGAAATAGTCCCCCATTCGGATCTCCTGCGGGGACTACTCAAGAGGATGTCATTCTCAGGAGGAAGAAAACTGGCGTTCCACGAATCGGAGCGTGGAATATCAGATCTCTTAATCGGGCAGGTAGGTTAGAAAATTTAAAAAGGGAAATGGATAGGTTAAAGTTAGATATAGTGGGAATTAGTGAAGTTCGGTGGCAGGAGGGACAAGGCTTCTGGTCAGGTGAATACAGGGTTACAAACACAAAATCAAATAGGGGTCCTGCAGGAGTAGGTTTCATAATGAATAGGAAAATAGGAATGCGGGTAAGCTACTACAAACAGCATAGTGAATGCATTATTGTGGCCAAGATAGATACGAAGCCCATGCCTACCACAGTAGTAGAAGTTTATATGCCTACTAGCTCTGCAGATGAAGAAATTGAAGAAATCTATGATGAAATAAAAGAAATTATTCAGATAGTGAAGGGTGACGAAAATTTAATAGTCATGGGTGACTGGAATTCGTCAGTAGGAATAGGGAGAGAAGGAAACATAGTAGGTGAATATGGATTGGGGGTAAGAAATGAAAGAGGAAGCCGCGTGGTAGAATTTCGCACAAAGCACAACCTAATCATAGCTAACACTTGGGTTCAAGAATCATAAAAGAAGGTTGTATATATGGAACAACCCTGGAGATACTAGAAGGTTTCAGATAGATCATATAATGGTAAGACAGAGATTTAGGAACTAGGTTTTAAATTGTAAGACATTTCCAGTGGCATATGTGGACTCTGACCACCATCTATTGGTTATGAACTGTAGATTAAAACTGAAGAAACTGCAAAAAGGTGGGCATTTAAGAAGATGGGACCTGGATAAACTGACTAAACCAGAGGTTGTAGAGAGTTTCAGGCGTGAGCATAAGGGAACAATTGGCAAGAATGGGGCAAAGAAATACAGTAGAAGAAGAATGGGTAGCTTTGAGGGATGAAGTGGAGAAGGCAGCAGAGTATCAAGTAGGTAAAAAGATGAGGGCTAGTAGAAATCCTTGGGTAACAGAAGAAATATTGAATTTAATTGATGAAAGGAGGAAATATAAAAATGCAGTAAATGAAGCAGGCAAAAAGGAATACAAACGTCTCAAAAATGAGATCGACGGGAAGTGCAAAATGGATAAGCAGGGATGGCAAGAGGACAAATGTAAGGATGTAGAAGCTTATCTCACTAGGGGTAAGATAGGTACTGCCTACAGGAAAATTAAAGAGACCTTTGGAGAGAAGAGAACCACGTGTATGAATATCAAGAGCTCAGATGGAAACCCAGTTCTAAGCAAAGAAGGGAAGGCAGAAAGGTGGAAGGAGTATATAGAAGGTTTATACAAGGGCGATGTACTTGAGGACAATATTATGGAAATGGAAGAGGACGCAGATGAAGATGAAATGGGAGATATGATACTGCGTGAAGAGTTTCCCAGAGCACTGAAAGACCTGAGTGGCAACAAAGCTCCGGGAGTAGACAACATTCCATTAGAACTACTGACAGCCTTGGGAGAGCCAGTCCTGACAAAACTCTACCATCTGGTGAGCAAGATGTATGAAACAGGTGAAATACCCTCAGACTTCAAGAAGAATACAATAATTCTAATCCCAAAGAAAGCAGGTGTTGACAGATGTGAAAATTACCGAACTATCAGTTTAATAAGTCATGGCTCAGTTTAATAAGTCATGGCTGCAAAATACTAACAAGAATTCTTTACAGACGAATGGAAAAACTGGCAGAAGCCTACTTCGGGGAAGATCAGTTTGGATTCTGTAAAAATATCGGAGCACGTGAGACAACACTGACCTTACGACTTGTCTTAGAAGCCAGATTAAGTAAAGGCAAACCTACGTTCCTAGCATTTGTAGACTTAGAGAAAGCTTTTAGCAATGTTGACTGGAATACTCTCTTTCAAATTCTGAAGGTGGCAGCAGCAAAATACAGGGAGCGAAAGGCTATTTGCAATTTGTACAGAAACCAAATGGCAGTTATAAGAGTCTAGGGACATGAAAGGGATGCAGTGGTTGGGAAGGGAGTGAGACAGGGTTGTAGCCTCTCCCTGATGTTATTTAAACTGTATATTGAGGATGCAGTGAAGGAAACAAATGAAAAATTCGGAGTAGGTATTAAAATCCATGAAGAAGAAATAAAAACTTTGAGGTTCGCCGATGATATTGTAATTCTGTCAGAGACAGCAAAGGACTTGGAAGAGCATTTGAACGGAATGGATAGTGTCTTGAAAGGAGGGTATAAGATGAACATCAACAAAAGCAAAACAAGGATAATGGAATGTAGTCGAATTAAGTCGGGTAATGCTGAGGGAATTAGATTAGGAAATGAGACACTTAAAGTAGTAAAGGAGTTCTGCTATTTGGGGAGCAAAATAACTGATGATGGTCGAAGTAGAGAGGATATAAAATGTAGACTGGCATTAGCAAGGAAAGCATTTCTGAAGAAGAGGAAGTCGTTTCTGAAAGTATTTGTACGGAGTGTAGCCATGTATGGAAGTGAAACATGGACGATAAATAGTTTGGACAAGAAGAGAATAGAATCTTTCGAAATGTGGTGCTACAGAAGAATGCTGAAGATTAGATGGGTAGATCACATAACTAATGAGGAAGTATTGAATAGGGTTGGGGAGAAGAGAAGTTTGTGGCACAACTTGACTAGAAGAAGGGACCATTTGGTAGGACATGTTCTGAGGCATCAAGGGATCACAAATTTAGCATTGGAGGGTAAAAATTGTAGAGGGAGACCAAGAGATGAATACACTAAGCAGATTCAGAAGGATGTAGGGGAGATGAAGAAGCTCGCACAGGATAGAGTAGCATGGAGAGCTGCATCAAACCAGTCTCAGGACTGAAGACCACAACAACGACAATGGCAGCCTGTGTGTGGGGTGATAATTTCCTAGTTTGGCTGTTGCTAGTCTTTAGCCAGTGGTAAGGGGTGACACACAGTGTTGCAGGGTGTCCACTACAGTAGTCTCTTGACTATCTGATCCGGCCTTTTTACTATCCAGCCTACTTAATTAATATCATAATAATAATCATCTTTGATAAGAAAGGATTAATTTATTGTATGTACTGTATTTTTGCAAAGCATTAGCAAGTGGGTGCCAGCTACATTGCTGCGTGGCCTTTCAAAATGTTTTGTGTGTGTTGTGTGCTCCTAGCACATTTTGGAGTCATAGGTATTAGGTACATATTGTATTATTAATACTGAATTAATTACCGGAACCACTCTTCAACAAATGATACTATTGAAGCCCTCTTCTAGCACTCAAAAAACAACAATGAACACACATGGAGAGCAGTTCTGTTGGTAACCCTGTGTTCTTTGTTTCTTCAGACATCCAAAGAAAGTGCATTGTTAAATAATTTGTTTGTGTTTTAATTAGTGTGCCTGAAAGGGGTAATAAATGAAAGAACTTTGTAGTGACTATGGACCAGACACTGTGGGCTGTAACACAACTGGATTCTGGGGTAGCAACCAAAACTATTGCTTTGGAGTTAAGGTTAGGAAAAAGTACTGTTCGGAGACAGCAAGAAAAAAATAGAGCAGAAATTGAAAAGCGGTGTGCTTCCCAAACTAGTGGAATAAAAGTAAGAAAGATGATTTTCAGAGGTAATCATAAAGAAGTTGAGAAGCTTTATTTTTGTGGCATGAACATTTAAGAGGGAAAGGGTTGCTGCTTACTGGGCCAATATTGCAGAAAAAAAAGCATTGCATTTTCAGTGACAAATAGAAGATTCAGAATTTACTGTCAGTAATGGCTGGTGGGATGGATGGGAGGGGGGATCAGTATTTGCCAGGTTACCATTAGTGGAGATGCTTTATCCTCTGAGAAAGAGGATGTGCCATTGTTGAAGACTATCTGTTGAAATGAATTGATGAAAAGGGAATTCTGGGGAACAGTTGTACAGTTGCAAACAGAGTGGAGAGTTATTGCAGCACAGAAGGGAGCCAAAAAAAGGGAAATATTCATCTGTGTCAAATACTTTTTAAAAACCTCGAACGACTATGTTTCATCCTTTTTGTTAGGCCTGTTGTTTCAGATGTGTGTGATCATGCTAAATAATTTATAATGATGATCATTTTATGTTTCCTTTGTTAATTTTTATTGTGTGCGGTATGTACTTAATAAACATTTATAACTAGCATGTTTTATATAAGAAGTAAGAAAATGGTAATAAAATTGGGTTTCGCTGTCAATAAGGGTTGTTCTGAATGGTATGGCTGGAATCGAAAGAGAATTTATAGAACTGAGACCTTTTTATTTATTTATCCGGCTTGTGGTGCCTGGATGTGGCCAACTGGAACCTTGGCGAGTATGCCTGTCCTGTCATCACCATGCAGTCCAACATCGGGCCAGTGGCACATCTGAATGCCCACAAATTTGTATATTGCACAATTTGACCAGCCAGCCAAATGAGATCCAGAGTGAGGTCCCATTCAAACTCTTGTCAGATACTGATAACACATTCTCACATGAGTACCGTATTTACTCGAATCCAAGCCGCACTTTTTTCCGGTTTTTGTAACCCAAAAAACCGCCTGTGGCTTAGAATCGAGTGCAAAGTAAGTTCTGAAAAATGTTGGTAGGTGCCGCCACAACTAACTTCTGCTGTTGAATATATGTAGCGCTACACAGGCATGCTTTGCAGGCACAAAGATAAATACTGGCGCCGAAACCTCTGAGTCAGTAAATAAATTTTAAAAAAAGGTGGAAGACGAGCTTTTTTCTCCGCCCCGAGTTTCGTCCGCTGCATTTTCATACATTATCCAATGAAGTAAATACAAATTCCGTATTGTTCATCTTCAAATGTAGCAGCATTTCAGTGTACTTATAAAATCTGACTTTCAAGACTGGGATGTTTGTCAATATGGGCTACTCTACGTTGTGAATTTTTTTCCTACCTATGAGAAGAGATGGTTCCTAATAGGAACTTTTATGAATTGTGTATCACATGCAGTATTCTCTTCACCATAAGATACCAGATAGAATTAATGGGGGATATTGAACGTATACAGAGAAAGGCAGCACGAATGGTCACAGGTTTGTTTAATTCTTCGGAGTGTGTCAGAGAGATACTGAAGGAACCGAAATGGCAGACTCTTGAAGACAGGCATAAACTATCGCGAGAAATTCTGTTAATAAAGTTTCAAGAACTGACTTTAAATGATTACTCTAGGAATATACTAAACTTCCTGCGTATTGCTCACATGGGGATCTTGATGATAAGATAAGAATAATTACTACATGCACAGAGGCATTCAAGCAATCATTCTTTCCACGCTCCTTATGTGAATTGAACAGGAAGAAACCCTAATAACTGGTACAATGGGACATACCATGTGCCATGCACTTCACATGCTTTTCAGAATATGAATGTAGAGGTAGATGTAACACTTCTGAACATGAGTGTCATAATTGCACCCTGATGGACATTCTACCTGCCACAGAGAATTGCAACTGTAAACATTTATGTACCCGGTGATGGTGTGTATGTGTACAAAGTTACAGTGACATCTGACCATGTCTTCTGCGTACTTCACTTTTTTTGTCAGTCAGTGTGTTTCCTGATGAAGTAATCAATCTTCATAAATATGTATCACTCAGGAGTAAAGGAGACCACACACTGATTAACAGAGGCATTGAATCATTGGCCGGCAGACACAAAAGAGAAAGATAACTTGGTAACTTTTGGAGTAAATCCTTTACCAAGCTAGAGTAAAAAGAAAATTCACATTCACATGCTTTTGTCTGTACATAGTACCGACTGGACACACAATACCAGAAATGCAGTTCAACACATGGACTAGGCTGGGGTAGGGATTTGTGCAGGGCAGTGAGGGAGAGACATAGGAGGTAGGAAGAGGGTGGGTGGTGGCTACCTAGTGGCTAGGAGGGAGGCAACTGGTTTGATGGCTAGGCATGTAGGAGGGAGGAGAGGCAGGTGCATGAACTAGGCATACAATGCACAGGCTAAGTGTGTGATGGCCAGGGGCAAGAGCTGGTTGGTTGTGGCACACAATGAAGGTCATGTGGAGATGTTAATTCGGAGGGGGTGATGCTGCAGAGCAGAGGGAAACTGTTGGGTAGAGGATGTGGAGGCAGTGAGTTAATGGCAATTGAGGTCAGGAGGGTTATGGAAAAGGGATGTGTGTTACATGGATAACTGCCATCTGTATAATTCAGGAAAGCTGGTGATCTAGGGAAGGATCCAGTGTTAAGTGGAGCAACTGGAATTGAGATTGTGCTCGGATCCATGTTGTGCCACTGTGTATTCAACTTTATTCTTGGCCACATTTTGGCAGTGGCCATTCATTGGGTTGGACTGCTGGTTGGTTTTCATACCAGTATAAAAACTATGCAGTGATTGCATTAGACTTAGTATATGAAACGGGTGCTTTCACAAGTGGCTCTGTTGATGATTGGTAGGGTAAGTACTGGGTGGATGGATGGGTATTCCACAGGGTTATGAACCATGTGGCAAGGGCTTGGGAGTGTGATTAGCATATGGGTGTATGAGCATATTGTGTAAGTTGAATGGGAGATGTAATACCACTTCAGGAGGGGGTGGAAGGATCTTGGGTAGGATGCCCCTCATTTCAGGGCACGATGATATACCATCGAAGCAGTTTTTTCAGTTCAGGGTGATACTGAGTGACATGTGGGCACTCCTTTGTGGCTGATTCTTGGGGGTGGTGAAATGACTGTGGGTGTGTGAGGATATATCACAGAGATCTCTTTTCAGACTAGGTTTGGTATGTAGTGTCTATCTGTGAAGGCCCTTGTGAGACCTGCATATTATCTTCAACTCAATGTCCATTCTTTATTCCTTAACATGTCTCTACCTCCTTCTCCTCTACAACTAATATTTTTATACAGCACCAATGTGGCTCTCTTCCTTCCCATACCATTTTACCTTTCTTACTGTCTGTTTAGTTATCTACAAATCATTGTCCATTCTTTATTCCTTAATATATGTGTACTATCTCCTCCTCTATAATACTTGTAATGATTTCTGCATCAAAAGGAAAATTCATGTGCAAAAGCTATGAAATTTTGAGGTGGAATGGCATATTTTAAGTTCAGGAAACTGTATTTTTAGCTTTGTGAAGTGTAGCATGCTTCCAATTATTCAGGTGCAGATGATCCAGCTTGCTAATTATCTTCCTAAGTATCTGTGTGTCACTCACTGACTTTTTAAGAAAGTAAAAAACTAAGCCTCAAGTATTTTGTTTGAATTACAATGAATAACTACTGGTTCGGAAGACATAAATGGTGGAAACATCAGCTAGCAGTTAAGCAATTATGCCTATGAATCAGGATAAGATCAGGTAAGTGATAGTCACAGAGAACAAGGTGTGTCCAGTAGAGGAAGAGAGCGCGTCTGTTATCACACTTACTGAGGCACTGAAATGTTTGGATATGTTGTTAAATTATGAAGGAAGAAATTTCATTGCCTGTACTGATATTTTGAGTCTGAAAAATGAGTCACCATTGGGAGAAAGTGAACTACAAACAGTAACAGAAGAAATTGGTTGACTGTTTCCCAAAAGTAAACTGAAAGCAAATCATATGAAATACAGTGTGTTTTAAGTCCTATTTTGTAAATAAATTTTCACAGTCAGGCAATCAATGTATAAGTATTGTAAATAGCAGTTTCTGGTAATTTTGGATTATCCCTTTGTGTTTGTTATCTGTGCAATCTTGAGTCTGTATTAACCAATTTACATACAATTTTTATTAGCATTTTCACACAGCCATACAGCTGTTTTTGACAAAATTTGAAGTTCTCATAACAGTATACTAAATCATCAGATTACATTCCATTCGAAAAGAACTGTGACTGATGCCTGAACAACAGGGAACTAACATGCATCGAGATTAGAAAATAGTGCATTGATAATGGCTAGGCACTAGACTGATTTTTGCCCTCTGTAAATTATAAGTATAGTAAATGGTATTTTACAGTGGTTATTTCATTATATATGGACATTATACTGTGATAAATATTCAAACATAATTGAACTGAATATGCTAGGCCTGAAATCAATTGACCTGTATATCTAAAACTAAATTAGACTAGTGAGTTTGTAGTAATTAAGATTTCACTGGTTTTAAAAACAGTTGGTTGATGTGGTTGTTAAAGTAGACACTGGATCTTACTTTGTTACAAAAGCCAGTTGCTGATGTTTAGTAAATAAAGGTAACATGGTGTTTGTTGCAGGTTGGAAGTGTCACTGCACCAAGGAAGATAATTGATATGGACATCATGAACACGGATACCAGTGATGCAGTATTGCCACCACAGCAGAAGGACTTGAGGAAAACTAAGCAGCTTCTTTTGGAAATAGAAAGGGTAAGTTTCTGTAGTCTGTAGAAAATGAACTAATGTAGTCTATGAAATTTCGATGAAGATGAGTTACAAAAACATTGTGGATTTCTTGACAAATGTAATAATTGGAAAAGATCACTGGTTCATGCCAATTGGGCATCTAATTAAGTACAATAGATTTCTAAAGTGCATTTTTGTAGGAAAAGCAGAATAGAACCATTGGCAGGCACAGAATGTCAAAGTGTGATCATTGCAATGAATTGCATTACTTTTATGAAGTGTACAGGTGACAGTGAGATAGAGTAGAATGACTGTGTTAGGACGGTATAACGTAATTTCAAACCTTATCAAAACGTTTCCTCAATTACTCCTTCCACAAGATAATCAGGGAAAAAAAGTTCACCACCTACTCTAGTTTTTGCTGTTAATATAGATAAACTTCAGTATCAAGTATGATATTTTAATGTATTACTTTTTTACGACTATAATCTGTTCATCATAAGAATAAACCTGTTGTAAACATTACGCCATGTATTCTTCCACATTCGCTTGAATCTCATTGGATTTCGTGTCACGAGGAGCTGAAGCTAAGCTGTATTGACTACAGTCAAGTACAATCATACGAATGTGTTTTATGCAGTGTTACATGCATATAGACTGAGCAATTATGCGGGATAACAGCTTTACTGGCGCGTTAAACCTGCACAGCACTGGCCAGCCAAACGAGCGAAGAAACAATATAGCTTCAAATGTCATTTAAGTTTTAAAGTGAATGAAACAATATTTGGCAAGACTACCACAAACTTCTTGGGTGACCAGATGGAAAGCATAAAATGCTCTCATTCTCACCTAGCATAGCATTATAATTACAGATGAATGATGAAAATTCCTAACTTAAACACAGGGTAATTTTTCTGAGTGAGATTGTGTGATACAAAAGCATACTGCAGGGATTTCTCCGTACTGTTGAATACTGAAAGTAACAAGTCGATCAACAACAAAATCCATGAAGACTCCTTGGCACTGCCATTCTATATTCCACCACCGTTCACCAGTGACGTGTGAAAACGGTGTGTGCATTATTTCTGGTATGTCTGGCAGCTTAACGGTCTTGTTATTTCTTGGGCCGAATCCCTTAACTTCACTCCAGATCAGTTCTGTTGGGTTCATATTGTAATGGAACAGAGAGAAATGTGAACATGCAGCATTTGTATGGTGTGTTTGATACTGTAAAAAAGATTGTTTTTCCTGTTCCCATGACATTGATCACTCTGGTTCGTGTAAGAGTATAGAGTATTTTGTTTCATTTTTGCCCTAAAAATTAAATTGTTATGTTTTCTTAATTTAAGCAACCTTTATTAACAATCTTTCATAAAATATTGATAATTAAGAATTAATATTTGAAGTGAAACCAGGAATTTTGCATGCAGTATGTAATTAAAAACAAGAAGACATGCATTATTCCTAAAAAATCATGATGAATTTTCAATTACGACATGTAGCTATTTCAAATTGAATGGGGAAAAAAAAACCTAAAACAATATTTGAACCAGCGATCCATGAAATGCACTAAGTTATGAATCTACTATGCAGCCAATTCCACCATATATCCAATGTATATTTATATATCAACTGTATTAAATACGGTCCCTTGGAAAACTTCAAAGCCGGTCTTTCTTTTTTTTTCTTCTGTAAATTTAACCATGTTCCAAATGCGTATTTCACTACAGAACAGGAAGCAACCTCAGTCATTTTCCTACTACATATTAATAGCATGATAATCAGAGCACTACAGTACAGAGACTGTGACTGTACACGATTTTTAAAATAAAAACAACATAGCTAAAGCATGATTAAGGAAGACATCAATGGCTGTTAATATGTTAGAATATCTTACAGTTTCCTTTAATGTAACTTAGTAACAACGTATCTAATATGTAAGGAGGAAGTACTCCAAGAGCATAACACCACCAGTGTGTGTGTGGGGGGCAGAGGGGAGGGGGGGGACATGCGCTATGGCTTTTGACCAATCATTGCATTTGTGTTTGTTTACATCTGGTTCATTCTTACAACGAACAGAGTATATAATTGTATGCGCTATGCTTTGTAAAGATATACCCACCTATACCGGTGGGTGTACTTGCAAAATTATATTATTGTGTGACGAGATATGATGTCATGAACATTGGAATGCATGAAAAACTAGCTTTTCTTATAACAATATTATGAAAAAGATAGATTGCTGTACACCCTATACTGGAGATTTTGAGTCACAGACAAATACAACAAAAGGATTGCTAAGCAGTCGAGCTTCAGCAGTCAGAGATGGTGGCCATTTGTGTGTGTGTGTGTGTGTGTGTGTGTGTGTGTGAGAGAGAGAGAGAGAGAGAGAGAGAGAGAGAGAGAGAGAGAGAGATGTAGGTAGGTAGGTAGGTAGGTAGGTAGAGTTATGCTTGTGTGAATGTGTGTGTGTGTTTGCCTTTTGACCGAAAGCTCAAATGTGTAGCAGTCTTTTTGTTGTGCCTGTCTGCAACTCTGTGTTTCCTGTGTATGGTTACCTCTGGATTCGATTCCCGGCCAGGTTGAGGATTTTCTCTGCCCAGGGACTATCCAGTCCCTGTTTGTGTTGTCCTCATCAGTCCATCATCATTCATGAAAGTGACTAGATTGGACTGTGTTTAGTGTGGTATAGTTTGGGAATGTGTCAGGGCACTGATGACCACACAGTTGAGTGCCCCACAAACCAGTCATCATCATCATCCTGTGTATGGTGAGTAGCAATGTATCCTTTCCATAATACTATCACCAGTTTTCAGAAAAGCGAGTTGTTCAAAGATAAAAGATCACTTGCTGAGTAGATTTTTTACCTATCCAATTATAAGTTATTACTATAGAAATTATTAGCACTATGAACACTTTTGGCATTAATAGTCATTATGCATCTCAAGACCATATCTTTTAAAGTGTCTTTTCTTCATAAATATCAATTACTTATGCCGTTGCTTACTTTGTCAAAGTGTGTAACTACTGGAGATCTTATCAGCTGAGTCTTTTTCATAAAGTCAAAAATTCAGTCACTTTGTTTTTAAAATCACCAACATCAATCTGAATAGTCAAGGAATAAAAGGTGCAAAATAATATCCTTTTTCAGAAAATTCAACACCGTAAATATATTCATCCCTTAACATGTTCACACTGGTCTGTTTTATCACATTTTACAATATTCGCCATGACGAGAATTTAAGTTCATTTTTCTTAGAGAAGTAATTGATGCAGTGACTCCGAACAAATTGGCGGTATCTTCTACTGGACGCTGGCTGTCATCTAACAGTTTCACTCTGACCAGCGTCCTTGTAGTCTTCTCACAGCGAAGTATATGCAGCCACGTTGCTCTGATCCCTGTGCATAAACATGAAACATAAACAATACACACTTTTGTAGTTACCTTATAAAATGATAATGGCTAGAAATCCTTTAACGATATTTTAAAGAAATTTACATATCCTTAGGTCGCTCAGGTGGCAAACGCAGCAACATGAGAAAATTCCATCTCCTTAAAAGGTTCCACTCTGTTGAATGAAGAGAATTCTGAGTTACAAATATGGTACTGTGAATAACTAACTTGCAAGAGTGTGGTTTCAAACTCTCTCCCCTCCCCAGAACTCATACACAAAGGAAATGGGATAAGGGCACAATTTAGAAGAAACGGTAATATCAGAATGTAAAGAGATAATTATGGAATTTGGCTTTACCCCAATGAAATTTATAGAATAATTTCTTTTTCAGTACTAGCCATTGACCGTAGAGCGGAAAGTCTGCTTATAGTTTGGGCTTGATATTGTAGGTAAATAAAATTGTTTGCCAAGTTTAAAGGAGGAAGCAAAGCATGATGCAATTATATTAAATAGTGCTCTATTGTTTTTGATAATCATTCAATTTAAAAAGTGTTAAACACTCGTGTGTTATGTGTGTGTGTGTGTCTTTTTTTCCCTAGCTGTACATGTTAATACTTCAAGTGGAAGATCTGAAGAGTGACATACCAGAAATACGGGAAGCAGTGACAGAAAATAGAGAAGACCTCCTGCGCAAAATAGTCTCTGCAGTCCTGCTGGGTGATCGTCTGGCAAGCATTCTCTGCGTCCGGAAGGGCAGGGTTCGTTGAGTGATACTGTTTTCTCCAAATTATTATTTCATACAGAAAGTTATGTATGTTGTTGTTTATTCAGTTCTCAATCTAATCATATTGGCATGAGTCCATCTGCACTCAATGACTCGAGAATACTTCATTAAATAAAAGCCCCTCTAATCTTGGATTGAAATGCATGTAAATCAATCATGCTCAGTGCTAACTGTCCCAGTAGAATATTCTGTACTTGAAAATGGCAGCCTTATCACAGCTCATGAGTCACCATGTCTCAAGTTCCACTGTACTACTTACCTTCAATATGCTGAGCTGATGGAACTATCTCATTACATGTCAGTACATAAATAGTAACTGAAGTAAGTTAACTTAAGAATATGGCAAAAGGATCATTCGATGCATGCACAGACGCACTGAATGAAGTAATATGTTGATTGTAAATGTATGATTGAAACTTCTGTATAAAATCTGTAATTATAAATTTATGAAATGATGCCTGGTTATTTTACAATAGAGAAGAGGTATAATAATAACAATAATATAGAGAATGAATGTGGTACTGTTTTTGCCTGCTGATTTCACTGGCCTGTCGGTTTTTATGCAGTTGTGCAAATAATAAAACTGCAATGATGAAAATGCACCATAATAATTTGGAAAAAATATTTCTCGAAAACTATTCATAGTGTACTACATCCTGTTGCATTGTTTATACGAGGATGTTTAAATTGTGTGCCAAACAACTAAATGTAATAATTGGCCTCTGGAGACAATATGTGTACATTCGCATAATGTTGGTACAGAGAACAAATGAAACCATTCCCCAGTCGATTTCATTTGAGCCCTTGTATGTTGTAGTAGCACTGTTTGATAAATTTATGAAGATTTGCAAATTTGGCTAATTTTGTGTGCATGTAGTATCCAAAGTACAAACATAACAGATTGGTTATTTTAGTTCTCAAAAAAAAAAAAAATTGTCTGGTTTCTGAATCTAATGATTCCGTCCCCCAAAGACATAGCTGTCCAACTTTCAATCATCAGTCTTCAGACCGGTTTGGTACAGCTTGCCATGAATTCCTCTCTTGCGCTGATCTCTTCAGGTCATAGTAGCACTTGCATCCTACATCCTCTGTTATTAGTTGAATATATTCCAATCTCTATATTTCCCTACAGTTTTTACTGTCTGCAGCTCCCTTTAGCTCTAAGGAAGTTATTCCCTGATGCCTTATCACAGATCCTGTCATCCTGTACCTCGTCCTTATCAGTGTTTCCCATGTGTTCCTTTTTTCACTGATTCACAATCTCATTCCTTATCAGTCCACAAAATTTTCAATGTCCTTCTGTAGCATTATATCTCAAACACTTAAATTCTTTTCTTTCTAGTTTACTTCCAGTCCATCTTCTCTTCTCATTCAACTATTCATTTCATTCAAAGATCTTGTAATTCTTCACTTTTGCCGAGGATAGCAGTGTCATAAGCAGATCTTGTTGTTGATATCCTTTTGCTTTGAATCTTAATTCCACTCCCAAACCTTTCTTTTATTTCCATCATTGCTTCTTTGATGTATAGATTCAACAATAGGTTTGAATGGCTGCCTCCATGTCTTTGTTATTTGTCTTCCATTCTTATTGTTACCTTACGGTTCTTGTACATATTGTATATTACCAGTCCTTGTCTAGAGTTTACACCTATTTCTCTCATTATTTTGACATCTTAATTTTACACCTTTGGAATTCTTTGTGTGTCAGAAAATTCTGGGAATCTATCTTGGATGTTTTTTTTTTTTTTTTTTTCCTTGCTTCCATTATGAAGTAAAATGTTACAACTGTCTTGCCTTGCCTTTACCTTTTGAAAGCCAAACTGATAATCTAACAGGTCTCAGTTTTCTTTTCTATTCTGCTTCATATTATTCTTGTTAGCAACTTGGATGCATGAGCTGTTAAACTGATTGTGCAGTAATTTTCACTCTTATTTGCTTTTGTTACCTTTGGGATTGCGTAGATATTTTTTCCAAGTCTGATGGTATGTCTGAATGTTCATAGATTCTTTATACCAACTTAAGTAATCGTTTGGTTGCCATCCCCCAATGAATTTAGAAATTTCTGCCTTATTTGATCACAAATTTTCTAACACATTGTCAAATTATTTAATGGATCCCCTATGTCTACCATATCAACTCACATTTCTTCTTTAATCACACTGTCAAAGGTAGAGACCTTCAGTTTTTTCTTTCCATCTGTCTGCTCTCATTTGCATTTAACAATGCAATTCCCATTGCACATTTAATATTGATACATTTGCTTTTAATTTCACCGACTGTTGCTTTTTCTGTATGCTAAATCAGTCCTTCTGATGACAATTTATTTTTTTGATTTCTTCACATATTTCTTGCAGCCATTTCACTTTGTCTTCCATGCACTCGCTATCCCAAACATTTTTATACTTATTTCTTTCTTCTGTCAATTGAAGTATTTCCTCTGTTATCCAAAGTTTCTTTGCAGTTACCTTCCTTGTACCAATGTTTGCCTGTCTAACATGTGTGTTTGCCCTTTTGAGAGATTCCATTCCTCTTCAAATGATCTATCTGTTGTGATATTCGTTCTCTTAGTACTGATAGCCTCAGAGAACTTCACCACACCTCTTCATTCCTCAGTACTTCAGCAACCCACTTAATTCCACAGTGATTCTTCTGTTAGTCTGCTCTTCATCACTATTAAATTGAGATCCAAGTCTGTATCTGAATCTGGGCACGCATTACAACCTAATATCTAATTTTGGAATTTATCTGACCGTAATATAGTCCTGCTGTAATCTTCCTGTGTCTCCAGGCCTTTTTGTCCTCTTACAATTCCTCACTCATTCCTGGTGCCATATTCTACTGCAGCATTACAATCACCCTTGAGTACTGTACTATCATCTCCCTTTGCATATTGCATTACTTATTTGCTTTCCTCGTATACTTTCTCTGTCTCTACAGCTTCTGCTTGTGACATGATATCAGCATATATATCTCAACTTTTGTAGTTGGTTTGATGTTGATTCTGATAACGCCACCCTATCACTGAATGTTTCATGGTAACTCTCTCCCCTGCTTTCCTATTCATAAGAATTCAGACTAGTGTTATACTGTTTTCTTCTTCTGTTAGTAGCCCATGTTCATCTGATCATAAATTCTTATCTTTCCACTTCATGTCACATCACTTCACTTTTCTGATCCCTTTGCTTTTCCCTTTTCAAGTTTTATGGCTTCACTACCATATTCAAACTTCTGACATTCCCCATTCCAATTTGTAGAACAGTTCATTATTGTTGGTTATTCAGTCTTTTTCTCATTATCACTTCCCCTTGACAGTCTCCTCTTGGAGATCTAAATGGTGAATTAATCCAGAATCTTTTGCAAATGGAGAGATCATCATTATACTTCTTTAGTAAGAGGTCACATGTCATGTAGATACAACTAATGTGGTTGATGCAGTATTTCTGTTTCCTTCTGCAGCCTCATCTTGTTGATTACTGCTGCTTCTTCCACTTTTACAGTCGGTTTCCTGTCCCAAGGGCAAGGAGGTACCCCCAACCTCTGTCGGCTCCTTGGGCTTCTTTAACAAGGCCATTGCTGGAATGAAGGTGCTTCCTTATTCTGGAAGTTTTTGGTCACCATTGCTGATGATTTTTATTCAAAATTGAAGCAGTTTCTGGAATCAAGTCCTGAACATTTTGTTTTTGTATGTCCGGGATTGTGATTGGAGGTCTTGGAGACTTCGGCCGTTCACTTGTGTAATAAAGTGAAACCCTACAACCATTCTTATGATGTCATTTATTGTATGGCTACAGTTTCAGCAGTTCAGCCTGCGAAAGCCACTTACAGAAGTTGGCCACTGATACATTGTGTATACAGATGGTTATAACCCTCTCAGCATCAACTAAGGTCTGAAGATGGTGCACTGAGGCACCGAAACTGGAGCCATACAATAAATGACATCATAAGGACAGTTGTAGGTGTTTCATTTTAGTACTGGCCATTTTGATTCCTTATGTAGACTGAAAGAAAAAAATCAGAACACCAGAAAATAATTACTGTAGAGTACTGAAATTTCAGAAATACATTTGTGTAGGCAACATACTTAAGTGATTAACGTTGCATGATCACAGGTTAATGTAAGCGCAAGGTAATCCATTGCAGGTGTGAAATTCTGGTATATTAATAACTGATGTAACTGCCAGAATGTTGAATGCAAGAATGCAAATATGCATGCATTTCGTTGTACAGGTAGCGGATGTCAATTTTTGGGATGGAATTACTTCAGTTGCACTTCGTCAGTCAGTATACAGATGGTTAATGCTAAGTTTAAATGGACTGTACATTGTACTCTGGAGATATATGTGCCGAGCAAGTGGACAAAAGACGGGAAACACCCACTGTGGTTTAACAACGAAATTCGCAGGCAAATGTTAGTAGAAATTCGTGCAGTGGTAAACAGATTGATGTGCGAAGCATACAACAGTTACCACTGTCATATGTTAGCAAAAGATCTTGCTAAAACCCAAGAAAATTCTGGCCTTTATGAAAAATCGCCAAGTAGGTGTAAAACTTATATCCATTCACTTGTTGACCAGTCTGGTGTGGCAGTAGAAAATAGCAAATGGAAGACAGAAGTTTTAAATTTCACATTTAGGAAATTCTTGCAGGAGGATCATACGAACAAACCTTCGTTTGACAATCGCATGGACTTTCAAATGGAGGACATAGTAATAATCATTCCTGGTGCAGAGAAACAACTGGAAGTGTTGAAATCGAGTAACTCACTAAATTCGGATGGAATCCCAGACTGGTTCTTCAAAGAGTAATCTATAGCATTGGCCACTTACTTATCTTGAATTTATCATGAATCATTCGTCCAGTGCAAAGTCCCAAGTGACTGGCAAAAAGTACAGGTGACTCCTGTATATAATATGTGTAAAAGAATGGGCTCACAAAATTACAAGCCAATATCCTTAACCTCGATTTGCTTCAGAATTCTTGAACATATTCCTTGAGATGGAAAAGCTGCTGTCCATGAATCAGCATGGTATTAGAAAGCATCACTTGTGTGAAATTCTGCTTGCCCTCTTCTTACATGATATCCTGTGAACCATGGATTAAAGGCAACAGGCAGATTCCATATTACTAGATGTCCAAAGAGTATTTGACATGGAGCTCCACTACAGAGTTTTAATGCAGGTGTGAGCGTATGGAATAGATTCCCAGATATGAGAGTGGCTCAAAGACTTCTGAAGAAACAGAACCCAGCATGTTGTCCTTGATGGTGAGTGTTCACCAGAGACGGGCCCCAGGGTAGTGTGATAGGACCACTGTTAATTTTGTATATCCCATTCTGTGGGTACAGGAAGGTGACGTTGCGTGACTATAGGAGGATACAATGTGACTCGAGCAAAGTTCCTAGTTTGTTTGATGAATGGCAGCTAGTTTTAAATGTAGGAAATGTAAGTTAATGCAAAACAATAGGAAAACAAAACCATAATGTTTGAATATAGTATTAATAATGTGCTGCATGACACAGTCACGGCATTTAAATATCTTGGCATAACATTGCGAAACAGTGTGGAGTGAAAAAAGCTTGTAAGTATTGCAGCAGGGAAGGTAAATGGTAGACTTTGGTTTATAAGAAGAATTTTAGGAAAGTGTGTTTAATCTATAAAGGATAGTCCATATAGAACACCAGTGCACTCATTCTTGAGTAGTGCCAGAGTGTCTGGGGTCTGCAGCAGGTCAGATTGACAAAAGACATTGAAGCAGTTCAGAGGCAGGCTTCTAAATTTATTACCAATGGGTTCAGACAATGCACAAGTATTATGGAGATGTTTCGGGAACTCAAATGGGAATCCCTGGAGGGAAGGCAATGTTCTTTTTGAGGAACACTATTGAGAAAGTTTAGAGAACAGGCATTTGAAGCTGACAGTATAACAATTCTGCTGTTGCCAATAAACATTTCATGTGGGGACCACAAAGATAAGAGAAATTAAGGCTCGTACAGAGGCATGTAGACAGTCATTTTCCCCTCGCTCCATTTTTGAGAGGAACAGAAAAGGAAGCAACTAATAGGGATATAAAGTACCCTCCACCAAGCAGTATACGGTGACGTGAGAAGAATGTATAAGGAGTCTAGATGTAAATGTAAGAGTACAAGTGTCTATTGAAAACAAGCTTTGATCGTTTTTGCTGCATTCAAGACAATGCATCACTCAGAGTTTTACATGTTATTGTGTGATCATTCTGTCATCGGCGCAAACACTAAGTACACTTGAAGATAACTAGCAACTGAGCTGAAAACAGCTGTATGTCTAAAACTATAACATAACTGGCAACTGCAGCATATGATTTCTGTAAAATGAAGCTGACTGTTTATTTTACTATCCATTTTGTAATATGTACCATGTCTATGTTCACTTTTTGCCTTTTTGTCCTCCTGTTTTCTCCTTGGTTTTGAGAAAAGACTCTGTTTTGTTTCGCTTCTCAATGTTAATGTGTGTGTATTAAATTTTGTGATACATAAACAAAATATCTGTGCTATAAAACATTTAACTTTTTTTTTTTGCCCCCCCCCCCCCCCCTCCCCAAAGCATTAATGAAAACTTACCATTTTGCAGAAGCTTATACTACGGCTCCTGCCACAATTGCCATTGGACTCATCCAGCCTGGCTCAGCTGTGGGGAAGGGTGGTTCGTGGCCTTGCTTCACCACCAAGGCGAGATGTGGAAGCTCTGTATCCTTATTTCCATCAATGGCTCGCTGCCCAGCCTGAAATGTTGCCACTAATCAGCATTGTACGCAGTCCACCTCGCTCCTTCTCCGTCACTAACAAGGTGAAGATATTTCTTTCACTCAAGAAGTATATGTTGTAAGATACCATTATTAAGCAATTCAAAAAATCTCTTTTGTACGTTGAAACCTAATGCAGCTATTTAAGTATTAGATAATGTTCAAAAATATAAAAATTATAGCTATTGACACAATTTGGAGCAATTGTTGAAGAGGAATATTCAGTATAGCAACCGTATATTTTTGTAATGCTTTACACAGTCATTACTACTTTGGTTCACACCCATTTCTCAGTAACACGGGTCTGCAAAAAAATATTTTTTGAAAGTTGTTTGAAATTTGATAACTGACTTTTATGTACTTTTCAGTGCTGATTTCAAAAATGCAATCCATTTTTTTTTTTTATCATGTCAGGATTTCTCACAAAAAAGGGAGTATTTTTGGGTATAATGACAAAATTTAAGCAATTTATCACATTTTTTTCCAACATTATATCCCCCTGCGGGTTCGGGGGTAGGAATAGGCCCGCGGTATTGCTGCCTGTCGTACGAGGCGACTAAAAGGAGTCTCAAACGTTTCGGCCTTATGTGATGATCCCCCTGACAATGCAGGGATCGCACTACAGATGCCAGAGCTGTTTCCTCCCCATGCAATCCAAGGAGTATGTGCCCATCTTGTCTGGGGCACGGGGACTCAGGGCAATGGGATATCGGCCAGGTACCCGTTGCTTTGGCTGGGTGGCGCCCTTGGGGAGAGCCCTCGTTCGGAGTAGGTGGCATCTGGGCGGATGTGGCACAATGAAGTGCAGTAAATCACACCAAGCTGGTGGTGGCACGGCCAGCAGCGTCTCTAAGCGAGGCAGAGTTGACTTTGATGCTGCGCAATATGACCCTCAGTCGTTCCCCTCGTTGTCTGCGCCGTGGGAGAGACGCAGATTTAGTGCCAAGCGGGAGCCTTACGTACCACAATACCTTGTTTGCAGCAGGACTGATGGTGACTCCTTTCTTACGACGAAGCCTCTGTTTTTTGTGGAACACCTGGAGGATAAGTTTGGGGAAGTGGCGGGGTTGTCTAAAATGAGGAATGGGTCCATCGTCCTCAAGACGTCCACCCCAGCCCAGTCACGAGCGTTGCTCTTATGTGATAAGCTGGGTGACGTCCCTGTTACCGTCACTCCCCACAGTAGCTTAAATATGATCCAGGGGATTATTTACCATCGTGACCTATTGTTACAATCCAACAATGAGCTGAGAGCCGACTTGGAGCGACGTGGTGTACATTTTGTCCGTCGTGTACATAGAGGACCCAAGACTAACAGGGTGGCAACCGGTGCCTTTATCTTGGCCTCCGAGGGTGCTGTATTGTCTGAGAAGGTGAAGGTAATGGTTTACCGTTATGACGTCAAGCCATAAGTTCCTCCCCCGATGCGGTGCTTCGAGTGCTGGAAGTTTGGGCATATGTCCTCCTGTTGCCCATCAAGCGCCACATGTCGAGATTGCGGACGCCCCTCTCATCCCGATTCTCCATGTGCGCCTCCGCCTGTATGTGTCAACTGTGGGGAGCACCACTCTCCATGCTCGCCGGATTGCCCCGTTCTTCATAAGGAGTTGAAGATAATGGAATTTAAGACCCTGGACCAACTTACTTATCGAGAGGCAAATCTGAAATTTGAAAGGTTGTATCCTGTTTCCCTTCGAACATCTTATGCTGCAGCCACGTTATCGTCGCCCTCACGAGCGGCAGTTGTCGCCTCACCTATGCCGCCTTCAGTGGGCCCTCGGGGCCCTGCATCTCTGTCTGCCCCCCTAGTGTCTGGGGGCAAGCCTTCCTCTGTTGCCCCCTTAGCAGTTGGGGGCAAACCCTCTTCTGTCCCTCCCCACACGCTTACTTCAGGAGTGACATCTGCTCAGAAACCGGGGGGCTCGATCCCTCCCCCTCCTTCTCCGCCGGCGTTGCCTCTGCCGGTTCCTCTCTCACGGAAGGGGTCTCTCGGGGCTCTCCCTTCCTCCGTTTCTTCTCCTACCCAGCCGGATGTCAGCCAGTGGCTGAAGGTTCTGCCACCTGCTGATTGTAGGGCTTCTGCTTCGTCGTCAGCCTCCGACGCTCCTTCAGAGAAGCTTTCCCAGCCCTCTAACCCTAAAGGACAGACGCGAGAAGAAGGAACAGAATGTGTCCAAGAAGGACGTTTCGGCGGTTTCAGTACCGATAAATAGTTCTGGCTCCAGGATGAGGGGGAGATCCTCGCCTCTGCCGCGGATCTTGCCCTCACCGAACCCTCGGGGGCCTTTCCTATGGACACAGCTGACTCTCCCCCGGTGGCAGCAGTTGACTCTGAGGCGCCGTCTGCCTCTTAGTTGCCTTCACGCCCTCCCAGTCCCTTCCTGCTTCCATTCTCCAGTGGAATTGCGGCCATTATTTCCGCCACCTGCCTGAACTCCGGATGCTTCTGAGTGTTTCCCCTGTTCTCTGCATTGCTCTTCAGGAAACTTGGTTTCCAGCAATGCGGACCCCCGCCCTTCGCTGTTATTGGGGATACTATAAGAACCGCGCTGCCTGTCAACGAGCGTCAGGTGGAGTTTGCCTCTTTGTTCACCACTCTCTGTCGCTGTCAGAGTTGAGCTCTTACCGGCTATTACTGTTTGCTCTGTTCACATTCCTCCAGATGGGGAGCTCCCCCGGCATGTCTTAGCTGCGCTGGTGGCTCAACTCCCGCCACCATTGCTGCTTCTGGGCGATTTCAATGCCCACAACCCTCTATGGGGTGGGACTGTCTCTGATGACCGCAGTCGTGCCGTGGAGCATGTGTTGGCTCAGCTCGACCTTAGCCTCTTGAACACCGGTGCTCCCACGCATTTCAGTATGGCCCATGGCTCATTCTCGGTCATCGATCTCTCTCTTTGCAGCCCCGGACTTGTCCCATCCCTCCACTGGGGAGTGCACCCTGACCTGTGTGGTAGTGACCTTTTTCCCATCTATTTGTCACTGCCCCAGTGTCACTCTTCTGGGCGCCTGCCCCACTGGGCTCTCAACAGGGCTGACTGGCCGGCTTTTACTTCCGCTGCCACCATTGAGTCTCCCCCACAGGGTGACATTGATGAGGTGGTCCATGTTGACCACGTCAATCATTTCTGTGGCCAAGGCTGCCATCCCCTGCTCTTCTGGACTCCCTCGGAGGAAGGCTGTACCCTGGTGGTCACCGGAGATTGCTGAGGCTATTCTCGACCGTAGGCGGGCTCTCCAGCATCATAGGTGGCACCCATCTCTGGAGACCCTCATCGCCTTTAAGAGGCTCCATGCCTTGGCCCGTCGTCTTATTGCATGGCGTAAGCAGGAGTGCTGGGAGCGGTATGTCTCATCCTTGGGCTCCCGTGTGTCCCCCTCGCTCGTGTGGTCCCGGATCTGGCTGATTTATGGATACCAGACCCCTATGGGTGTCCCTGGGATCTCCCTGGACGGCCTCTGTCTGCTCGGACACTGCCGCCATTGTTGACCACCTTGCCACACACTTTGCTACGAGCTCTGCGACTGCAACTTACCTCCCCCCACACCCCCCCACACCACCCCTCTCCCCCGCCTTTTGCTCTCTAAAGGAGCGAGCCGAGCGGACACCATTATCATTCCACACGTGTCGTTCTGAAAAATACAATGCTCCTTTCAGCGAGAGGGAATTCCTCGCTGCCCTCGCCGATTGCCCTGATACAGCACCAGGACCAGACTGCATCCACGCGCAGATGCTGAAGCATCTCTCCAGGGACTGCCAGAGACACATCCTCACCATCTTTAACCGCATTTGGAGCGAGGGCGTGTTCCCGTCGCAATGGCGAGAGGGTGTTATTGTCCCCATCTTGAAGCACGGTGCGGACCCACTGGCGGTGGACAGCTATTGTCCCATTACCCTCACCAACGTTTTGTGCAAATTGCTCGAACGTATGGTGGGGTGGCGTTTATGTTGGGTCCTTGAGTCGCGCGGTCTCCTCGCTCCATCCCAAGGTGGCTTCCGTCGGGGCTGGTCTGCTGAGGACAGTTTGGTGCAGCTGGAATCTGCTATCCGTACAGCCTTTTCCCGACGTCAGCATCTTGATGCTGTATTTTTTGATCTGTGGAAGGTGTATGACACCACATGCTGGCATCACATCCTTGCTACGTTGCATGAGTGGGGTCTTAGTGGTCAGCTCCCGGCCTTTCTTCAAACCTGTTTATTGCGCCACTCTTTCCGGGTGCAAGTCGGTGCCGCCTCTAGTTCATCTTATATACAGGAAAATGGGGTCCCGCAGGGTTCGGTGTTGAGCGTCTCCTTATTTCTAGTGGCCATTAATGGTCTGGCTGCAGCCATGGGGTCGTGGGTGTCTCCTTCTTTGTATGCTGACGACTTCTGCATCTCATTTAGCTCAACGACTACGGGAGTCGCCGAACGCAGGCCGCAAGTAGCCGTTCGCAAGGCAGCATCATGGGCTCTGACTCATGGTTTTCAGTTTTCTGCAGCCAAGACTCGAGTTATGCACTTCTGCAGGCATCGGACGGTCCACCCCTATCCTGAACTTTACCTCGACGGCCACCTACTTGAAGTGGTGGACACTAGCCACTTCTTAGGACTCGTCTTTGATGCCCGGCTCACATGGGTTCCTTATATTACTCAGCTGAAGCAAAAGTGCTGGTGGCACCTCAATGCCCTCCGCTGCCTGAGCCACATGTCTTGGGGTGCAGATCGCTGCACACTGTTGAGATTGTACAGAGCCCTTGTGCAGTCCAGGCTTGATTATGGGAGCCTGGCCTATGGGTCTGCATCACCCTCAGTGTTGACATTGTTGGACCCCATATACCACTGTGGGGTTCGACTTGCAACTGGCGCTTTCCGTACGAGCCCCGTGGGTAGTCTACTGGTGGAGGCCGGAGTTCCTCCGCTGCGGATTCGCCGCCATCGACTGCTCGCCGACTATGCTGTCCACGTGGATTTGCTCGCCGGGCCATCCCAATCATCGCCTGCTTTTCCCTGCCATGGTCCTCCATCTGCCCGAACAGCGTCCTTGGTCTGGGCTTTCCATTGCTGTCTGCGTCCAGTCCCTGCTGTCGGAACTGGGGTCATTCCCTCTTCTGCCTCCCTTCCGGGTCTGTGCACCTACGCCTCCCTGGTGTCTGTCCCGTCCGTCCGTCCGTCCGTCTATACTTGGCACGGGGACCCAATGACTCAGTTCTGCCTGTGGCCCTCCCTCGCCGTTTTCTTGCACTCCTCACCTCAATTTTGAGCTGTGAGACTGTCTACATTGATGGTTCCCTGGTTGATGGTTGTACTGCCTACGCTTTTGCTCACGCTGCCCATGTTGAACAGCGCTCCTTGCCAGCTGGCTGCAGTATTTTTACTGCAGAGCTGGTGGCCATATTGTGCGCTCTTGAGCATATGCATTCCTGCTCAGGTACATCCATCGTCATGTGCAGTGACTCCCTGAGCAGCCTCCAGGCTATCGACCGCTACTATACCTCTTCTCCTCTGGTATCATTTATTCAGGAGTCTGTTTCTGCCATTACCCGCTCTGGTCGTTCGGTGGTCTTTGTTTAGACGCCAGGTCACGTTGGCATCCCGGGGAACGAACGTGTCGACAGGCTGGCCAAAGGGGCGATCGACGCCCCAGCTTTGGAGATCGGCCTCATGGCTCGTGATCTGCAGTTGGTGTTGTGCCGTAAGGTGCTTGGGATGTGGAATGATGAGTGGCATGGCCTGACATCCCCTAATAAAATGCGGGTTGTTAAGGAGACGACCGATGTGTGGAGGTCCTCCCTGCGGGCTTCTCGCAGGAACTCTGTCGTCCTGTGTCGGCTCCGCATCGGCCATACCTACCTGACGCACGGCCATCTTTTGCGTCAGGAGGATCCCCCCCTGTGTCAGTGTGGGTCCCGGCTGACGGTCGCTCACATTTTGTTAGTGTCCCCGACTGCGCACCCTTTGGCAGTCTTTTAATCTCCCGGGCACTTTGCCTTTGGTTTTATGCAACGATGCCTCCTTTTTATTATTTCATTTAGGGAGGTCATGCACCTTTCCCTTTCTGTGTCTCTTGTCCTCGAGTCTCTCATAATCAGTTGCAGATTTTAGTGTGTAGTCGGATGGTTGACGCTTTCCCTTTTTTTTGTTCTTGTGGTCAGTCAACCAGTCTCCGGCCATCTTCTTTTCTTCTGTTTCTTCCTATCTGGTGTTCACCTGTGCTCTTCTTGTCTGTAGTGTTCGTTGTCGCATTTGTGTTCTTTCAGTGCCGGGAAAGAGTCTCCTTCCCCTTGGGGTTTTACCTGCTCTGCAAATTTTCGTCTCGCCTGTTTTTGGAATGGGGGACTGATGACCTTAGCTGTTTAGTCCCTCTTAAACATCCCAACAACCACCACCATCCAACATTATAAAATTTTATTTTATTTATAAATCATGTTCTAAACTACATTTCCAGAACACTTCCATTTCTCTTTAAGCTCATAAGTCCTATAAAATGCTTCCACTTTCTGTCGAATCATCTTTTATTGCTTTTCCAATTGTGGACTTGTTGAGGATCATCCCTCTTTATCATACAGCAGTAGTATTGGTGGAATCTTTCACCTTGCTCTTCACCTTACATCACCAAGGTTTGTAGGGAAGTAGTAAAGATGTGAGTGGAGAAAATGAACTTAAATGCTCATGTTACAGCCCAGCTTCTTAAAGTTGTCGAGCATGTGTGTGATGATTGTCTTGTAGTTTGGATCTCTCTTGTTTCCTGGGAAACCAGTAACAACTAGTTTAAAAGATTTCCATGCTGCCTTTTCTTTTGTTTCTATTTTGTCCACAAAGTTGGGATGTGTCATTAGTTTTCTAATGTCTGGTCTTACAAAGATTCCTTCCTTTAGTGTTGCCTCAGATAAACCAGGAAACTGGCCACAAAGATATCTGAAACACTTCCCTTCTTTTTGTAATGCCTTAACAAATTGTTTCATCAGCCCCAACTTAATGTGAAGTGGGGGAAGTAACACCTTTCTGGGACCCATAAGGCTTTTCCTTTCAACATTTTTAACCCCAACCTGTGAGGTTTTTCTCAAGGCCCAAGCTATTTTTATGTAGTGTTGCATTCTGTCTCTACTGTCCCATTCACAGAGAAAGCAAGGGAACTTTGTATAGCCGCTTTGTTGACCCAGCAGCATTGAAATCACTTTTAAATCACCAAATAGTATCCATTTGTGATCTGAATAGCGGAGTTTGCTTAAAACCAGTTCAAGGTTTCTGTAACGTTCTTTTAAGTGAACCGAGTGTCCAACTGGTATAAAAGTATACCAGTATATTCTCCCAAGTACTCTTTATTTTATGTATATTTAGTATAAAAATAGCTAAATAACAGTTTATGGAGATCCTAAAAAACCAAAATACAAACGCACTAGAGTGTTGAAATATCGAAAAAAGCTAAAACTAGACAAGCAGTTTGTGAAATAACTGTATGTGATGGAATTTTTTCACTATTTTCCCGAAATCAGAATTGATAACACTATAAAAATCACTTAATAAATTTGAAACAATTTTTATGTCGCAGACCTGTGTTATCTGTTGCCCATAGGAAATAAACACCATGTGCTTATTGTTACTATACAGCAACAAGAATTTTAGATACAGGGAGTTGCCCACTTGATTGGCATACACTACTTTCACATAATTCAAATATTCATTTTTTGTTCTGGATACAAAAATTTGAGGAAATGCCTTTTAGTGGCTGCCTTGTGTCAACAACACCTGCTAGTGACCGCTTCCTGCAAATTTTGGCTCGTAGGTTCCCCAAGGAGAATGAAACAGACCCAGTCATAACTTTAAGGTGTCTAGAATCACTCCAGTATAATGAATGTGATAAATATAGGAATGGGCAGGGAAATGCTGGCTGACTGTACAATAACTTCCAGCTGATTCAGTAAACCTTTCAGGGTAACAATTGGAAGTAGGGAGCAGTGGAAGAATGGGGCAAGATACTTGTCAGAACACCTGGTCTGATTTTCTGAGGGATTGAAACAACTGAAGGTGCTGGGGCCGGTGTATACAAAGTGCAGCCTTGGGGGCAATTTCTCAATGGGAGCTGGCCACGATATTTCAGGTGGAAATATTTGCTTTCACAGCATGTGCAGAGGAGATTCTATGTAGATGCTACAAGAATCATTACTTCTATATTCATTCATTCAGTCAAGCAGCTCTGAAATCTGTATCAGCCCATGTAGTGGGGTCAAAGATCCTTCTCTCAGGAATTAGTAGCAGTGAATAGGCTGATAGGCTAGACAGGACAGGTGCGACAACTCCATTTATGGGAATGCAACCTGTCTTAACCACCATTAAGGTGATAGTAAAATCAAAACTACATAGCTAGATCAAGAGCATCACCCAGAATATTGGACTAAGATCCAGAAAACAAGAACATGGCAAACTATTAATGCCTGAGCCATCTTTTAAGAGAAATATTACAATCGTGGGCTTTCAAATGAGACAGATTGCCCGTGGTAAGATTAATGACTGGTCATGGGACCTTCAAGAAACACCTGCACACAATGGGCGTAGAGAAAGAAGCAACTAAGTATAGGCTATGTTGTGAAGGAATGTGTCACATTTCATTTTTAGTCTGAAGACAAAGAATAAATGAGCCTTTAATTCTTGAAGAAGTTGTAACTAACGAAGAACTCGCGAAGGATCTCCTACACCACTTTAAGGGTACAGGCTGATATTACTAGAATGACAAGGAGAGAAATCACACAGTATGCTCAGTTCCAGTGTGGCCAACAGTAAAATAAGACCTGTTGTTTTGTCTCACTGTGTAAATCAAATCAAGTAAATACCAGGGAGGATCCATTTTACATTGTATGGAATGGACCATCACAATATTCCTTGTTACCCAAAGCAGGTTCTGATTTCTCAGATTTGCACTTTCAGACTGCCTTATTTTGGCAATAGCTTTGTCTGTATCTCATAGCAAAGTTTGTTTCTAGTTCTATAAGGTTTATTGAGTCTCCCGTAATCTATGCCTTCAGACAGTTGCAAATATGTAGGTGGTACAAACATTTTTGATCAATTTATAAGACTGTTTCAGGACGAATAGTGAATTATGAG
Source organism: Schistocerca gregaria (assembly GCF_023897955.1). Taxonomy (NCBI): domain Eukaryota; kingdom Metazoa; phylum Arthropoda; class Insecta; order Orthoptera; family Acrididae; genus Schistocerca; species Schistocerca gregaria. The sequence continues at coordinate 264,235,849 of NC_064927.1, forward strand.
GTGGCAGTGTAGACTAGTTTGAATAAAACCTTTTGTATAACATGTGCTCAGTTTTTATTGGCTGAATACATAAGCTTAAATTTGAATTGTGGTACTCCACTGCAGTGGGTTGATTTCTCAATTATCAATTTTGTTTTAAGTTTCAAATTATGAAATTGTGTTTGAGTTTTCATAATTGAATTTTTCAGTTAAGATTGTGACTTATTGGACGGGTCTACTGTAACATTTAAATATGCTGCACATGTTTACAAATGCTGAGTATGCCAATGTGATATTTGTTTCCAGGTCTTGTAATGGAAACACTGCTGCTGCTTGTAGGGAATATGGTAGACGATTTCGCAACTGTGTGGTAACAGAGCCAAAAGTTTTTTCTCGTGTTTTCACTAAACAGCAGGAGACTGGTGCAGTGCCCATCAGTCATAGTTCATCGGAATGTGCAAATGAACAAAATGTGGATGTAGTAGAATACATCAGTCAGTTGATAGAATGTAGTTGTTCATCAACTGCATGTAGAATTTTTACACAGATCAGTCCACATATAAGAATATGGAAGACAGGATGTATACAAGGCTTCTGTACTTGCCATTTACAATGGTTTTGAGAAGGAGATGAAGATTGATGATTGCAATTTTATAGTTGGCTAATTGCAAATCACCAAGTAATCCCATTAATGATGTTCACTATTGAAGCCACTTTCATTTTTATTAGTATCAGTAAGGCTTGTAGCGCACACTGGTGATCCAACAAAAATACACAGTCCTTTGTGGAAACATTTTCAAAAACACTTCTCTGTAAATGTGTGATGTGATAGTCACTTGATTGTGTTACTGCATTATCTTAGAGTGCCCCATTATCTGGACTTTCTTAAAACCAGCTTCTAGTTTTATTGGAAGAAATATCTTTGGCTACAAGGATGGTTATGTTCTTCCAGCATGGTGGCCAACCTTCCCCCTTTCCCCTGAACATTCCAAGTCATCAGGAGACACAGCATCTAAGCCTAACATTTCCTGGAAGTTAGATCAGCAGAAATGGTCATGTTTCTTGGCCACCACTATCCACGGGTCGCACTCCTATAGATTTTTGGCTGTAGGGTGGTTGAAATGTGAATTCTACAAAGAAGTAGGTAGCATAAGAGAGAGATTGACCATTTGGACTGCGTATAGTATGGTACCCATAAAAGAAAGCCAAGACAACACCTGAAGAGCTACACTTAGTGGTATTAAGATAATTGAAAGATGCATTAAAATCAGAGGTGAAATTTATAAAAATCAACTTTGAACTTTGCATGTGCATTTGCTTACCACTTTCTGTGAGTGTTTAGTCAGGTTATGTTCTAAAAACTGTGTCTCTGAAACCAATACATATTGGACACATTATATACATTGCTTTATTTGAATTAGTCTAGACTAGAACTTCCTAAAATATTTACCATTCCTCCTGAAGGATCCTGTATACAAATAAGCAGAAGTCCCCAGTATTATTTGAATATAGCATTATCAATAAACCACTAGATTCTTTAGCATGGTTTAAGTAAAGCTGTAATTCAATAGTGGCACAGTGCCCAGATATGTACACATTACATTATTTTAGTGTTCCCTTATGCTTGTGACACAGTTAAACCAAAGAAATAAAATAAGTAGATCAATTGGTCACACTCATGCCATGGGTGAACAGATGGCTCCAAGCCCTTGAAATATTACTTCCCTTTCGTTCTAGCAGCTCTAACCTCTGCCTTATTCTGCCGGTCAGTGCCATGAGTCCTCTTATTACCATACGCTCTGGGCATGCTTCAGCAACAGTCATGGGGACATGACAGTGGAAAGCAGGCCTTTTGGCTTAACTGCCCAGCTCAATAGGGTGGTACAGGGGCACCTGGCACACCCCAAATCAGTGAGACTTAACTAGAAAAGCAAAGCTCTGTCTGGCTGAACGTTTATTACCCCAGTGCCTCCTAGAAACAGAATTGATTTTTCTGCTCAAACATTTGACAGGTGAACTTTGAGGGAGTACAGACACAACCAACAAAGAAAGCTCAAGTGGTGGACAGTCCTCCCGAGAGAACAAAATAAAAGAATTATGATAAAGAGGATAATGGGGAACAAACTTTGTCAAAATTCATTTCTAGTAGTTATGAGAGAGGAGGGATCCTTTGAAATGATCTCCGTTTTACATATTCCCAAAGCCGTAAAGCAATTGCTGGTTCTTTGAAAGAAGTCAAAGGACTTAGAAACAGCATTTTACTGGTTGAAATAGCAATGTCAAAGTGTCTAAGCTGCTGAAGAGCAAAAAATAGGTAACTACCTTAAAATAATCGAAATGCATAACACCCATGATTTCAGGAAGGGGATAGTCACCAGCCTTGATATAATGGAAATAGAAGAATAATAGTCAATGTGAACATCACAGAAGTGAAAAAATTATAAGTAAATGGGTCACTAAAAAAAAAAAAAAAACATCAATTTTAATACTTAACACTTCCATACTACCAGAGCATATCATGGCTGTTTTTATCTGTCTCAAAATTAGACCCTATATACAAAACCCAGTGCAAAGCCACATGAAGCAAATGAATTGTGTACATATCTACTCAAGAGTTTAAATCGTCCAGATGATCATCCTGTGTGATGCAGTGATTGCTGTGTGCTGGTGTTGCTGTCATCCTCATCTTCTCTGAAGATTGGTTGGATGTAGCTCTTCATGCTAGCCTAGCAAGTCTCTTCATCTCTACAGAACTTCTGCAGATGACATCCATTTGGACCTTCTTGCTGTATTCAAGACTTCATCTCCATTTACAGTCACTCCCTCTGCGCACCCCCCCCCCCCCCCCCCCCCAATCAAAAAAAAAATCAATGCGACAGTTCCTTACAATACGAAATTGATAATGTCATCATGCCTCATGCTGTGTCCTATCAACAGAATCCTTCATTTAATCGAGTTGTACCAAAAATTTCTATTTTCCTCAATTTGATTAAGCACCTCATTTGTTATTCGACTTACCAATCAAATCTTCTTGTCTCAATTGTGTAATGTTTTTATTACTATTGCCAGTCTGTGTTTTCACCTATCTGCTCTTACCATCAGGGATTTTTCTGCCAAATCAGCAAACCTCACCTGTTGCTTTTAGTATTTCATTTCGTAATCTGATTTCCTCATAATCACCTGATTTGATTCAACCACAACCCATTACCCTTGTTTTTCTTTTGTTAATGTTCATCTTAATCTGTTTCCCAGACACAACCATTTTGTTTAAAGTCTGTTGCCATGTCGGAAAGAATTAAAATGTCATTAATGAACCTCAAAGTACTCTCTCTCTCTCTCTCTCTCTCTCTCTCTCTCTCTCTCTCTCTCTCTCTCTCAATTCTTACTGAATGCTCCGACTGAATATCATGGAAGATAAGTTACAAGACTGTCTCACTCCCTACTCAAATACTGCTTCCCTTTTACATCCCTTGACTCTTCAGGTGCCAAAGTGCCATCTGATTTTTGTGCCTGTGTGAATAACCTTTTTCTCCATATATTTTTCTGCTACTACCTTCAAAATTGCAAAGTACAGAGCTCAGTCACAATTGCCAAAAGCTGCTGGCTTCCCTATTTCATCTCTCAGAGCTACCCATTCATCCTCTGTTATGCTCTTTCCCCCCATTCCAGTCAAATGTTGCATAATGGTCTCGCTGAAACTCAACATGCTCTGGTTCCTTCAACTTATCTAGGTTCTACTTTTTTAAATTCCTGCCTTTTTGCAATTTTTTTTTCAGTTTTGTCAGTATTTTATAACAAACTGTGGTCAGGATTCGTATCTGACTCTGCAAAAGCCCTACAGTTTAAAAACTGATTTCAAAATCTCCATCTTACCAATATGTAATTAACCTGAAATCTTTGTGTCCCTCAATCTCCTCCACCAAGCAAAGTGGCAAAATAGTTAGCACACAGGACTCGTATTCAGGAGGATGATGGTTCAAACCTGTGTCCAGCCGTCCTGATTTAAGTTTTCCACGATTTCGCTAAATTGCTTCAGGCAAAAGCCAGAATGGTTCCTTTCAAAGGGCAAGGTAATTACTTGTGGAGTTACTATCCTTCCCTAGTTTTTATGGGGGGTATGTTAAAGATTCCCATTCATGAATCCTTTCCTAATCTGAGCTTACGCTCCATCTCTAATGATGTTAAACACTAATCCTCCTCCTCCTCTGTCTCTTCCATATATACAACCTTCTTTCACAATTCTTCAACTGAATGATATCGATGATTAACTTATTCTCTGTTTAAAATTCTACCAGGTGGCTTCCTCTTTCATTCCTTTCCCCTAATCCAGATTCCTATACCATTTTTCCTTCTCTTCCTTTTTCTACTATGTGTGTGTGTATGAAGCTGATGAGGAGATTCCAGCTCAGAAAGTCTTCAAGGCAATACTGCCTCAAATTTTCACCTCATCCTTTGCAACAGCTCTGAAGAACTTGGCACCAAGAGCAACATATTAACTTAAATTCAAACATTAGAGTCAAGCATAAATATAAGTATTTGCAGTTGCATCTGCGAAGTGAAAATTCCCTCTGAATTCTCAAGTGCTCCAAAGCCGGTGAAAGGGTCGTCCAAATAAAAATTTTCAATGTCGGGGAAACTAATGAGGTAGCATCTTCGCCCATACAAACACCACTACTTCCAAGTAAAGTGATAGGTTTAACCAAAAAACTGACGAAAGCCAAAGTAAATTGCCATAAAAACCTAGAATTACAAAATCGATTTGAAAAAAATGTTGTGGACACAGATATCTTCATGAAACTGAATAGCCTATCACCTGCACATCACTGCAACAGAAAGAAAATGGAAAAGAAAACCCTCAAAGATTGGTAGCTCCCATAATTCATTACAATGTGAACATATTCAGAAGAGAAGCCTACACACAGAGTAAGCCACTATGCTTGTGTCAATAGGGGACACAGTGAGAAGTTTCTCATGCCATGTTCCCTGAACTAGATCTCTCCCCGGAAATGGGGACATTGTTAATAGTGGATTGATGTTATTTATTACTAGCACATGCGGCACTTCAGCTATCCCCCTCTTCACTAACTCCCTGGCAATAGCCATTGTCACTCATGTGTCGCTAAAACGCCATATGTGCTGCATAGTCCCACTTCATGAACCACTTGTTAAAGAGGCTCTTGCAGACCTAGTTAAGCAAATCTGAGGCTCTTGTAGACCTCATTAAGCATCCTCCTCCCCAAGTCATTCATCAGTGCAAGAGAGTTGAATGAAATTTGAGGTTCGCACAATACCTGACCCAGGTAGTAGAGGTCTCGAGTGTCTCATTGTTCTGGAAGACATCTGTCTTGTAAACAAATGCCAAATAATATATTTTAGCACAGCTACAGGGGCCATTATTATCCATTGACTCTCAGAGAAATTGCAGAGTATGAAGTGGACACTGTCCTATAATTAGGCACCCTCTTTCATATCTCAGTCCATTTTCCACACAAAGTTCTGCACAGCAGAGTGAACTAGACCCAAGCTCATTATGTAGTTTATAATATAAAAACAGGGACAGAGGGACAACATGATGAAGGCTCATGTCCAGGCCAAAGACCCTTTAGGTCACGAGGGAAGAAGCACGGTGAACACGTGGAGGACAGATAAGAATGGGTCAAGATTTTCTGAATTCCCTTAATTTTATTCCATGTGCCAGAAGAATGAATGACTGAATTGTTTTAACTTCTCCATCGAAACTGCTCAGCAGTGGCTAGTTGTTTTCGTTGTATAACGTCTGGCTGCAACAAAGATCCCACATTTCGTATATCTGAAAGAAGCTACTGAGAGGCTGCAGTTTGACTTACATTGTGACAACTAAGTAGCATGTAAACTGCCGCTTCCCTCTGTGGGAATTGAAAATGTAGTAAGATGCTGCTACAGATATAACACCAGGACCTTATGCTGTGTGTAGCGTGCTATATCAGTTGCGTTAAGAATCAAAGTAAATATTTCTTGGTCCCTTTTACTGCATGTGCTCACAGAACTATACCCAAATTCTTGTAGGGGAATCTTTAACATCCCCCTCATAAAATGTAGGGAAGGATTGTAACTCCACAAACAATTACCTTAGTGACTCTCATGAGATGGTTAAGAAAGACCCTTGATGCTGTCTTTTGTGGATGTTGTAAACAAACATATTAACTGCTCCCAGTATGGATGCAGAAATTTTTGTCCTGTCCTAGATAACCTGACGTTAAGGGAGGTGGATGTACAGGAAGCTTTCCCATGTCGACAGCACCATATAAAGATTTTTTTTTTATATTGATAAAGCAATTGACTCTACTACACGGTGCAACAGACTCAAGAAACTTCATAAGTACCACTTCCATGAACAGTTACCACTATGTAATAGTTGTCCTTGCAGGACAAGTACTCCTTACCAAGTGGGATACTTATTTTCAAGACTTTATAAAAAAGAATGTTGTTCCTTAAGGGAACATTTTTAATTGTTACTTTCTCTACCATTCTTCTAAACAGTATGGTCGCTGAGAATGTTAGAATTTACTGCTCCTCCTCCCATCTAGCATCGATAACTTGTCATTTCAGTTGACACTCCAGGGACTGGCTGATGACAATCTTGTTTCAAGTTTTCAGATGATAAATAATAGTGTGTGTTCATTTTAATCATGCCTGTCATAGCTGTAATAAAGTAGAATTGCATTTTGATTGCACCATTCTCCATTTTAGTCTCTCAGATTCAAAGGCTCCCAGGGCATCAAACCTGTGGAACTTTAAATTTAGTAAGAGTACTTAAATCTTGATACATTGTAAAGTGTATAAGTGAGAAGGTCTGGGGTGCAGAGAGGTCCTGTCTACAACAGTTTAATAAACATGCATTTGGTTCCATCAAGATTATAGGTGTACCATTATTGGTTTCATTAATGAAACGGCCTGTAGTAGAGAGCAACCTAAAATACACTGACTTTTTCCTTCTGTGTTAGCACAAGATGCCACTTATGAAAAGAAAATCCATAATAAATATTAAATTTCTTCATACAACTCGTAGAATGTGACAGTTTTTTAGTTACTTAATTGATTGTGTGTTCCTCAGGTCATAATTGTGACCAGATATGGAATGAGTCAATTTAATTGCTACTACATCTTCTTAGTGAAAGCTATGATAACATGGTGATATGCTGATTATTTCCATGAATGACTTAAGGTGTGTGTGTGTGTGTGTGTGTGTTTGTGTTTGTGTGTTTTTTTTTTTTTTTGTTTTGTTTTGTTGGTATACAGTAATTTATAGCATAAAGTCTTACTATTAATGCTCCTGTTTTCAAAATGCGATTGATTTGAAACAGTGCTCTGTTAGGCTGTTGCCAGTGTGCCTCGCTGTTTCAAAGAGCTGTCCTTAAGAGTCGACACCATGTATTATCCTTTTTACAAACTTCTGTTCAACAAACACTGTATTTCCAATTCAAGTTATGCCAGAATTTGGTGCTTTAAGGCATTAGTGAATGAAAATATGAAAAGTAACTAAATTTTTTGACATCTTCTTCTCCAAATTCTGATATTCATAACACAAATGTTATAGAACTTAGATTTTTAAGGTTATTTTTCAACATGTAACTTCCTGTTTAGGTTCTCAACAACACAAATACCAAAGAATTTAGAATATTCAGTTTCATTATTGATGTACTTGTACAGTACTGAATTTCATGTACCTACAGAACTGATTCATAGTGAGCTATATTGTTAGGAAACTAATGTTTGTCATTAATGAAGAACCCTTTTTAGATCGTTAATGAAGAAAATTTGCTTTGATTTTAAAACCAGCATCATTGGTCAATGAAAAAAGTTAGGTCAGGAAAGTTAGGTCAGTTCAGTTTTCCGTAAATAAGAACAAAGAGGAAAGTCTTTACTGAAACCATTGTGGTTAGTCTCATTATGATGATTTAGGTTACCGGCCTTGAACAGTGTCAGTGTCATTTGATATGATACCCACATTGATTTACAATTTATCTCTACAAAAATCAATTCCTCTTCCCAACCTTTATTAAGCACTTTATTTTATTGTCACTTCATACACAACGTAGTAACTGTAAAGATATCAGCAAAAAATCACAATTTTACTTTAACAGTGTTACTGTATGGGGAATAACAAAAACATTACTGTTGATAGGAGTAACTGGTTAACTGCTGTGTATAGTGTTACCAGGATGACAAGAAGGTTGTGTGTTTACAGCATTGTCAAGTGACAAGAGTCACATTAGATTGAGGCAGGAGCTGCATGCGGCTCACAAACTGTGTTGTGGCCACCCTTGATATATACCAACGACTACTAATGAGATCCAATATTGATCTTGTTGTACACTGTAGTGATTATCACCCATTCTGAAAATTATGTTTTAGCACTCTGTGTGTTCCTTAGTGTGACAATCTTCATCCATTTTTAGTTTGCTAGAGTGGAAACCAGATATCCACAAGATATCTGATACCATAATATCTGAGTTTCTCTAGGATGGTGCCATCAACTGCACTATCAAATTGTTTCAACAAGTCACAAAAAATACCAGTGCGTAATATTTTGTCATTTAAATTTGGTATAACCTGATTCATGAGTTAAGAAGTAGCATCTTCTGAGAGCAGGTAATTGACTGAGAATCTTATTTTGAGAGTATCGGTGAGAAGGATGTAAGTAGTGAGACTTATCAGTAATTGTTAATTTCTTACTTCCTTACTTTCTGGTAGAGGCACCTGACGGTAGCATATTTTTTCTGTCTAGAAATATCTCCTTTGATTTTGATGTTGCATGTGTGACTGAATACACTGTATAAAAGTGAAGAACAGAATTTTAGTACTATTCTAGAAATATAATCAACTGCATGATGGTTTTTGTGGTTCAAATGGCTCTGAGCACTATGGGACTTAACTGCTGAGGTCAGCAGTCCCCTAGAACTTAGAACTACTTAAACCTAACCAACCTAAGGACATCACATACATCCATGCCTGAAGCAGGATTCGAACCTGTGACCGCATCGGTCACGCGGTTCCAGACTGTAGCGCCTAGAACCGCTCGGCCACTCTGGCCGGCATAGTTTTTGTTGTTAGGAGTTAATTACATTTGCAATTTCCTTGGTAGAACATGGAGTGTCATTGTGATTTACCTGAATGTGTCTGGCATTCACACACACACACACACACACACACACACACACACACACACACACACACACACTGCCTACTGTATCTAGGTGTGGAAGCTGGTTCGGAGAGGGTAGGGGCTGGGGAAGCTGTAAAGCTGCTTGTGGTAGCATCCACAGACATGGTGGGGGCCCATGACTGCTTTCACAGATAGGGTTGCTTTGATGACTGTACTGGAGTAGGTGGTGTTGGAAGGATGTATGGGACAGGTCTTGCCTCTAGGTCTATTGCCATGAGCCAAATGTTTTGGAGCATTGGTGGAGAAGGGATTGGCAAGGATATTGTATAGGTACAGTAGACGACTGGCATGACAATCTACAAGCGCTCTCTCTCTCTCTCTCTCTCTCTCTCTCTCTCTCTCTGTCTCTCTCTGTATGAATGTCCACTGACTGACTGGGGCCAAGAAAGATATGGACCACTCATTTGCATCATTTGGATTGGTCCTGTCAGCACAAACGTTTTTGAATTGCTCATGTGGGAACTCTCTCTGCAGTATATTGTACATTCCTGTAACCCTCCTGGCCTCAATCTTCGCTAGTCCCTGTCCTTCCCCGTTTCCACTCCAGCACTAAGTAGTCTTCTATTCCACCAACACACCCACAAGTCTTTTTCCACTTTACTTCTCTCCTTTTCTGCTCTTCTTCTCCCTGACCCCACCATGTCCTTGCACACCACCATGCCTACCCTGCTATTGCTCTCCCTCCCTGCACCAATCTCCTCCTCACCACTACAACCACCAATGCCACCACCACCTCCAACAACAACAACAAAGACTACTTCTCTCATCAGATGCAGTTGTTGTACACAGTCTGTCCTCATATTTTAGTATGGCATTTTGGCCAAAAGCTCTATATGTTGAATAGCAGTCAGTTCTTTTCACAATATCATCATTATTCCATGCTGGATTGTCCATTGTTTGATTTTTGCCCAGTGCCTTTTCTTCCTTCCCGCATCATAGTGGTGTTTTCCTTTATTACTATTCTCTAATGCATTACATTACTCAATGTCCATACTTTTCTTTGTATGGTCTGCTATGTTTTGTCTGGCTCCTTCCAAATCACACATACTCTGACTTCCGAGCCACACTATATCCACTTTCTCATCCACATGCAACACACGGCTACCTGAGCATGCTGATTATTGGTGCAGCATATCATGTCCCACATCATTACTGCCGGTATAATAATCCTAGAGCTTCAAATTGATCACTTTCTACTTCACTCTCAGACGTTTTTCCATGTTATTTTCCGTGCGTTCCTGTGGCACATGAACTTGTTGAACCTCAACCTACCAAGCTCCATCCCTCTACTTTTATTCCAGAATGTGTTTACTAATCTTCTCTAATTTATTTACATCTGCTGTCCCTTCTCTTCACACATGTCCATCCACTGACCTGCATCCCACATTGTCTTTTAATTTATTTTTCTCTTTTATCTCCTTATGTTTTCATGTCTATTTTAGTTAGTTTTCGCCTTTCACTATCATCCCTACTCCCTCATGTTTCACCTTTTTTCCCTATATTTCATCCATTCTGTTCTTTTTGTGTTTTTTCCAACAGATTTTTATGAGTTTTTCTCACGTATTTTTACACAATTTACATTTTAAAAAAGTGTTAACATATTTATATCATCAAAATAAAATCCTTTATAAGGAAAGATTTTGCTCAATTCATAAACTGCACACATTCATATTCAGCAAAACCACTGATAACTATATCATTGGGAGCAGTAAAACCATCATCATCATCACCGATTTGATCAGACCCAGACTTGAGAAGTCTCTTATAAAATTGTACGTAAAGAGCAATATCCTTTAGCTATTGGACTGAGTAACTGCTGAACTTATTTCAATGTTCCATTTCACTACATATTTAAAAACCTGTTTTGTAATTTACCAAGTCATACCAAAGGTTGTTTGACAGAGCACTGAAAGACCTGAGTCAAAACAAGGCCCTCGGAGTAGACAGCATTCCATTGGAACTACTAACAGCCTTGGGAGAGCCAGTCCTGACAAAACTCTACCATCTGGTGAGCAAGTTGTATGAAACAGGCGAAATAGCTTCAGACTTCAAGAAGAATATAATAATTCCAATCCCAAAGAAAGCAGGTGTTGGCAGATGTGAAAATTACCGAACTGTCAGTTTAATAAGTCACAACTGCAAAATACTAACGCGAATTCTTTACAGAAGAATGGAAAAACTAGTGGAAGCCGACCTCGGGGAAGATCAGTTTGGATTCCGTAGAAATGTTGGAACACATGAGGCAATACTGACCCTACGACTCAACTTAGAAGCTAGATTAAGGAAGGCAAACATACATTTCTAGCATTTGTAAACTTAGAGAAAGGTTTTGACATTGTTGACTCGAATACTCTCTTTCAAATTCTGAAGGTGGCAGGGGTAAAATACAGGGAGTGAAATGCTATTTACAATTTGTACAGAAACCAGATGGCAGTTATACGAGTCGAGGGGTATGAAAGGGAAGCAGTGCTTGGGAAGGGAGTGAGACAGGGTTGTAGCCTGTCCCCGATCTTATTCAATCTGTATATTGAGCAAGCAGTGAAGGAAACAAAAGAAAATTTCGGAGTAGGAATTAAAGTCCATGGAGAAGAAATAAAAACTTTGAGGTTCGCCAATGACATTGTAATTCTGTCAGAGACAGCAAAGGACTTGGAAGAGCAGTTGAACGGAATGGACAGTGTCATGAAAAGAGGGTATAAGATGAACATCAACAAAAGCAAAACGAGGATAATGGAATGTAGTCATATTAAGTCTGGTAATGCTGAGGGAATTAGATTAAGAAGTGAGACACTTCAAGTACTAAAGGAGTTTTGCTATTTGGAGGGCAAAATAACTGATGATGGTCGAAGTAGAGAGGATATAAAATGTAGACTGGCAATGGCCAGGAAAGCGTTTCTGAAGTAGAGAAATTTGTTAACATCGAGTATAGATTTAAGTGTCAGGAAGTAATTTCTGAAAGTATTTGCATGGAGTGTAGCCATGTATGGAAGTGAAACGGGGACGATAAATAGTTTAGACAAGAAGAGAATAGAAGCTTTCGAAATATGGTGCTACAGAAGAATGCTGAAGATTAGATGGGTAGATCACATAACTAACAAGGGAGTTTTGAATAGGATTGGGGAGAAGAGAAGATTGTGGCACAACTTGACTAGAAGATGGGATCGGATGGTAGGACATGTTGTGAGGCATCAAGGGATCACCAATTTAGTATTGGAGGGCAGCGTGGAGGGTAAAAATCATAGAGGGAGATAAAGAGATGAATACACTAAGCAGATTCAGAAGGATGTAGGTTGCGGTAGGTTCTGGGAGATGAAGAGGCTTGTACAGGATAGAGTAGCATGGAGAGCTGCATCAAACCAGTCTCAGGACTGAAGACCACAACGACAACAACAACATCCACCAACAAAGGTTGGGGTTTGACAGACTTTTTTTAACTTGTTTAACTTTCTCATGAACTATTCTCCTAGATATATCGCATATTGTAAAGTCTCAATATGTAATAACATACAAATATCATATCTCTGGCTTTCCTTTTGCTTCTGCACTGTGTTGTTGAAGTTTCTTCCTCAAAACTTCAGCTCTTCTCAGATGCAGCTCTTTTTCTTTTAAGGGCTTCTTTTTCTCAACATTAGTATGGTACGCATTGGATTTTTGAGTATAATGTGCAGTTTATCACTTATCATGCAAGTACCTGACTTTGGTAGTTGAAATCTGATGTTATACAGCTGACGGAGTACCCATCTCTATTGTTTTCACCGACAGATTGAATACTTCTTTCTTCACTGTAATTTAGATGCTAACCACAAGATAATCCTGTGATATTAAAATCACTGTCAAAATACACTTTATTCGGGTTTTGCATTTGGCTATAATATGTCTGTTTTGGAGACACACTTGTGATATCATTGTGGAAAGCCTGGATTATATCTTCAGGGATTGGGTTAGGATGATTTTCGTGTTTTGCCCATTGATCTTTTTGAGTGTACTTCCCAACTTGTTTTAATATAGACTACCAGAAAATACACTGTGCACATTCTGCAGTCATCAGTGTATATTGATGTTAAAATGATAGAAATTTTACTTGTGAGAAGAATGTTTTCATAGTATATGATTTTGTAAGACCAAATAAATGTGTTCCTTCCCCCTCCCCCCTCTGAAGTCAGTTTTTCTTCACACTTCCGAAGACAATTACACAGTTGCCCAACAGGGTGCCCAGGAATTAATTCCCATTTGTAGTTTCTATTAGGTCTGGCTTCATTTGTTTTTCGCTTGTTTCTTGCCTTCTCAGCAGTACTTCTTTTGTGGTGTGTTGTAGTCTATTTGGTGTAGGATGTGGTGACCTGCTGCTTCCTCTTTCTCTATCAGTGGATGTGGACTGTGATTCTTTCCAGAAATAAAACTCACAAATATTTGGACAGAACTCAAACAGGATAAAAATGATATTAACTAACAGCATTTAATGTCAGAACCAAAACAATGCTAACTCTCGGACACCGGCATAGTATGTTTTTATGTTATTGGAAAGTGAAATGAAAAAGAAACAACTTTATTATAATTTATTGTTATATTTCACATCACATTTATGGTCTCATAATGTTAACAGTTTCCCTAAAATTTTAGTAAGCCTAAACCATTTGAGGTTAGACTGGTGGAAATATAATGTTAAGCCGCACTTCAGGTATTTTATACAATTGATGTATTCCCATGCTTATAGTTGGGATTTGCATCACTGTCATCAGTAAATGGATCACAATCATCCTCGCCAAACCGCTATCTTTTTATTTGAATTCAAGATTACAACATAACTGCCATGTTTACTCCATAGGACGGCACCGTTTTCATCCAAAGATAAGATTAAAAATGTCGTAAGACAAAACAATGCATATAGTTATCAGCCCCTTCTAGCAGTAGAAATTGAACTATATGTTATCAGCATGTAGTGCAGTTGAAACCACAACATGTGGCATGTACAGACTAATTTTCACAAAATTGAGGGTTAGCACTTTCTTCCACCAGCCCTTTCAATTAATCTACCTGGAATCCCTCAGTTCATTCAGCACTGGAACATAGCAAACAAAGAACAGTTTGTTCAGGACTTTTTATAGCTAAAAGAAGAGGCAGTGAAAAATTTCTGGGTCCACAGCCATGTGGGCATTTAGGGAAATGTCTACTGATAAAGCAGCAAAGGAGATGTCACAGTTTCATCTTGGTGAAACATTTTTTCATGTATCTCAAGTACCTCTTTAACTTGTTAATGTGAAAGTAGTACATTGGATGTTCTGAACACCTTTCACCTTATGTAATGTGATCCCAAAATTCAACATAATCTCTTTGCTGCTGGTGCTGAATAGTTTATGAGTTACTGCGTAATTTTGTTTCTGCTAAGGCAGAGACACACAATTAGATTATGCAGTGATATTTGTGGTGTAGAGCAAGAAATACCATACTAACTTCAGATGTGCGTTCTGTGTATGTGTCATATAATCAGTGAAATGCTGATATGAATTAACTGGTATTTTTTTCTCATCATTGGATGTGGTTTCTGTTTTTCAGTTTGCACTTTCTGTGTACGGCGCCCTTTTGGAACGAGCTGAACAACTTTCGTCAGCAGCTGAATCTGTGCAATTGGAGGAGTGGGCAGTTTTTGTTCAAAGACTGGGAGCAGCAGCTGCTGGCCTCCCATCAACACCTCTACCTGACATGCTGCAGCCACTGGATGGAACCCTTGCTGCATCAAACCTGAAACGTCACTGCCCTCCATGTAGTGGTTGCGAATGGCTGACTCGAGCATTTGGCCCTCGGGATTCTTCCGTATCTCGCTAAGAAAATGACAGAGGTGTACTTGGGTCCTGGAATTTCTTTAATTCTACTGCATGTCTGCTGTTTGTGTGCACATACTTAATTATCCGAAGCTGTTAACCACTGAGAAGTCTCTTGCCCATTTGTGGTTGTTGCACATTAGTTTGTGTATTCCTACTTTTGAAGCTGTAAAGTTAATATGTAATGTTTTGAAATGAGACATGTGATATATGAGTAAGTCTCAGAGAAAACTATTCTGGCAGCTATATATATCTGTAAACTAGTAACATTGATTACCTCATTCTTACATAGTAAGAATGGGTTGTACGATTTGTATCTGTAAGAAGTGATGAAATGACATGTGGATAAGAAGTATGTGTGACTAGTGTACCTGCCAATTCTATACGTGATAAGTCTGATGATACTATAGTGTGTAGAGTGACACACTGTAAAATTAGCTGTTTTTGTTCATTTATTTGATAGATTAATATGTTCGTGTATCGAGTATGTGTGTAATAGTTTTGTGTCCTTAGTCCAGAAAGCATCTATCTTTGTTACTAAGAGAAGCACATTACAATCACCCTTTTGGTTTCTTGTCTCTCTAACTGGAACACAAAAGAAACTACTTTTTATTTTTCAGAGAGGTAGGAAGATAAACTGTGGGAAGTTTTAATAATAGGGTGCTCATAACTGCAATATAGAAGAAATAATTTTCTTATTCTTGTTTTACATTTATATTATATGAAAATGCATATTGAGTTTAGAAGTTACTACATAGTAATGGGAGAATATTTTGTTGATTACAATTTCTCTGCTGTTCGTACTGAAATGTAGAGGCTAGCAGTGAGAAGTCCATTAGTTATACACTATTTCCTGACACCAAGCAGTGGGCTACATGCCTGTTTTTGTCTATTATGTCTTGGGCAATTTGTATCTGAGGTTTGCTTTGGACTAAAAACCATGTAGCTTACAAACTCATAAGTGTTTAATTGCGATGATTGTTTATTTTAAGCTTGATAAAGAGTTTCTGGTAGATTTTCTTAATATAACTGTTGATTTCTGTCATTATCATTAATGATAAAGACTGTTGAGAAGCCAAGCTTTGGCTATTTTGTTCCATGAGTTTAACGATATGATGTGAAAGATTATGTTGAATGAGATCTGAATGTTCATTAAAAACCTGGTAGCCATATTAAGTCTATACTTTTGGGCTCCTATATATTAGAAAACTTAGTAATCAATTTTTAAATTGTGTTGGTAAAATTTGCAATAATTTTAGATGTTCAGAGTCTTTCAGCTTTGAAAATGGGTGTGTCACTTTCTCAGCTAAAATGTGTATTCCCTCAAATTTAAATGCAGACCTGAAAAATATCATTTATTGATTTATTTACCATTCTGGTATTTGAACACTATTAATATGACTGCATACCTTAACTTTGTTGGAGATGTTCTAAATTTCATTTTCATGTGTTTAGTAAAATGATCGAAACATGTTGGCAGCTAATAACCTATGTTCATCAAGCTGTCAGTCACAAAATAGCACGTTTCTGTGGTTATAGGAATACTTCATTTGAAAATAGCATGAAAACAGTCTCAAAGACATCCATATAATATGTGGAACACATTTTGTGAATTGTAATACTTTAATTTTGAGTTTATTTCAACATATTTTGGTTTTCAGTTTCATTCTTCTCTTAACCCCTCCTCACACAATCAGTTTTAGAAAGCTGGTGTTTCATAATCTCTGTTCACAAAAACTGACATTACAGGCTACAAACTGTTTTCAAGGAAAAAATCTCGTATTTATCAGAAGTGTAATAAGCTGACAGGACCAATAAATGAAAAAGGTGATAGCAGATTTTGGAAACTAAAATTTGTTACTACCATGCATCATATCTCATATTTGTCCTGGACTCTGGAATATTATCTGTGCATACTTTCTTCATCTTTGTTCTTTAAATTCCAACAAACTCCCACAAGGTGGTAAAACCATTTTCAGATTGCTGCTAATTCTGTTGCAGTTTTACAGTTTCTACAAATAATAATAGATGGTGGTAGTATGAATACAGTCAATTGCAATTTTGTAATTTTTTTCTTATATTTCCAGAGAACCAAGAACTTCATAGTGTTGTGATTGTCAAGATTTGTAAATATATTCTGTCTTTGTTCAGCATGTAGGCTCAAAATTGAATACTGCTATTTCATATTACATGGCATGTTAAGTATAGGTCTCTGTTTTCTACTGAGATTAAGTGTTACAGAGGTGAGCACTGCACTATGGAGGTCTGTAAATGTTACTTTTCTGTACTGTAATTTGTCAATTTTTTGGAGCCCAAGTAATGACTTATAAATTGTGTAGATGTATCATTTGCAAAGTTCCATTAGACCTTTTTTTTTTTCCAACACTGATTTTGATTGAAAGGCTGTGTCATAGTCATGAAACACAAAAGTGACATTTTGAATGCAATTATAAGTGTAGTTAATTCCTCAAATATTTATCATATTATAGTTTTATTTTTTTAAATGATGGTAAATATTTCGCAAGAAAATTATTATGCGAATAGATTGTGATTATGTTTTGTTTTTAACTTTGATTTGTATGACAGGCTTTCAGTAGTTAAGAAGAATGGCCAAAACATAATCTGCTGGCCTTTCAGCTGAAGACTAAGCTTTATATCTGATCATTTTTCACTACTTGTAGTTGAAGTATTATTAATTCACTAATGAATGCAATAACAATGTTATGTGGCTTGTTTTCTAAGACTGCTGTGTTGTCAATGTAATTTGAGAACTTGAAATTTATTGTACATTGTCAGAGAGAGAGAGAGAGAGAGAGAGAGAGAGAGAGAGAAAGAATTGATTATATGTCAGCAACAAACACTTAGCCAAAGGCGAAATGCTGACGTTAAAGAATGTGAGGGTGATATATTTTCCCAAAGTACACAATTAGTTTTATCTAGTAAACCATAATTCCTACACCACAAGCTTGCTTTCTACATCATAACTATTTGACCCATATTATTACATCAATGGTGGATATTCGTTCATATATAAGGGTAGTTTCTCAAGGGCTACAACTGTTTAAGTAATTCACAAATTATGACAATTTTGTATGTCAGTCACACTTTATTTCTGCCGTCATTACTGGTGCAAAATATTGCTGTTTATTCTTTGTCCGTGGTTAACTAAATTTTGCTGTTTTTATGTCAATGAAACATGAAGGAAGGAAATGACTATGACTTTGTAAGTTCCAGGGTTTGTGGCACAGTTTTGATCTTAGTCCAAATTACCCATCTCAAATTTTTCTGTCTAAAATATGTATCTGTATACTGGACACTGGACTGTCATCTTTAAAGTAGCAAAGTACATAATTAGTTTTGCCATATTAATTATAATTTGTACCAACTAGTTGGTATGTAATTCAGCTGTCCAAAAGCTCACTATTAATTAACTGAATTTGGTTATTGTATGTATTCTCTCTGAGAGAAATAGTGCCGCTTTCTGTGCTTCAATTTTTCTTCTTTATCTGACTGTTATGATTGTGAATCAGCACCACATCTCTGTTGTTCTGAAAATCTTACTGGAAAATGTCTACCAGAGAGGTATCGTTTCGTTCTTCACATGTGATTTGCAAGAACTTGGTGACGTTTGAAGAAATTTTCATGTTTAATTTCATTAATTTGCTCCGATTGTCTTCAGATTGTTCTCCTTTACTTCAGTCTATTAAAGGTTTGTGTCTACATAATGTATTGATTTCTTACGTAGTTTCTGGATTTTGCAGTTTCTTGCTGTAAGTTGGACACAGCGAATAGCATAATGCTTGCCAATATTGGTAATTTATCCATTAGTGTGGTATACTTTATGATCCTGATGTCTTTCTTTTACTGTTTTGATGAATAGTATGTTTGCAACTGCATTGTTTATCATAACTGGCTCACAGTTAAGAAGTGTTTGACATTGAAAGTCTTAAATTGAAAGTACCACACAGTTTCCTTCCTCTCTCAACTTGCCTTTTGAACCTCCTTTTCCTTCATTTTTATTTTTGTGCAAAATTTCATTTTTTTTTTTAAATCTAGAATGTGTATTAATTGATAAATATATATCTGTCATCCTTATCAGAGTCCATAATTTAACTTGAAAATAAACATAATTAAAACTCAATTTGAAAAGTAAATACTACCAGAATTTAAACTAGAAGTCATCATCTCTTTTTCTGATCTTGAGTGTAGGGTGCCACCTCCCTCAATGGAACCCTGCAATTGCAAATTCATCTGCCATAGCCAGTACTGTTAAAATCCATGTACCATATCCTGTGGTAATGTTCTTTTGCTACATAAGTTTCCCGAGTCAGCCAGCCCATATGCAGTTAATGTGATGCAAAATCTACCATTACAGCGGACTCTGCTTACATAATTAAGGCAGTCATCCTGCCTGCACACCATAATTCATTTACAGTTTATAAGTCTGCTTAATAGCCTGTTGAATTCTGTTAATTTATTGGTAACATTTTGGCGTTTTGTCCATTGCAGTTATTTCACTTTATAAATTCCAAATTTGGTTTTCCTTTCTGACAGTGGTACTATTTTTTACATTCCGAAATGCAAAGAAGTGATGGCAAATATTTATATTCATTATATTTTTTTTTTATTTTTATTATGATAGTCTTCCACTGCTGAATGTAAATGCTAGAAATGCCAAGTTTCAGTATGTTATGAGACCTATGTTGATGTGCAAGGTCCCTGTGGTCAGCTCTGGTAATAGGTTTCATAGTCTGATTAAGTCAGCTAAACACTACATCTAAGTGTTTTTGTTTTCAAACCAGCATTCAAATTGATGGTTGATGTATCAGCTCAGCAAATATTACATTGATGAGCACATCTAAATTCTCAATAAAAACCAGTAATAGAGTAAAGAACTACCATTTTAACAAGGTGACAGAGCACGACATTTACTCATTGAATTGTGTGTTTAATGTTATCCAAAGTTCTCTCTCTCTCTCTCTCTCTCTCTCTCTCTCTCTCTCTCTCTCTCTCTCACACACACACACACACACACACACACACACACACACACACACACACACACACACACTTACAATGATACAAGGATATTCTGTCAGAAGAGATAAGTCACTTTTTGTACAGACCTTTTGTCTTTTTATTTGTATTTTTCCATTTTTGTATTTATGATGCAATGAAAGTCTTGCCCATGAAGAAAATTGTAACATGAAAGAGTACATATGAGGAAATATGGAATTCTTTTTATTTACAGTAATGTCAACAATTGTAGATATTTTTGTATTTTTCATAAAATTTGACATTTTGATTAAAAACCAAATACAAATGATGAAATACTAATATTCTATGAATATGCTACACTGTTTCAGCGGTTTTTTTGAATGCTAGATGCAGTTTATATGAATATTTATCAAAGTTGGAAAAAGATTGAAGTGTATCTTTTAATGAGATATTTTTCTTGAGCAGTCATCTCAAATATTTCCAAATTTATTTGTTTGTCAGTAGTAATATGAAACCTTTTAACACTGTTATTGCTGGGATCATCATTTTATTGTAGTGATGAATCCATTGTGTACAATCCTGTGTCAGTGCAAATAGTGCAGTACTTGTAATGTGATGGAAATGTTTGGTGTAAATTCTGTTTACATGCTTATGGAACATTTAATTGCAGTTGATAACTGTAGTTTTAAAATGTTGCTGTAACCTGCACCTTTTACATATGCCACACTGGAAGCAACTGAAAATTTAACTGTATCTGCAGAAGAGGTGTGAAGTCATAAAGATTAATACATATTTTAAAATTACTGTCACTGCATCTCATTGATATACCTTCTACATTATAGAAATGTAAGAAAATCCACCTGTTGGTTGTTGTTAACAAGATTTTAAACATGTTGAAATATCTATACATGTATAAGTAAATAACTCCTTGTTGAGGAAAAGATGAATGCAGAATGCATGCACAGGTCCACAAATGTTTCAGCCAGTGAGTTGTGGAAATCGATGTATAAACTACTCAGTTTCAACTTTTCTCATCTGCCACACACTGTTTTGTGCTGTCTCACTAGGAATGTGCTCTTGTTGTTTTGAATAAGCAAATAACCATTCTTTCTTCTCTTTCTTTTTGGTCTGTTTTATAATGAGTTGTGGATTTTTGCATTACTGGCATGTGCTGCTCAAATTCGTGTTTGTGTTGTACAGCTATAGACTACCATTGTTATATTGACATGACTTGTTGATTTAAAATTTAATATTGCTGGGTAACAACACCTGCAGAAATTGCGTAATTGTATGTAATAATTGTGTACATATACACTCTGTGTAATTATATTTATAAATAATATGTAAAAAGAAGTAAATTTCAGTTTGAACTTTTTTAAATTTTAGCAATTATTTCTTGGTTCTGTTGACAATTGTTCATTTCATATTATCCTTCACCATACATACTACATTAGCAATACTGCTGGTTAAGCCTAGTTAGCAGAACGATGAAACATATGTAAGTTTGTACTCCTTGGGAATAATAATCAGTAAAACTGCTCAGTTTAATATATATTTCCAAGTCTGCAGGTAACTATCAGTGTCGACTTTTGTTAGTATACATATTCTAGTAGTTTTGACGACACGAGAAGCAGTGTGAAACTGGATTGCATTCACAATGCACACCTCACTCTCATCAGTAGACTAACGTGATGTGACTAGCCAGTCCCCTTCTCTGGATATTCAGCTACGTTGATCTCCCAAAAACTACTTCTCTGTAGATTTTCGCTGTTTATAGGAACTAGTTAGACTCTTTCTCTATTCTCGAAATAATTGGGTACTCGTAGAATACTTTTAGTTCAGTCATAATATATTTTCAGCTTTCACTGTCAGCAACTTCTGCAAGTCAACTTAGTCATCAAACATTGGACTCTGTTACACATATTTATAACTTCATTGGTCTAACAAACAAATGATTTATGGACATCACATGTGTCTTGTCTCGCGCAGGGCTAAGACATGAAGTAAGAGTCTCTATTCAGTTGTTCATTTGTCTTTTTATAATAATCACCTTCACTAACACAGCAAAGAATAGCCTATAATTACTCCGTGTTCTTTCACACAGTGGCACTAGTGGCAAACACTTGTTGTCGTCAGTGGGCTGCCACTCTTACAGTCTTCTCATAATAAACTTCCAACTTCACACAGAAACAGGTGGCTTAGTAGATACGCTTCCACTCTCCCACTTATATTTAAAATATCGTGTATTTGAGACAGCAGAAGGACGAGTGGTTCTAGAATTTATGTGGAAATTCTCAGAGCATTAAAATATGCCTGCAGAAGGAAGACATTTCCCAGTGGCCTGCAGTTCACAAACAACTTCAGAGCATGCATATAAATTTCAGTGTCAGTTTCACAACATGCTTAAAATGTTTCTTCAACCACAAGTAAACAGTATACACTGCTTACTGAAAGCATATTAGCTGTTTCACCCACACATCCACATGACAATTCGTTACACAGCTACCATCAGTTACTGTAGTAGTGTTTGAAATGGAGAGAAAGTAGCTACATCACAAGTGTCTCCTCCAAATTCTGAATCTTCTGCATGCTCTTCCGTAACCTCTTCCCAGTTGTTTATTACACAATCAGCAAGAACATCATCTGCCATGGATCTATGCCACCAGGATATTACTCTTACAGATGTAAAACAAACATTCACTGATGTCAATATGATGCCTGTAACTATAACAATCAACCAAAAAAATGAGTAAATAGTATGTCCTGTGCACTGTCAGTGGAAATAATTATCTCAGTGTCAAAAATTTTCGAGATAATTTGTGAAACAGTATTATCTACAAGGCTCATTCTTCATTAGAAGCAGCATTTCACAGTTACTACAATTGATGGTAACTAGGAACTGAATTCGTGACAATCTGTTTGGTTCCATGTTTGGTGCAGAAGAAAACTAGATGTAAGTATAATCTAGGATTTTTTTCTGTGAATCACATGTACTGAAACTATAAACATCTCAGAAGACAGGAGTCTCAAACTTAGGAGGTTAATGTGTATTCTCAATGTGGACTGAAAAGTGTATGAACATTTGTGGAACCTGTTATATACACTGAATAACTGATGTTGTTTACTCACTACACTTTGCATTAAGTAGCAGCTTTAACTAGCAGGTTGTTAATTCGTGATGGTGCAGGATACAGAAGAAAGGTTTGAGAGAATCTGGCAACACATTTTAACATTTGAAGATTTTTTTATAATATTTGCATTTTTCTGAGTAATCACTAAAACATTTTTCCCATTGCAGGGTACTGATAGATTTGCTTTGTTTGGATAATACCAGAATGGAGTAGATCACTTTCAGAAAATATAATTATTATGTTAGTATTTCACAGAACTGATGACTTGTTAAGTTCTGTCTCCTTGATACTTTAATATTATCACATTTTCTGACATAAGTTCTTTGTAGAATCATGTATCAGGCGTGTTCATGGATTTCATTTTGCCTTTAGGTAAACAATCTCCATTTGCTAAACAGTGAATCATATATAGTGGTATTCTGTTTTAAAGTCGCTCCATAACAATCTTGTAGAGTGTACACTGATAAACTGAAAAATGCTCTTGTCTGAGCACAAAAGGGGCAGATATGGTCCTCTTTAAAAGACTTGACAGAAAGTGGGGAACCAGCTGCCTCAATTCTCATTCCTCCTTCCTTACAAAAATTTGTGGCATGCAAAGGAATTCAGACTACTCTAAACACAGGATATTCTAAATCCTTTTACCTAGTCTCTCTTTGCAATGAAGGACTCACCATCTCCCTCTCACTGCCAATGTCTTTATATGTCTCTCCCACTACCTCCATTGTCTCCGATTGGCACTTTCTCCTCTCTCTCCCTAACTGTTACCATCCTCACACCTTCTTGTCTCCCGTCTGTACCATTTTCTCCTTTTCTGTCCCACTGCTGTTGTCTGTATCTCATTCTTTTCCTCTCCCATTGCTATTGTGTCCTTTTTCCTTTCTTTTAGTCTTTCTTATAGTCTTTTTCTTCAACCACCATTCTCTCCTCTTTGCACATCTCCTTGGCGATGTTTTGCTCAGTGTTATGATCCCTAAACTGGGGAACTTTCTTAACATTAAAATGTGTTATTTTTTAATGTTAAAGTTCACTGGTTGGGTGGACGACTGTATAGTCTCCACCTATCTCCTCCTTTCCCACTGGCACTGTCTCCTCTCTATTTCACCATCACTGTCTCTCTTGTACTCTCTTTCAGCACAAAAAAGTGCTAATTTGTTCGAATACCAAAATTTTTGATAAGAAAGATGGAAAGTGGATTGAGGCAGTTGGTTCCACTCTTTTGTCAAAATCTTTCAAAAGAGACCATGTTCACCTGTTTTGTGCACCAACAAAAGCATTATTCAGCTTTCTCCATTCTTTTCTCTGGTACAATAGGTTGTGCTACTTAAGTAAAAGGAATTCTGTAGATCAGTAAAGTTTTGACAGTTTATTTACATACTTCAACAAATTCACACACTTTGACACGCACAAACAACAAATATGGACACACAATATAAGGTTGAAACAAAATTGGTTCTCATCTAATGCAAGTTCACATTACACTGCTTTGTATAAAAATACACAACATTTTTAGGCCACACTGACAGTACACAAAAAAATGTGGTGTTAGATTTGCAACTCCAAAGAATTTTTTATGACAAAATATTTTTTGTGAGATGTGTAACCCTATCAGGTGGCACCATTGAATAATTTCTAGGCCAGCATAGCCTTTGAGGCATGAGATGCCCATTATACAGAGACAGTGTACCTTAAAGCTTTACAGATGAAAAAATGATTATAAACAAAGTAGTGACCTAGGAACCCTTGTGATCACCCCAAAATCCTTGCTGTGTGTTAAAACTACATTTATGCATAAGACTGGATATTCCATGCATAAGTTGAGGAACTCTGGATCTCAGCGATGCGTAATGATACCAGAAAAATGTTTTGAAATATCATCTTAAGAACAGATGGCAAAAATTTTGATGATTTGCCACGAATGGAAAATACAGAAATGGCCAACTGCAAATTCTTGATTTTTTTTTAGGGATTTTCTCAGGATCTGCCCATGAACAAATTGTACTTTTATAAGACCTCTAAGGCCCATCTTACACCACAACTAATGCAAAAGAACCAACCGATTTGCCACAGATGGAGGAAGTGTGTAATGTTTAAATTTTGATACTGTACCGCAGGGTAGCTACAGTATGCACATTTTTCTGATGGGTATACAAATGCTCACTAGGCCAACGGCTATACAAAACACTTGACCCATACCTCTATGATAAATATAACCTGACTGTCGGACACAACCCCTGAAAAATTGTGTTTTTGTGCTTGGAAGTTTGGAATGTATTGGTGCCTTTCACAGGCTGATACACACATATCTCCGATTTTAAACAATTGCTGCATGTATAATCGTAATAAGAATCTCAAATAAGTTCTATTTGGCTTTGTTATAATGGTAATTTAAATCAATATGGTGTTACCATATACATCACGTGCAAATGTAAAACAGGGCCGGCCGGAGTGGCCGTGTGGTTCTAGGCGCTGTAGCCTGGAGCCGAGCGACTGCTACGGTCGCAGGTTCGAATCCTGCCTCGGGCTTGGGTGTGTGTGATGCCCTTAGGTTAGTTAGGTTTAATTAGTTCTAAGTTCTAGGCGACTGATGACCTCAGAAGTTAAGTTGCATAGTGCTCAGAGCCATTTGAACCATTTTTTTGTAAAACAGGGTGAAAGGTGATAAAACACATCCTTGGTGTAGATTATCTTTCAGATTGTCTCTGTTAATGATGTTTTTTGGCTAATCTTGTAGTGTCGTATCCCGAGGTCCTCCTTGGCACTTTGTGCAGTGTTGGTGACTCTGTGCTGCATTGCTACAGTGCAAGAATGCCCCGTTGACAAACTCCATCCATTGCACACTGCCCATCTAGTACCTCAAACAGATAATAAAATACAAAACAAATATTTGAACTAATACAGGATATCGTGCATAAATTATGTCTTTCTGTAATATTTTAACTATCATATAAATTACGAGGGTGGATCAAATATGAATGGGATTTTATTTTTTATTTAAATTCATTTATTGAAAAACTCGATGCAATTATAAATTTGTTTTCCACATGGTCTCCTGCTTTGGAAATGCGTTTGTCCCAGTGTATGGGCATCTTTTTGATGCCCTAATCATAAAAAGAAGTGGGTCGTGTCACCAGCCAGTTGAGCACGAAGTCTTCCACACATTAGTCATCTTCAAATCGTCGCCCTTCTATAACTTCTTTAAGCGGTCCGAATAAATCGAAATCACAGTGTCATAAGTCCAGGCTGTAAGGCGGATGATCAAGTGTAGTCCAGTGCATTTCCTGTAGTTTGGAGACAGTTAGAGCTGCAGTATGGCGTCTACATCTACATCTACATTTATACTCCGCAAGCCACCCAACGGTGTGTGGCGGAGGGCACTTTACGTGCCACTGTCATTACCTCCCATTCCTGTTCCAGTCGCGTATGGTTCGCGGGAAGAACGACTGTCTGAAAGCCTCCATGCGCACTCGAATCTCTCTAATTTTACATTTGTGATCTCCTCTGGAGGTATAAGTAGGGGGAAGCAATATATTCGATACCTCATCCAGAAACGCACCCTCTCGAAACCTGGCGAGCAAGCTACACCGCGATGCAAAGCGCCTCTCTTGCAGAGTCTGTCACTTAAATTTGCTAAACATCTCCGTAACGCTATCACGGTTACCAAATAACCCTGTGATGAAATGCACCGCTCTTCTTTGGATCTTCTCTATCTCCTCTGTCAACCCGATCTGGTACGGATCTCACACTGATGAGCAATACTCAAGTATAGGTCGAACGAGTGTTTTGTAAGCCACCTCCTTTCTTGATGGACTAAATTTTCTAAGGACTCTCCCAATGAATATCAACCTGGTACACGCCTTACCAACAATTAATTTTATATGATCATTCCACTTCAAATCGTTCTGTATGCATACTCCCAGATATTTTACAGAAGTAACTGCTACCAGTGTTTGTTCCGCTATCATATAATCATAGAATAAAGGATCCTTCTTTCTATGTATTCGCAATACATTACATTTGTCTATGTTAAGGGTCAGTTGCCACTCCCTGCACCAAGTGCCTATCCGCTGCAGATCTTCCTGCATTTCACTACAATTTTCTAATGCTGCTGCTTCTCTGTATACTACAGCATCATCCGTGAAAAGCTGCATGGAACTTCCGACACTATCTACAAGAATATGTTGTGGAAGAGGATGACCTGTCGAATCAATTGGTCTCATCTTTTTTGGCGATATGCTACTCTCACCTTGTCCAACAGTTTGTAGTACTAAGCAGCGTTGATTGTGCATCGCCCATGCAAAAAATCAATCAGCAAAGTGCCTCACTGATCAAAAAATACAGTTGAAAGGACATTGCCAGCTGACAGTAAAGTGTTGGCTTTCACTGGCGCTGCCTCCCTTTTCCTCTGCCACTCCTTATTGGCTTGTTTGGATTCTGGAGTGTAGTGGTGAATCCATGTTTCATAGCAGGTGATTATCCAATTCAAAAATGCATTACCTTCTTCTGCTTCTGACAGATCTCCAAATGTCTCAACTTCAGATTTTCGATCAAAAGTTTAGGGAACCATTTGGAACACACTTTACAGAACCATAGGTTATTTGTGATGATTGCTTGACAGCTCCCGTATCTAATTCTGACTGTGCAATTTCTGATACTCTTGATCGTTGCCAATAATGTCTTTAACTGCACAAATGTTTTTGTCTGTAATGCTGGTCTGAGGACGGCAATTGTGTTGCTGATTTTCCACGCATCTTGCCCTTCCTTGAACTTTTTGTGCCAAGCAAACACACGTGTCCTTGATAATGTTTTATCACTGAACTGTGCAGTCAATCTTTGGCAAATTTCCGCCACTGTAACCCCTTCACAAGCAAGAAATTTGATACTTAATCGTTGCGCAATGGAGGGCTGCACCTGTTGCTCAGACATCATGAGTGTTACTGATAAAATGGTGGGAAATATCTAACAGCACGATCTCCTCACTTCTAATGGTCCCGCCTAAGCATAACAGAAGCGCAAGGTCAGTTGTACCAACTGTTATGTCCAGGAACAAAAACCCCGTTTATATTTGATCCCCTCCCCCTCATATCATAAAATTAGTTGCAGACATGTTTGGGCATTTATAAAAGATTAACTTAGTGCCCACTGCTACACTTATATAGCCTGTATGGTCTCCACATTTTTTATTCCTTCAATGTAATTTGTATGTTGTTAATACCGTTGCACAAGTGTAAATCTACACTCAGTGCAAACAGTGTATCTAGTCTACACAAACTAAGCTGCAGACAGGAAATTAAAATTTAATATAGCAATTATTTGGGCAAAATTTGCACTTTTTATTTATTTATTTATTTTTTTTTTTTCAAAATTTAATTCAATGTATACATTCTTACTCACACATCACAAATGGATATTCTTGTACATGTAATTGCATTTAAATGAGGTATCTATTTTGTCATCAGTAATGATTAATTTGTGTAGTAATTACAACAAAAATAATTTTATGAACACATGAAGTTGATGCATAAGTTTGTAGTGTTTTTCCAGAAGTTTAATAAACTCAACAGATACATATAACAGAGACTTTAGTCATCAATAATATATTCTCCTTCACTATTTACAACAATCTGCCAATACTGGTGTAACTTTTTGATCCCACAAATGTAGAAATCATATAGTTTTGAGGTGGACAACTCATCAACCCATGCTCAGAGTGCATTTTCATCCAGAAAGGAAGTTCTTTGAAGGTTATTCGATAGAGAGGAGAGTAGATAAAAATCAGACTGCAAGGTGGGTGTGGAACGACTTCCCAACCCAACTCCCGCTTAGTGTTTTTTTGTCAGTCGAGTGGAATTGGGGTGGACATTACTGTGGAGTACCATCATTTCACACAGTCTTCCGGTCACTGTTCTTGGTTTGCAGCTGCAAGACATCTCAGTTGTTGGCAACAAATATCAGCAGTGATGGTTACACCTCGGGGAAGTAATTCATAGTACACTACACCGTCGTCGTTCCCCCAGGGGCATAACATTATCTTTTGTTGATGCAGGCAGGCCTTTGTATGGGGGGTTGCTCCTTTGTTTGGCTCAACAATCTCTTTCTTTTCCTTATTTTAGCACAAAGAGCATTTTTCATCACAAGTAATGATACAGGATAGGAATGGTCAGTTTTATTCATGAGCCAATTGATGATAAGCAAGCAGAGATGCACATATGGCCACCTGCTGATTTTTGTGATTTTTGGCTTAGTGCATGTGGTACCCATACACCCGATTTTTTAATCTTCTCCATTGTATGCAAATGTTACATTGTGGTAGAATGATCTCACTTCATCACATTTGCCAGTTCTGAAGTACACTGACATGGATCATTGTGGATTAATGGTTTTAAATGAGCTTCACGAAATCCAAAAGGCCTTCCTGAATGTCAAGAGTCGCACATGTCTAAACAACCCTCCTTAAAATGATAACCATTTTCTTGCCTATTCTATCCAGTGTCTGCTGATGTCACCTCTTTGTTGAACTGAAACAGGAGAATATGTTGGAAATATTCCAGTTTTTCCACTTGGCACTCCATTTTCTAGCATCCACAACTCCAGTCGGTATTTCCAAATGACAAAACAATATGTAAACTCAGATAGCAGCAGTGAACCACAAATAAAAAATGACAATTGATAAATAAACCCACAGCAGCCACACTACCAACATTCAAAGCAAAAATGCTGCAAACTTATGCACCAACCTAATATATTATGCCTGCTGGAAAATTTATATATTAAAGATCCATTTCTTTTTCTATGCAATTCTGACAAAGCTGATTTGTCATACTGACTGTTAAATAGCTTTCTTTGATTTAGTTAACAAATTGCAAGCCCTTTTAATCTTTTCATGTTAATTAAGGAGATGAAGGCTAGGTCTTTCCGAAATGTACTTCTGAGCAAAAAGCAAGTCTGGTAGCTTGAGTTGGAGGTTTTTGTTAACCCTGCCTTTTGAGTTCCTGTGGTGATATTTCAATGGAAAGTTTTGACACTTATTTCACAAACTTAGAGGTTGAATTTCCAAAAACTGTGACAAGCATATTTTTTTATTTCTAACCAGGAAGCCAAATACAAATGTTCATAGATTTAGCTTTAAAAGTACTTTCATAATGAAATATTTTCATAAAACTTCTCACCCCTTATTTCACCCCCTTAGGGGTTGAATTTCCAATAACAATGAAACCTGTATTTTTTTGTACCCAAGAAGTCAAACACCAATTACCAGAGAAGTATCTTTAGTACTTCTTTAATAATGATTTATTACGAAAATGCTGAAAGATATATTTTTATCTGGGATACCAAATATCACTTTTCTTAGTTATAGCTGCAAACTTGTCTTAATAGTTATTTATATTTAAAACATCTTTCATCCTCCATTTAACCCATTTTGGGGTGGAATTTGGAAAAATGCATTCTTAAATGATTCCTACAGTATAAGATTATCACCCCCTCCACATTTCAAGTTTCTGTCCTCAGTGGCTTGGGCTGGGCAATGATGAGTTCATATGTAGAGATGTGGGTACAGATACTTTCACATCTGTAGTGCTTAAGGAGAAATTCCTGAGTTTAATTCAGCTGAATTCTGTAACCTCTGTTGTAATACATTGGTTTTCATAAAATGAAATTTTCAAAACACAATATAGATTAAAAATAATAAGTCATTACAAATGCTTTCAAAATATATTGCAGACTATTACCAACCAATGGAAACTCTCAGATGGAATAACAATTTGAAAGTATAGACTGCTACTCACCAATAAAGAAGTTACTGAGTAAAGACAAGCATATTGTAAATAGACCGCTAAATATTATTTAGCTGTTGGAGTAAGTCCTTCATCAGATGTAGACAAAACAAAACACAAACACATTCACAACTTGCACTCACATGGCCACATATGAGGTCTGTTCAAAAAATTCCAAAACTTTGTCGACAAATTTTTTTCTGTTCTTACCTTTTATTTATTGGGTGTGGTCTCCTTCAAAATAGTTTCTTCCACAATTGATACACCACTCCCAACATCGTTTCCACTTCTGGAAACATTCCTGGATGCCTCTTGCTGGATTGTGTGAAGCACTATTTGTGAATTTTTTTTATCTTGTCTGTTGTTGCAAATCTTCATTCTTTCAATGGGGTTTACACTTCTGGAAATTTAAAAAAAAAAGACTGCAGGGGCCATATCTGGAGAGTTCAGAGGATAAGGCAGCCCAATGATTTCATTTTTTATGCTATAGTCATGCACTAACAGGGACGAATGTGCATGTGTGTTACTGTGATGCAAGAGCCTTGAATTGTCTTGCCATATCTCAGGCCATTTCTTTCTCACGTTTTCTCACACACTGATTAACAGTTTGTGCCTGTGGCACAATTTCAAAGTCACAGAAATCCATCAGTATGGCTTTGACATTTGAACTGAGCAGACGTGTTTTATTTGGTCTTGGAAAACCTTTCCCCACCCATTGTGATGATTGAACCTTGGTCTCAACATCATAACTGTAGACCAATGTCTCATCACCATTTATGATTCCCTTAAGGAACATCTTTTTCTCGTTTGTGTGATCCAAAAGCTGTTCATAGATTATGAGGCAAAAATCTTTCTGGTCTTGACTCATGAACTGTGGGACAAACTTGGCAGCAAGATGCTCTGCCAGGGTTTCATGAGGTGATCAAACTGAAATGTTACATTCTTCTGCAATCTCTTGGACAGTCAGCCTTCTATTGGCACACACAATTTCATCAAAGTTCCTGATATGAGCTCGTCAGTAGACACTGAAGGACTTCTTGAATGAGGGTCAGCTTCATCTTCCATCTTGTTATTTCCAAACCATGTGAACCATCTGTAACACTAAATACAGCTTAATCACTCATCACTGTAAGCTTCCTGCATAATTTGGTTTGTCTCTGTAAAGGTTTTCTGAATTTTCATGCAAAATTTAATGCAGATGCTTTCCTCCTCCAGCTCTGCCATCTCGAAATTCGCTAACGGGTTTATGTTAGAAATGAAAGCTTAATAAACTCTCTGATGTACAAACATTGCCATGCTTCTTGTTTTACTTTCCGTACCAAAAATTTTGAAATACAGTTTCCAATAAAACTGTGTATAAAATATACCACCTATTCAAATTAACCTGTTAAACTGGTTTCTACCTCTCACTGTACTCTGTAACTATCTTTTCTTTACTTTTGCATTGCCTACCACATTCATACTTCTGCTTATTCTATTCTGTCGTTTTCATTTCATCTACCATCCTTTCTCTTCTCGTCTTTTTTTACAACTAGTTTCAGTGTTACCAGATCCATAATTTGTGTCTTGCTCTTACCACCTAATTAACTTTTCCATTAAAAGTGCTATACTCATCATCGACACAACAGTAACACTCAGTACAATCCTTCAAATTAAAGCTCTCTTATTGTGGACTAGTGGAATAATCTACATCGTGAAACATGTACAAGTTGTAAGGTCGCAAGACAAAATATTATCAGCCATTTAAAAGAACACACTGATTGCTTTGGTGCTGTGTAGGTGTACAATTGGTACCACATGGTCATGGGGCCCTCCTCTTCTGACAAAGACTATGGTAATGAATTGGTGTGTATGTGGCAGTCAGTTGTATGGACCCAACACAGTTAAATGGACCAACATAGTGACATGATAGTCTATTAGAAAGGCTTTGTCATGTTTGGACATGTCTGTGACCACACTGTGGACAAAGTAGCCCAATTTGATGATGTATCACTGTGGACTGTCCAATGTGTATACAAGAAATGGTGTATCACTCTCAGACTGTACACATTGTAAGTACTGTGGTCATTAAAAGATTCTGACGGTGACAGCATATGAGTGTCATCACCTGTCAATGGCAATCAGTTTCAAACAGCATGAATTTCTGCTGTCAGTGTATGTGGGTTATAACATCCCAGCTTCCTCAACCTAATTATAACGTCCCAGGACTTTCTGCACCAAATTATAACATTTCAGCTCCTCAACACCAAATTAAAACGTTGCATTAGGAGGTGTCTGCTTCGTGCAAAAGGTCTTGAGTTCATATTGACGACAACAAGTAATTCTTCATTATAGACGTTTATTTACAAACATAACTGACAGACTTCACAGACTCGACAACTGACTCTCCGAGCTAACCGCACTGCATATCCAAACTGGCAACTGACAACTCCTAGGTGTATTAATATCTTTCCAAACAATGAGAGTCTTCGACAATGTTTTGTTTACAATACGATAGCAATTCACGACTTAAAACTAAATTAGACATTACAGAATTTTAGTACAGATTAAAGTAAGTAAAAGGATCAGTACATATAAATTCTTACAAGCATAATTTCCAAATAGATTTTATAACATTTTTCTACCAGCTTCTGGATAACCTTCACCAGATTTGTACCGATGTTTCCAGAAATACCTTGACATTTGATTCTGGATATTTCTTGAGTGATTTAGAACAACTATTTATATGTAAAATGATTTAAATTGTGTTTCAAAACGTAAATAAATCTTTTTAGCAATATTTCTTGATACAAATCGTCTTTCGAAATTAGGTTATGAAACAGTTTTCACAAGTTTTCGTATTTTTGCGATCATAATACAGAACTTCTACATAGAAAGTTCCAGAAGCGTGCACCAAACATTCATTCACAGACCCTCTCTCTAGCTGGTGAGCTTCTAAAAGTATCTTGTCCATATTATACGAAATAATTTAGCTCAAAACTGATAATTTATACAATTAATCAGAGCTACAGCAAACAGTGAGTCTTTCTTTTACAAAATGAAATATAATTACAAAATTGAATGAAAATAGGTTACTAACACTAATATATATTTACATTAATTCTATTTTTGTTCTTTCTGTGCAAAATGTCCTAATATTGACACAGTACAATATTTAAACATCACCAAAGTTTCCCTTTACATTTTGCATATCTTTATCGACATCCCCTAAAAGTCTACAGTATCGAATACTTCAATATGTCCCAATATGTCCTGTAATGTTACAGGGTCCATCTCAGCTAATATATTATTATTATTATTATTATTATTATTATTATTATTATATGTTGTTATGAATATTGCAAAGAAAACTACATGCATTGGACATTCAGAGATAAGTACCTCATAAAAATGCAGTAGCTGGCTGGAAGCATGTAGTGTGCTTCAATGAGTCTCACTTTTGCCTCATTTCAAATGATGCAGTATGTCAAGCGCACCAACGATACAATGGGGCATTGAACCTGTATAGTGTGGATGGTTCAAATGGCTCTAAGCACTATGGGACTTGACATCTGAGGTCATCAGTCCCCTAGACTTACAACTACTTAAACCTAACTAACCTAAGGACATCACACACATCCATGCCCAAGCCAAGATTTGAACCTGTGACTGTAGCAACAGCACAGTTCTGGACTGAAGCACCTAGAACCGCTCGGCCACAGCGGACAGTTATAGTGTGGAGAGAGTAGTTCAGGATGGAGGTGGTCTGTGGTATTATGAGATTGCCCTCTCTACCATGACTTGGCCTTTTCATTCATTTTACAGTAACGTGAACCAGGATATTTGTTTCAACATTTTTGGTTACTAAATGGTGTCCTTTCTTCTACATCTTTGTGATGAGTCCGCTGTGAACACCCTCATCTTCCAAGATGAAAAAAGCCATACTCACAGTAATGCATACATTTGTGGTCTGACAAACACCATGATTGGCCTGCCAAATCAACCTATTTTAATGCTAATGAAAATACACTGATCAGCCAGAACATTATGACCACTGACCTACTATTGATATAAACCCATCCATGTAATAGTAGCATCACCTTGCAAGGAATGATTGATAGTCAGACACACACATGGTGCATTTTGTATCAGTGAGAATGATGCCTGTGTGTAGAATGGGGAAGGTGCGCGATCTATCTGAGTTTGACCAAGGGCAGATTGTGATGGTACAGAGACTCAGTACAAACATTTTGAAAACTGCATGACTTGTTAGGTGTTTGAGGAGTGCTGTGATGAGTTCTTCAACACATGGTGAAAACGAGATGAAACCACATCCAGACAGCGTGGGGTTGGGTGGCCACTCCTCATTACAGATGTCGGAGATCATAGGCTGAGCAGACTTAACAGGACAGGCAGTGGACTTTGACAGAACTAACATCAGGGCAGAGTACAAGTTTATCTGAACCCACAGTGCACTGAACACTCCTAACTATGGGCCTCTGCAGTTGACAGTCCGTGCATAAGCCAATGTTGACACCACGACTTTTGCAACTATGACTGAAGCAGGCACTCAACCATTGGCATTGGACGTTGACACAGTGACAGAGCCTTGCATGGTCTGATGAATCCCAATACCTTCTTCATTTTACCGATGGGAGGGCATGAATTTGTCATCTTCCTATGCGCCATGACACTTATGCTGTGGATTTGAGACAAGCCAGTGGCGGTTCCATTATTCTATGGGGAACATTCACATGGGCATTCATGGATCCAGTGGAGCTCGTGCAAGGCACTATAATTGTCAAGAAGTATCGTACACTGATTGCAGACCATGTACAAACCTTCATGACAATCATGTCTCCCGATGGCAGTGACATTTTTTAACACGATAATGCTCCATGACACAAGGGCAGTAGTGTGATGGAGCAGTTTGAGGAACACAGTGGTGAGTTCCAATTATTGAGCTAGCTGCTAACTTGCTAGATCTGAACCCAATTGAACACATATGGGATGTGACTGAACACGGCATCACAGCTTATTCCCCCTTCTAGGAATTTACAGGAATTAGATGACTTGTGTGAGCAGATGCGGTAGCAACTCCCTCCGGCAACTTGCCGAGGCCTCATTGCTTCCATGCCATGATCTGTCTCTGGTATTATCCACACCAAAAATTGTCTTACCGGCTACTAAGTAGGTGGTCATAATCCTGGCTGATCAGTGTATCTAGGATTATTTTGAACAACTAGTGAAACGTAGCAATCAACATACCTAAAATTTGATTGCTCTATGCAATCTAATCTTCAGTTAATTGTTTCAATTGATATGCCACATCTTAAGAAATTTTTAGAATGTCTTCCATGTCGGCTTCAGGTTATTATTAAGGCTGAAGACGGTGTTACATGTTGTTAGTGTTATATATCCTGGGAGTGAATAAAGTTTTGTCTGGCATGCTTACATATACATAATTAATATAACAGGTCCAAACACTTATGGGCAGATTAACTTGAACAACAGTTCCAATATTTTGTACAGTCTTTACTAGCTACAGTGTAGTTCTGCAATATGCAGCAGCCTAGGTAAGAGCATGAGAAGTTCCATTATTATACTTTCCACTTTCTATCTTGAATAACTCAGTTATTCTCTACCTAATTCAACTAACAATGTAAATAATTTTTACCTATTTGTTGTTTCATAAGAACTTCCTTCAATGTAGCCTGAAACTAGCTACTAATTACAACAATTAGAATTAGCATCACTCAGAACCTTGAGATTCCAGATGTTGTTCCTTGCATCTGATGAGCTGACTTGCCATTGCTTTAGACTGCACTAAACTGAGGTCATTGGTATCTAATTAGTCCGGGCTGTACTGAGGCAGTAGTGAGATCGGCCCCCACCACAGGCACAGATGTAGCAGGAGTGGGGGAGGGGGAACTATTTACAAATTAACCACTGGGAGCAGTATGTGAATTCGCCTGTACCAGAACCAAATGATTTAGATCATGTACATTGTGAGGCGAATAAATCACAATTCACCTGCCATGCCTGTGAAAAGAAGCCTTTCTGTCAGCCCAAAACTACAAATGAGCACTGTTGTTACAGTGTCATTTCGTCCAAGAAGCATTGTCAAAGAAATGACTCCCATGAAACAGGTGTCACATGGATGACAACAGGGCACTTGGTTCACACAGCTGCCTATTATGCAGCTATCTTGCATTCAACAATGAAGTTTTTGCTGAAGCTTTGCTACTGTATTATAGGATCTCAGAGGTTGGCAAGTAGGGACTGAAGCAAGTACATTATTTGACTGAAAGCTTCTTGTTTCTGCCAGCTGAGGAATGGTGTGAAATAAAAGCTTAAAAGCTAGGACGCTTGAAATTATTTAATAGAATAATATGTAATATAGGAAACGGACCTCATACATAACACACAACTTCATCTCGCTTTAATTTCCTGTTAGCAATATTTTAAAAGAGAACTCTGTA
Organism: Schistocerca gregaria; assembly: GCF_023897955.1. Lineage (NCBI taxonomy): Eukaryota > Metazoa > Arthropoda > Insecta > Orthoptera > Acrididae > Schistocerca > Schistocerca gregaria. The sequence goes on from NC_064927.1 coordinate 264,273,214, forward strand.
TCTTATCTCAAGCAATGCATAAGTGCAATAGTGAATAATGAAACCTTCAGGAAAATCCACTAACACTGACTTGGTCACCTTGTCCATCTGACATGAAATGACACAAACTGCTAAATTACTCATGCCTTGAAATGGCTGTAACTGACCCTGCTGCTGATTCCATACCGGCTCATTCTGGGTCCATCTAGTAGACTACATATTGCACCTGTTAAATTCATATAGTATCCTCCTCCACTGTAGTAGCATTGTCACAAACAACGCTGGAATGATTTTTTAGGAGATGCATGAGGATAGTGAGAACCCACAGTGAATGAGTCTACAGCCTTATGTTGCCACATCCAATGCAGAGTAGTCCATGGTTTAATCTTTTGTCCATGTTAATCAAATGAGATAGCATTTTATAGTCTCTAATAATGAGTAATAAGCTCTGGTTTTTCTTCCTTCTTTCCTTTCTCAATTTCTTCCCTAGGAAATTTGTCTTACCGACAGTGGTATAGAGAGGGGTGAAAGGGGGGCAACAGGGTCTACCCTTCCCCAGGTGCCACTTGCAGAGGGGAGCCAAATAGCCAAACGGTCTCTTAAACAAACAAGATTTTCTGCAAAACTTATTACTATCAGAGTAAATTGTGTATTTTATATTACTATTATATTACTATATGTGTTTCTGGAGGGGGAGGAGCCATTAAAGTGTAGTGTCATTCCCCATGTGCTGTGGAGATAAGGAGGGGCTGAGGGTGCCAAAAAGTGTTGTGCCCCATGTGTCAATTTGGGGAACAATAAAATGTTGTGCCCTGGGTGTCAGTTATGTTCACTATGCCACTGCTTATAGAAGGAAGCAAGCATGTGGTACAGTTCACAGTCCCAGCTGATGGAGTAACACAACATAAAAGATGTGCTGCTTTCAGTTAGGGTTGTCTGTAAAGTTTCAGTAAGAAGCCCCACTATGCGTGCTGTTACTTGTGCTGATCTTACTTGCATACTTACTTGCATACTTCGTGTGCTGAACTTTGATCTGCATGCAGGAAATGTAAGTTCTTTATGCTCAGTAGAATTTGATATCAAATACAGCAGAAATATCAATGCAGCTGGGCTATTAATGAAATATCGGCTTTCAAATTCCAGTAGAAAGAGCTGATGGTAATGGGTGTTGACACAACTTCCCATTTGGATACTTTGAAGTCCCCCCCCCCCCCCCCCCAAAAAAAAAAAAGTATGGGTAAAATTCTTGTCCAAACATTTCTGAAATAAATTTGAGGATATTCATGACCATTCCTGTGACTGCAGATTCTGCTAATTAAAAATAGTAAAAAACTACTTAAGGATAAGTACGGTTGAAACCTGCTGTCAGATTCAGCTATATTGTCAGCAGAATATGATACAGCTGCTAAATTTGACTTCAGTGACATAGCCAATGAGTTTGTTTCACTGAAAACAAGGAAATGGAAAGTAAAATTATAATTAGAATGTAACTTTTGGAAAGCAATATGTTTATAACACTTATTTGTAGATATTTTTCTTTTCTTCCCAATTACTAATCTATATGCTATTAATAATTTATGAGGAGCAAATAAAATCTGTTATTTATTATATGTCATATTAGAGTCAGTGTGCAGTAGTTAACATAAGAATAAAACATAGATTATGTTTTACTCTCAATTGTTTTAGAAAATTTATGCAGTTTATAATTTATTTAATGATTCATTTAATTAGCTGTCTGCAGTATGTTTTGTCTGTTGTTGTTGATGTGATCTTCAGTCCAAAGACTAGTTTCCCACACTAGTCTATCCTGTGTAAGCATCTTCATCTCTGCGTAAGTACCTCAACGTACATCCATTTCAACCTGCTTACGGTATTCTAGCCCTGGCCACTCTCAGCACTTACTTCCATTAACAAACTGATGATTTCCTTATGCCTCATGAAGTGTCCTGCCAATCAATCCCTTCTTTTAGTCTAGTTGTGCCTACATTTCATTTTTCTTCATTTCAATTTACTTGTGATTCCATCTACCCATCTAGAACTCAGTGTTCTTCTACAGCACCACATTTCAAAAGCTTCCTTTTTCTTGTTGTCTCACTTGTCTTTTGTACACATTTCACTTCCATACTGGGCACTCTTTCCAAACTGCTTTCCATGTTATTGCCTGTCTGTGTTTTATTTCTTCTATACTTCAACCATCATCAGTTATTTTGGTGCTCAAATAACAAAATTCATCTACTGTATTTCATGTCTCATTTCTTAATCTAACTCCCTCAGTATCACCTGATTTACTTTGAACACATTCCATTACACTTGTTAATTCTTTTTGTGCCTTTTCAAGACAATTTGTCCAACTGTTCTTCCAAGTTCTTAGTATTCCCTGACAGAATTACAATGTCAACAGGTAACTGTGAGGTTCTTATGTCATCTTCCTGAACTTTAATATCCTTTCAAAATTTTGCATTGGTTTCCTTCACAGCTACCTCAATGTGCAGGTTGAATAACATCAGGCATAGGCTACACTCTATCTCACTCCCTTCTCAGCTACTGCTTTGTGTCTTGTAAATGAAGTCTGGTTTCTGTACATTTTGTAAATAATCTTTTGGCCCCTGTATTTTATCCCTGCTACCTTTAAAATTTCAAAAAGTGTAGTCCCCACTGTCAAAGTGTAGTCCAGTCCCCACTGTCAAAGGCTTTCTCCTGTCAAAGGTTTTATCTGAATCTACAAATGCGATAAATGAAGGTTTGCCTTCCTTCAATCTATCTTCTAGGATAAGTCATATGGTCAGTGTTGCATCACATATTTCTAATTTCTCTGGAAACCAAACTGTTCTTCTCCAAGGTCAGCCTCTACAAGTTTCTTCTGTAAATAATTTGTGTTAATATTTTGCAACTATGACTTATGGTTTGGTGGTACATACACTTGTCAAAGTGTACCTCTTTTGAAATTGGAATTATTACATTCTTCTTGAAGTCGAGAACATTTCCCCAAGTCTCATAAATCTTGCACACCAGATATAAAAATTTTGTCATGGCTGAGTCTCCCAAAAATCTTAATAATTCTAAGGAAATATCATCTACTTGAGGGGCCTTGTTTCCACGAAGGTCTTTCAGAGCTCTGTCAAATTCTTCTCACCTTAGCAGTTCTGACAAGGATATAGGATCTACTTGATACAGTGCTGAGTAAGTCACCAGTGCTTTTGTAAATTCATTTTCCAGTGACCTGTAAACAAACTTTACAAATTTATATTTGGGCAAATCTGATTTTAGATCCTGTACAAGTGATAAAAAAAGAAAAAACATTCTTTTTGACACTGGCACACTTTTTAAATTTCATTGTAATACTTCACTTACCCAATCACTCAGTGTTACAAACCACCAAGTAGCTGCATTGTCTTTTGTCTTATTTGGAATTGCTTACTTCCTTTTTCTTTATATCCTCCTCTCAATTAACTGCAAAATATATTGAATCATTTTTCACTAATGACTTTGTATATGTTGTTGTTGTTGTGGTCTTCAGTCCTGAGACTTGTTTGATGCAGCTCTCCATGCTACTCTATCCTGTGCAAGCTTCTTCATCTCCCAGTACCTACTGCAACCTACATCCTTCTGAATCTGCTTAGTGTATTCATCTCTTGGTCTCCCTCTGCGATTTTTACCCTCCACACTGCCCTCCAATACTAAATTGGTGATACCTTGATGCCTCAGAACATGTCGTACCAACCGATCCCTTCATCTGGTTAAGTTGTGCCAAAAACTTCTCTTCTCCCCAATACTATTCAATACTTCCTCATTAGTTATGTGATCTACCCATCTAATCTTCAGCATTCTTCTGTAGCACCACATTTCGAAAGCTTCTATTCTCTTCTTGTCCAAACTATTTATCGTCCATGTTTCTCTTTCATACATGGCTACACTCCATGCAAATACTTTCAGAAATTACTTCCTGACACTTAAATATATACTCGATGTTAACAAATTTCTCTTCTTCAGAAACGCTTTCCTTCCCATTGCCAGTCTACATTTTATAGCCTCTCTACTTCGACCATCATCAGTTATTTTGCTCCCCAAATAGCAAAACTCGTTTACTACTTTAAGTGCCTCATTTCCTAATCTAATTCCCTCAGCATCACCCGACTTAATTCGACTACATTCCATTATCCTCCTTTTGCTTTTGTTGATGTTCATCTTATATCCTCCTTTCAAGACACTATCCATTCCATTCAACTGCTCTTCCAAGTCCTTTGCTGTCTCTGACAGAATTACGATGTCATCGGCGAACCTCAAAGTTTTTATTTCTTCTTCATGGATTTTAATACCTACTCTGAATTTTTCATTTGTTTCCTTTACTGCTTTCTCAATATACAGATTGAATAACATCGGGGAGAGGCTACAACCCTGTCTTACTCCCTTCCCAACAACTGCTTCCCTTTCATGTCCCTCGACTCTTATAACTGCCATCTGGTTTCTGTACAAATTGTAAATAGCCTTTCGCTCCCTGTATTTTACCCCTGCCACCTTTAGAATTTGAAAGAGAGTATTCCAGTCAACATTGTCAAAAGCTTTCTCTAAGTCTACGAATGCTAGAAACATAGGTTTGCCTTTCCTTAATCTTTCTTCTAAGATAAGTCGTAAGGTCAGTGTTGCCTCACGTGTTCCAACATTTCTACGGAATCCAAACTGATCTTCCCCAACGTCAGCTTCTAGTAGTTTTTCCATTTGTCTGTAAAGAATTTGTGTTAGTATTTTGCAGCCGTGGCTTATTAAACTGATAGTTCAGTAATTTTCACATCTGTCAACACCTGCTTTCTTTGGGATTGAAATTATTATATTCTTCTTGAAGTCTGCAGGTATTTCGCCTGTTTCATACATCTTGTTCACCAGATGGTAGAGTTTTGTCAGGACTGGCTCTCCCAAGGCCGTCAGTAGTTCTAATGGAATGTTGTCTACTCCAGGGGCCTTGTTTCGACTCAGGTCTTTCAGTGCTCTGTCAAACTCTTCACACAGTATCGTATTTCCCATTTCATCTTCATCCACATCCTCTTCCATTTCAATAATATTGTCCTCAAGTACATCGCCCTTGTATAGACCCTCTATATACTCCTTCCACCGTTCTGCTTTCCCTTCTTTGCTTAGAACTGGGTTCCCATCGGAGCTTTTGATGTTCATGTAAGTGGTTCTCTTATCTCCAAAGGTCTCTTTAATTTTCCTGTAGGCAGTATCTATCTTACCACTAGTGAGATAAGCTTCTACATCCTTACATTTGTCCTCTAGCCATCCCTGTTTAGCCATTTTGCACTTCCTGTCGATCTCATTTTTGAGACGTTTGTATTCCTTTTTGCCTGCTTCATTTACTGCATTTTTAAATTTTCTCCTTTCATCAATTAAATTCAATATTTCTTCTGTTACCCAAGGATTTCTACTAGCCCTCGTCTTTTTACCTACTTGATTATCTGCTGCCTTCACTACTTCATCCCTCAAAGCTACCCATTCTTCTTCTACGGTATTTGTTTCCCGCATTCCTGTCAATTGTTCCCTTACGCTCTCCCTGAAACTCTGTACAACCTCTGGTTCTTTCAGTTTATCCAGGTCATATCTCCTTAAGTTCCCTCCTTTTTGCAGTTTCTTCAGTTTTAATCTACGGGTCATAACCAATAGACTGTGGTCAGAGTCCACATTTGCCCCTGGAAATGTCTTACAATTTAAAACCTGGTTCCTAAATCTCTGTCTTACCATTGTATAATCTATCTTATACCTTTTACTATCTCCAGGGTTCTTCCATGTATAGAACATTCCTTCATGATTCTTAAACCAAGTATTAGCTATGATTAAGTTGTGCTCTGTGCCAAATTCTAGCAGGCGGCTTCCTCTTTCGTTTCTTAGCCCCAATCCATAATCACATATTATGTTTCCTACTCTCCCTTTTCCTACTGCCAAATTCCAGTCACCCATGACTATTAAATTTTCATCACCCTTCACTACCTGAATAATTTCTTTTATCTCATCATACATTTCTTCAATTTCTTCGTCATCTGCAGAGCTAGTTGGCATATAAACTTGTACTACTGTAGTAGGTGTGGGCTTCGTATCTATCTTGGCCACAATAATGTGTTCACTATGCTGTTTGTAGTAGCTTACCCGCATTCCTATTTTCCTATTCATTATTAAACCTACTCCTGCATTACCCCTATTTGATTTTGTGTTTATAACCCTGTAGTCACCTGACCAGAAGTCTTGTTCCTCCTGCCACCGAACTTCACTAATTCCCACTTTGTATATATGTATTACATTTTAGGTGCATGTCTTTTTCACAATAAAATGAAATGGATGTCTCTTTCTGTGAGTAAATATTAGAAAAGCTGGTGTTACTTATGAAAAGAAAGTAGCAATGCAATACACTTGATGTGTTCACACATTTCCATCCAGAAAATACTCAAAGTCTCACATTTACAGCACTGTGAGTTCTTCTTTTACTGTAGTGTTCAACTGGGCAGTGAAAGAGGCATACCACAGCCTGGCAAACTTTGTTGGCAGCTACTGAATCTATAATCCTAATTTTATAATTTACTATTTCAGTACTGAGGAGCACTGGTGATTTTGGAGACTCATTTTTTTAAAAAAATTAGAACATTTTAATCATGACATCAGCTTGTCACTGTAATCAAGTCAGTGTAAAGTAATCCCGGCAGCTAACAGTGTTGTTGCCAACTTTCAACTGTGACACTAAGATGGATGCAAGTGGAAACAATAGCTGACAACAGAGTTGTGACAACACTGACGCATTTCCACAGAGACATTTACAAAATTGTTTACATGATTAGTTGAGGCGGGCGTGTAAAGCTACTGTGACTAGCCCACTGTGATTGTTAGGGATCAACTTGCACAGACTCATGTATGGTATGGATACCACAGAAACCTTTGATAATGATTCCCTTAGCAATATTGATACAGTGAATTTTTTTTCCTATAATTCTGCCTCTAATGCCTCTGACTCTCCATCTAATGAATAACATTCTGCCCTCGGATTCTGTGAGAAACTGATTTAACTGGAAAAGTGGCTTGACAGGCTTAAAAAAGTCACGTATTTCAGAGAATTTGGGAAAATGTTCACATGTATATCATGACATGCATAAGTAACATTCCCTAGCAAGCTGAAATTATTGCTGTTGGTATTAGAAACTACTCAAACTACTTTACATCTTATACAGCTGTCAGTACCAAATTATACTTTTGGCTAGTTATAAATTACACATTCTTATCGACTTAACTCGAGAAACTACACATTACAATCAAGCTAATCCTGGAAAACTGCATTTTACTACATACCTTAACATTTTTATGACACTATGGGATTCTAGATATGGATCATAATGTACACAATAAACAGTTCCCAAGTTTTCTATATATACATATATTTTACCGTAAAAACTTGGCTTGTGTCTGTGTATGTGCGGATGGATATGTGTGTGTGTGCAAGTGTACACCTGTCTTTTTTTTCCCCCTAAGGGAAGTCTTTCCGCTCCCGGGATTGGAATGACTCCTTACCCTCTCCCTTAAAACCCACATCCTTTCGTCTTTCCCTCTCCTTCCCTCTTTCCTGAAGAAGCAACCATTGGTTGCGAAAGCTAGTAATTCTGTGTGTGTGTTTGTGTGTTTTGTTCATTGTGCCTGTCTACCGGCGCTTTCCCGCTTGGTAAGTCTTGGAATCTTTGTTTTTAATATATTTACCGTAAAAACTGATACACATGAACACTCCATGAAGTACACAGGCACATTTAATTAAACATGGCGGCTCGTCAGAGTAGTTAATATTCCAAAGATTGTAATTTGTGTAGTCGATGTGATCTATGAACACCACACAGCCCCCCCCCCCCCCCCCCACCCGCCCCGGCCTATGAGACAAGCTACATCTCCATTGGGTCAGTGTGCGAAGGTGCAGAGGGCGGCCGCCAGTCCAACTCGTAATCCGAAAACCAGCGGTGGGGAATGATGCGTCGGCCAACTTAGTAGTAGCGGTATGGGAGAGGAGGGAACATGTGAGCATGCCTTCCCCGAATGCTGACTGAGCCATTCGAAGAAATGAAAGCTGGAACACGTGACGGGTCGCACTCTTGTGGGAGGGACAAGCTGTGCACTATCTTGATGTTGAGTTCCTCAGTGAGGGTCGGGTCTGTGCTGTCAGTGAGCAGTACAAGCACATGATTATCTAACACCATAATTGACACATTGTTGACATGGTCCCTTGCAGCGCAAAACAAAAGACGTGTCTCTAGTACCTGAAATGTCTTCAAAACCTGTGAGTGCGGATAATGATGACATGCCTGAGGAACCCACAAACTGTGGTGGTGAATCATTGGACAGAGAAAATCCAACTGTAGGTTGAATGGACTCATTAGTGGGTTTGTCAAAAGAGCATGTGCTTGGGCAGTCCGACTGGGATGGCAGAGGGGTGTCAGAGTCAACGAAGGCAGGCTTGAGCCACTGTAGAGAAATGGTTTGCAGGTGATTTATCATAATGTCAAACATCGTCTCGTCCCTCCGGAGTACTTCAAAGGGACCAAGGTAAGGGGGTTGTAAGGGTTGTCTGACAGGGTTATCCCTGAGCATGACTTGTGAGCAAGAGCTGAGTGCGGTTGGCACGTAAGTGTCAGGTGGGGAATGGCTCACAGGTGGGTGTAGCCAGGTGTTTCTAAAGTGTGTATGCATCCTTCTGATAAAGTCTGGGAAGGAGAGGGAATCCCCTGGATCTTGGGGGAGAATTAGTTCCACAGGTAGAACCAGGTTTTCACTGAAAATGAATTTGGAAATCGTTCCATGTAAATCTGCTTTAAATGTAGAATGTACACCCAGCAACACCCAATGAAGTGCCTCAGACCAGAGACAGTCGGGCACCTGAGTGCAGTTTTAAGGGTGTGATGCCATTGTTCCACCAACCTGTTGCTTTGCAGGTGGTAGGCTGTTGTACAGATCTTTTTAATATGGCAAAGATTACAGAGAATCATAAAAAGTGCACATTGGAACTGTCGACCCTGGTCGGTTGTGATGGTGGGCAGACAGCCGAACCTAGTGATCCAAGAAGAAATGAATTCTTTGGCCATAGTTTCTGCTGTGATGTTGGGTAAGGCGACAGCATACACTCAACGAGACATTCGGTCTATTGTGGACAGGATATACGTGTGGCCCTCCGATGGAGGCAGGGGACTGATAAGGTCGATATGTACATGACAGAAACATCCCTTAGGGGTGTTAAACTTGCCGAGTGGTGGAGGGGTGTGACATCCTATTTTGTTTTGTTGAAAGGAAATGTGCAGCTGCTTGCCCATGTTTGACAGTTCCATTTCACATCTTTCCACACAAAACGCTCGGTGATGAGGTGAGTGGTGGCTCAGACGCCAGGGTGGGCAAGATTATGCAACATGTCAAAAACTTGTCGGAAATGCCAGGGAACATACCCTTGGTAAACATGAGCAAAGACTGCAGGTCCATGAGCAGAACCGGAGTGTCCTTCTCCAAAGCCTGTAGAGCTGTGTGGTTGGATAAACTGATGATACTTGAAACAGTATTGATCCGCAAGAGGAAGTCAGTGGGGATGTTCTCCATGCCTTTGAAGTAGCATACGTCCATAGTAAATTGAGAGATCAGGTTGAAGTTATGGAAACTTCGGGGGGGGAGGGGGGGGGGGGAGGATCCTTTGGCTGGTTACAAAAGACGTCCACCAGCAGTTTGTGATCAGTAAGAATGAAGGAAGGATGGCCCTCGATGTCAGTGCAGAAATGTTTAACAGCCTCATACAACACTAGAAACTCTTTATCAAAAGCGGATTATTTCTTCTGTGCTATAGACAGTATTTTGGAGAAGAAATGAAGTGGTGAAACTGTGTCACCTTCACTCTGTTGTAATACTGCCCCAACCACGATGTCGCTGGTGTCCTTAGTGATGAACAAACTGGCAGACGGATCAGGGTGGGCGAGTACGCCCACATGAGTTAAAGCTGTTTTAACAGCCCTGAAAGCCTCTGGCGATGGGACAGCGATGGCTGCCGAGTTGCTTGGCTGGTGCGCAGGAGAGGGCGAATATTTATCAACAAGTGGGGTGGCTGCCTGCGTAGTGGGCGTGGTCATGCTGCGTGAGCAACTGTTTTTAAAGACAATGTTTGAAACACGAGGCACAGTGCATAGTGGGTGCTTGGGCGGTGTGGAGGTCACTAAACGCGAATCGTCACATACAATGAATATTTTTGAGCTAACATTATGAGTGTTCGAACTAATGCTTGGTGCCACATGGAATGGTCATGTGGATAGAGGCGCCATGTCACTGATTGTGCGGTCCCTCCTGCAGGAGGTTCGAGTCCTACCTCAGGCATGGGTGTGTGTGCTGTTCTTAGCATAAGTTAGTTTAAGTAGTGTGTAAGCCTAGGGACTGATGAAACTCAGCAGTTTGGTCCATTAGGAATTCACACACATTTGAACATTTGATGCTTGCTGATGAAGTTCTATCCAGTGAATGAATTGCAGATTGCAATTTCAACAGTGAGGTGCGGGCTGCAGCGAGCTCGTTGTAAGTGATGTCGTTCTTCCAGCAGAGGATCACTACTGAGTCGTATTCTGAAAGTAGGTTAGGGATGCAGGTCACAATCTTGCCTGCAAGGGAGGAACACTCATGAACTAAATCCCATGTCGCAGCAGAAACGGAACGAGGAGTATGGGTGCCGGAGCTCAGTATTTGAGTGTTACACAGGTGGTGTAACACTGAACACTGGACTACGTTTGGGGAGAGCTTGTAATGGGACAAAAAATCCATACTGAGAATTGGTTTGTCAATGTCGGCAATGTAGAAGGTCCACAGGAAACACGGAGAAGGGGACAGGTGCACCATCACTTTCACCAAACCAACAGTTTGTAACGTTGATGAGTTGACAGTAGAGACTTCATCAGTGAAAAGTTGGTAGGAGCCAACAATCGAGGTATGTAGACACATCAGCGCCAGTGTCAATTAGGTAGACAAACTGTGATGAAATGTCTGTCATGTATAAACAACCGCTCAGCTGAGGGGACGAGTGGACAGAGTGCAATGTTAGGGGACACCTGTGAAGTTCCCCGCAGGACTCAGCGTCGCTTAGTTCCTGCAATGCGTTTGGGTGTTGTCAAGGTAACCTGCACTTCTTGGCTTCAGCCCCAAATATCTTGTGGTACAAACAGTATAGATGAGCTGGATGTGGTGTTGGTCATGACTGTGATAGCAGGGTTGGCTTGTCCTCATTGATCTCTTCTGGGACTTAAAACCTGGATGTATGGAGCGTGGGCGAGTCTTGAGTACTCGGAAAGAGGAGAGAATGAACGAGTAGTGCCTGGCAGTATAGAAGGCGTGGAAGTGGAATGGGCCCTGCCCCTGCCTGCAGGCGGCTGGTAAACTGGAGGTGTGGTGTCACACAGTGATGGAGAATGAGCTGGGTGTTTCTGGCGCAGGATCACATTCAGCTGATCTGCAATGCATAGGCAAGAACTTATAGACTCAAAAAAGTGTGGCAGTAGGTGTATCTATAGGTTGGTAGGTAATTTGGCAGACCATACTGCCCACATAGTGATGTCTGGCATCATGTGTTCACTCACAAGTAACCTGAGGTGGTGCCAAAGTTGTGACTGGTGCTCCTCATACAGAATCAGGTGCTCCTCTACAGAATCTTGATTATCAATTCCTGTGACGAACAGGCAAGTCGGTCCAACATCATTTTCTTGGCAAACTCGTACTTTGGTGACGGTGGAGGCGAAAATAGGAGATCACAAATTAAATTCGAGTGGTCGTGTAGGTGTGTGACCAAATGTAGCAACTTGGAGTTGTCATCAGTCATTTGATGCAGTTTGAAGAGGTGCTCCACCAGTGCGAACCTTGAAACTGGATTGTTCTTGTATAGGGGAGGTAGCTTGGGTAGGCAGCCTGGAGGTGGAGATGAAGGGGGCTTCGGCGTGTCTTGGAAGGCCTGCAGTCCCACTGGGATCCGACATCACCAGAGCGGAAATGTTACTAGCACACACGTTTGGAACAATGGCTGGTTGTAATGTCTCTGAAGATGCCCGAAAACATGACACAGCAAGCACAGTCGGTATCGTGGAAGCGAACGGGTGAGCGGCGCATAATTAGAGCCCATAAACTGGACCAGAAATTGCAGGAATAGCACTGACACTGTCCAACTGGGAAATGACATGGAAGGCTGGTGTGGCAAACACAGACAGTACTGCGGAAGGAGCAAGTGGTAGTATGGTGAGAATCGAAGCCCCGGGTGTGAGGGGGGGGTAAGGGGGGGGGGGGGGGTGTTGGCCTGGAGCTTAAAGTGGCAACAACAAGAGTTTTCCGTGCACACTGGCAATGAACACTTCATGGTAGGACCATAAAACACTGGTGAAACCTGTTGGTGGTCACACTGTTGTAGTACAACGTTGCTGCATGTAGAGGCCATGTTGGGTGCACTCGTACCCGCGTGGTCGCGAAACTGGGCCGCCAATCCAGTGATTTGTTCTGGCGAACTGGATGCATAAAAATGTCTGCTACTGATTTGTGAGGAAGGTGAGGCTGGCATAGCTTGGTAATAGCTGACTGCAAGTGCATTTTGCACAAATGGCGGCGTTGCACATGGAACTACTGTAACTGATGTCGTGGCACGTGGAGGATCAATGCAGGTGTGCGATTTTAGTCCCTTTGAACAATCGTCATACTATTTAGTATGTCATCCACTTCACTTTTCACTTGTTATGTGTAATTCAGCGAAACAAAGCCTGAGTCCATTGTTTGAGGTAACTGCCTAACATTCGGTCGTTGTGGAGTTGCTAAAGTAGAGGTTATCTTCGTCGAAGATCGTAGATCATTGTCCGTTAGCTGTGAAATAACCGACAGCAGAGGGTTGTGTTGGCCTGGTCGTAAGAGCTGGGCTTCCAAATCTTCGTAAAGAATGTTTGGTGATGTAGCCATGGTGTTAGATGCAAAACCTTTTGATTCTATAGGACCGGCACAGAAGTCACGGAAGATGTCGAACTTTTTGTCTGGGGTCCCAAATATGGGATTCTGGATACGGATCGTAATGTACGTAACAAACAGTTTCCAAGTTTTCTATATACACATATATTTTACCGTAAAGACTAATACACACAAACACTGCACTGAATTAAACATGGTGGCTCATCAAAGCAGTTAATATTCCAAAGATTGTAATTTGTGTGGTCGATGTGACCTATCTATGCCACAACACTTTATTATCATTCAATATAATGCCAATGACACGTTAATAATAGGTGATGTGGCACAGTGATTGAGACAGTAGACTTGAATTTGGTAATAGTATGGGCCAATTCTCTGTCTGACCATCCAAATTCAGGTCCACTGTGATTAAACCAAATCCCTTGAGATGAATGCCAACACGATCAACTCAGAAAGACTGCATATGATTTCCTTCGCTGCCCTTGGCCAGTCTCAAATCACACTCAATCTCCAATTCTCTAGCTGTTAACAGGCTATTAAACCCTAATTTCCTGTCTTCTTCCCCTTATTGTTCTTTTGCCACCAAATTTTGTAGTCTTTCCCTAAAAGGTCAGGCTGCATTAGCAAAGCACTTATTTTTGACAGTTGCCCATCTTAATTTTTGGGATTATGTTATTTTTCTATCAAGTTACATAAAACACATTAGTTGCAAACTGTGCCCGGAGGCAGTTACAGTTTCATATACTCAGACAGAGCCGTTAATACAGCATGAACATTTGAGAACAAAGTGAATTGTAGGTACAAACATGGGTAACTCAATGAAGGTAGAAACCCAGCCAAGCATGGATTCTAACTTATCCCACAAATATTAAATGGAAGAACACAATTCTGCTTCTTCTCAAGCTGCCCTTCCTCATAGTAATCCTGTCAGTCACTATGTTATTTTAGGTATAATTTCATCCTAATGAACTATTTGAACTTTTTACACTGCTGACAGCTCTTACAGTAGTAATTTATGAATTCCTATTCAGTCACAAGTCTGTGCATGGGAATTAGTTTCATGACTTGCATGTTGTAATGCGTGTTACACTTCATTCAGAGCTGATGTTTATCACTAGGTATGAATAACATTAGTAAATATACTGCATAATAATTCCCAGGTTCCTGAAAATGTTTGTACAAGGCATTTACTTACCAATTATACATAATTGGTAAGTTGCTCATGTCCATAGCTTTAACCTTAAAATACCCTACACATGCCTCCTCGGTGGTGCTAATTGAGCAACAGTGATTACAGGCAGCCAGACTATCCATAGTATCTCCTGGCAATGACATAGCAACTAAGTAGCAGAAACAGTTCTTTTGAAAGTCCATTAACAAGAAACATTGGACTAACTATCAGACTCCTACAACTGAGTATTGAAAGCATTAGCAGAGCAAAGTGTGACTATCTGTCAAAATTTTTGCTGGACAACAATATCAATGTTGTTGTCATTCAGGAAACTTGTATTTTCAGTGAAGAAATATTCATTTCCAGTGAAGAAATATTCCAAAGCTGAGGTCAAATACCTGGATATTCTGCACTGTGTGTAACTTACCACGAGGTGTATGGAATTGCTACGTACGTGCATAACAACATAAACAAAGCTTCACTGATTTTTGTAAGTGTGGAGGCAGATATACATACAGTTGTTATACAACTGCACAGTATTACTATTACAATTGTTTACAAGCCACCTAAAACAACATGGCCCAAGTTTGTCCTACACACAGCAGAACATCCTGCAATTTACATACAAGGCTTCAATAGCCACCATGAACTTTGGAAGTACTCTCAAAATTATGAAAATGTGAGCATGCTTGCAGAATGTATTGAAGAGAATAATCTTCATCTAGTGTTAGATGCCAAAGATCAAGGCACTTTCAGGTCAGCTGCTTGGGACAAGAATTCAGATCATGACTATGCTTTGTTAGCTGCAACTAAAGTGACTTTCCCATCAGTGGCACAAGAAAAGTGATAGATGCCTTTCCTCACAGCCAGCACAGACCTGTAATAATATAAACTGGCTGCACAGTTCCTGTCATATTATCAACCCCGCATGCTCGATGGAATTTCCAGAGAGCTGACTCGATGAAGTTTTCAATGGAACTGGATAAGACCACTCGATGGATACCTCCATCACATAAAAACTATCAACACTTCATTGGTGCAGTAACAGCAACAGCTAAAACGTGTATGCCAAAAGGATACTGAAAAGAATATGTTCCAGGATGGAATGATGAAAGTGACCCAGAGATAGCTATGGAACTATAGTCCAGCTTGGACATGTCTCGGAAACAGAAATGGGCAGAAACAGTCAAAAATATGGACTTTACCCACTCAAGCAGGAAAGCATGGAGTCTTCTGAGAAGATTGTGAGGAAGTGCACCATCATGCAAAAAAAAATCTGTAGTAACATCAGACCAAACTGCTTTCCACATCATTAATACCTCAAGAGTGCCTCCCGACAAGAAGCATACAAGACATATCAGATGACAACTTCATGGGCTGAAAAAGATGGTATCTCCCTCATCTGAGTATGCCCATCCCTCCACAGTTTTAGACAATGACTCTGGACTGAAGGACCTCAAATCTCTTAAGGTGCCTAAATTCTATGGTATCCATCCAGAATTCTTGATCCATATGGGAGGAAAAGCTAAAAAATGGCTGGCAGAATTCTTCACTGACATCCTGCTGACTTCCATTGAAGTTTGAAAAGGCAAAGATAATATCTGTTCTGAAACCTGGCAAACCCTGTAAAATGGTAGAAAGCTATCGCCCCATTGCCCTACTCAGCTGCTGCTACAAGCTTTTTGAAAGGCTAGTACATAACAGAATAAGTAGCACTATCCTAGAGAATGTTCCAGTTGATCAGGAAGGCTTCAGACCAGGGTGTAGCTGCTGCAACCAAGTATTGTCTCTCACATCCTTCATAAAGTCAGGATACCAAAAGAAGCAGAAAACATCTATGGTATTTGTTGATCTAACTGCTGCCTTTGACACTGTGTGGAGGGAAGGCCTTATCTACAGATTTCTCTGCATCATATCCCGCAGAACAATGACTCAACTGATTAATAACAGCACACTAAGCAATCAGAAGTTCCAGATAATCACCGGAAGCACGACAAGTAAGGAGAGGAAGCTAAACAATGGTTTGCCCCCAAGGATCAGTTTTCCCACCATTACTATTCAATCTACAGTATATCTATATGATCTACCTGACATTTCATCTAGAAAGTTCTGCTATGCCAATGACCTGGTTCTAGCTGTAGAACATCAGGAAAAGTAGACAACAGAAGAGATTCTAACCAATGACCTGTCTGTATTTGATAATTACTTCAAAATCTGGAGACTCCAATCCAGTATGAGTGAAATAGAAGTGTGTTGCTTCGATTTAAATAATCAGTTGGTGAACGTAAAACTGGAAGTAAGTTTCAGAGGCAGAAATCTTTGTCGTAATTGGAACCCAAAATATCTTGGTGTCATCCTGGACCATACACTATGCTTCAAACAATACCTTCTTAACTTAGCTCAAATGTTGAGGACTTGAAACATCATCCTCCATAAGCTATTCAGAACTACCTGGGAATCTTCAGCAACCACCCTGTGATCTTCAGCTCTAAGCTTGGTGTACTCAAGTGCTGAGTATTGTGCACCTGTTTGGATGAACAGTCACCATACAAGGTCTATTGACACCCAGCTGAATACGACAATGTCCATAATATATGGCGCAATCAGATCTACTCCAGTTTATTGACTTCCACTGTTAACCATATAATGCCTCCTGATCTATGAAGATCCCCTATAAGGGACTTCCACAAGATCTCCAGAAATTCTATCCGTGCATAGCGACCTGCCACTTTTAAATCATAAGAGACTGAAATCACGCCATCCAACTCTGTGTGATGCTGCTGACATGGTTGCTAAGGATTTCAAACCCCTTGAAGAATGGAAAAGTCAGTGGGAAGCAGTGTCAGATGTGTGCCTGCATAACATCTTCTCACATACTAAACTTCCAAGTGGATTTGACCTACCACGCAAGACCTGGACTACTTTCAACAGAATCCATACCGGCCATGGCTGATGCAGGGATGCTCTCTTTAAGTGGAAGAAGCTGCCTAATCCATCTTGTGACTGTGGGGCTCCATACCTAACTGTTCACCACATAGTCAGTGAATGCAGGATTCAAGCCTATCACAGTACTGGAGAGGACTTCCTGCTAGCAACTCCACATGCAGTGTGCTGGATTGAAGGACTGGATATTCAGCTGTAAAGCCAAACTTAAGTTTCTTGTGTGTACATATGTTCAAATGTATATGTAATTTAATTTTATGATATGTCTGTATTAGCCATATGCTAAATAAAATAAATAAATAAATATACATAATAGTTCTATTGATCATATACACAGAAAACAATACTTTATCAGTCTAAGTTGAAGTGTTTCAGAAGGAGATGCCGAAGGTATCGAAATATGCGAAACATTTTGCCTGGCAGTCAAAACAGTGAGTAATACTTCAAAAGTGCAAAGTAGACTGCACTGAGAACTTCATTCTGAATATCAAAGAGTTGACTGCATTTCAGTTTCTTGAAATACTGTTCTGTCATGAAGGAGTATATCAATGAAAATGTCACAGAAGAAAACAGTTCAATAATGCAGCTATTACAAACTGCTCCTTAGTTTAACTACAGTATTTAGCTAATTAATTCACAATTAATTGGAAACTGACCACACTATCATCATCAGGTGCTCATGATGAAGTGAAGTAGTTGGTATATTTTAATAATAATAGTTCAAACATTGTTAAAAATGACTTCCACAAAATTCCATAGTTATAACTTACCCAGCACTATACCTTGTAAACCCATATAAAAAAGAAAATCAGCATGTTTATGTCACCCCCCCCCCCCCCCCCTCCTCTCCTTCTGGACTGCTGCTCCATACATGGTCCATACCCAGCATTCTCCCCTCTCTTTCTGCTGACTTGTTGATGCATTAGCAGTACATTCCCAGTGCCACATTTTGGTAGTGTCTTTGATTGAGAAGAAGAAGAAGATATCCCACAGCAAACTGCTTTTGCAGGCAGGTGGAGCAACAGCAAAGATGCCACCAGAACATGTCTCTGGCCACAAACATTATGTATGGACCATGATCAATGATAAGTAATTGTAACACTTGCGCACCTTAATAAAGCTTTTGACTGTTAGCTACAGAAATCTATATAAAAAATTTATACTATGGCTGTAAATATACTGTCTTTAATTAAGTCTTCCCTAAATGTCAGAAGTCCGCAGCTCGTGGTCTCGGGGTAGTGTTCTCGCTTCCCAAGCATGGGGTACCGGGTTTGATTCCCGGCAGGGTCAGGGATTTTTCCTGCCTCGAGATAACTGTGTGTTGTTGTGTCATCTTCATCATCATCATCATCATTCATACTCATTACGGTTGGAGGAAGGCAATGGCAAACCACCTCCCGCATCGTTCACCTATGCTCTGTAAAGAAGTATGGGACACATCATCATCAAATGTCAGAAAGTAGTTTGTACATTTTAATGATAATAGTTCAAACATTGTAAATGTCACACAAGAAGGTCCACAAGATTCCATGCTTGAATTATTGCTGTTTGTTCATATTTAATATTATAAATGCAAAAGGATCTCTGTCTCTTACGATTTCATGACAAAACTGTTAAACCAATTTTGATAAAATTTGGTACAAAGATAGCTTGAACACTGGGGAAGAACATAGGCTATTTTATAAAAGATGTTGTACAACATATTTATTTATTTGAAGAATATAATGCTCTATATTGAACAAGCTCTTTATCCTTTGACTATTATATTTGTGAAAATCTACATATACATAGATACTCCACAAGCCACTGCACAGTGTGTGGCAGAGGGTACCCTGTACCACTGCTAATCATTTCCTTCCCTGTTCCACCTGCAAATAGAGTGAGGAAAAACGATTGTCTATGTGCCTCCGTATGAGACCTAATTTCTTGTGGTCCTTACACGCAATGTATGTTGGTAGCAGTAGAATCGCATGGCAGTCAGTTTCAGATGCCAGTTTTCTAAATTTTCTCAATAGTGTTTCTCAATAAGAATATTGCCCCCTCCAGTGTTCCCATTTGAGTTCCCAAAGCATCCCCACAACAATTACATATTGTTTGAACCTACCAGTAACAAATATAGCAGCCCGCCTCTTAATTGCTTTGATGTCTTCCTTCAGTCCGACCTGGTACAGACCTCAAACACTCAAGCTATACTCAAGAGCAGGTTGCATCAGCATACTATATGTTGTCTTCTTTACACATGAACCATTCTTTCCTAAAATTCTCCCAGTAAACTGAAGCTGACTATTTGTCTTCCCCACCACAGTTGTCACATGCTCATTCCCTTTCATATTGCTTTGCAACACTATTCCCAGATGTTTAAATAACTTGACTGTGTCAAGCAGGACACTAGTAGTACTATATCCAAATATTACAGGTTTGTTCCTTCTACTCTTCTGCATTAACTTACATATTCCACATTTAGATCTAGCTCCCATTCATCAAGTCAACTACAAATTTTGTCTAATTTGCTTTGTATCTTCCTGCAGTCACTCTACTTCGACACCTTATTGTACATTACAGCATCATCAGCAAACAACTGGAGATTGGTGCCCACCCTGTCTGCCAAATCATTTACGAATACACAGAACAACAGCAGTCCTATCACGCTTCTCTTGTCTGATGATACTGTTGTCTAATAGACACTTGCCATCAAATACAACATACTGGGTTCTATTTCTCAGGAGGTCTTTGAGCCACTCTTGTATCTGTTGTGACAGTGCCAGGACATTTAACACTGCTGCCACGACAGTACGCGCAAATGCCGATAGAGGCGCTGCGCAACTTGGCTGGCAGGAACCTGCCTCTCTGTCCTTCCAAGAAATGTGTGACTTATTGTATAACTATTACCGAAAAAACACCCACGTTTTTGCTGCCCGCGTGGCGTTCTACCGGTGTCATAAACAGCCCCATCAATCGTACCGGGCTTGGACGGTGGAACTACACGGTATGAGTAGGAAATGTCAGTTTGTCACGGACACTCATCATGAGTCTTATGCGGATTCAATGGTTAGGGATGCTATTCTACGGCTTGTTCCTGAAAAAGAAGTTCGGCAACGTGCCCTACAACTGCCAAACCCGTCGTCGTCGGAAGTTCTAAGCATCGCTCAATCCTTTGAAGTGTCTCACGCTGCTGGCAGGCAAATAGATGCGTGGTGTGATGTAGGCGCTGTACAGTCAACTTTCGACATGGACAATTCGCCTGTTTCACAGGAGAACGAAGATGTGGTGGCAGTTCACTCGTGTAAACAACGTCGCATTGGGCCACAACGCTCGCAGCGAAAACAACAACCACAGAAGCAGGTTCATTCCGCACTTCCTTCTTGTCCATTCCACACTTCCTTCTTGTCCATGTTGTTTCGTACAGCATGACAGGGCCACATGTCCAAAACATTGGGCCACGTGTAATTCATGTAGGAAAAAAGGCCACATTGCTTCTGTGTGTCAGTCCCCTAAAGTTCCTGTCGACGAGGATGAGGCATCGGACATGGATGTTAACTGTGTGCTTTCTGAAACAAATAAGTTGTTTGTTACTGTTTGTGTTCTGGAAAAAGACATTCACATGCAAGTGGACACTGGCTCTGCAGTAACTCTCATTAATTCTCACACGTATTTGCAGTTGGGCTCCCCTCCCTTGTCTCCAGTTACGCAAAATCTGAGAACTTATAATAAACAGAAAATTCCTATCATTGAGCAGTTTGATGCTTCCACTGCCTACAAGTCTGTTGTTAGGCCCCTCACATTTTATGTGGTGGATCATGCGGGCACTGAAAACCTGTTCGGTTATGATGCTTTCCAGTTGTTCGGGTTCTCCATTGATGATGATGTGCACCTCATAGCTGAGGATATTCCGTATCAACAGCTGGATGGATTGTGTTCTGAATTTTTGTCCGTGTTCTCTGCTTGTCTGGGTTGGTTAAGGATTTTGAAGCCCACATTACTCTTAAATCTACAACTCACCCTAAGTTTTTCCAGGCACGCCCTATTCGAGTGGTGTTGCGTGCACCTGTCAAGGCTGAGATAGACAGGTTAACAGCTTCAGGGATTCTCCTTCCTGTTACCTCCAGCGAACGGGCATCACCAATCATGGTGGTTTCTAAACCAAACGGGAGTCTGCGATTGTGTGGTGATTTTAAAGCCACTGTCAACGCTCAGAGCCTCATTGACACTTACCCTCTTCCCCGTCCTGAGGAGTTATCTACCAAGCACGCTGGGGGCCAGTTCTTTTCCAAACTTGACTTATCGGAGGCGTACCATCAGTTGCTGTTGGATGCTTCTTCAAAGGAATTTCTCATCATCAACACTCCTTGTGGGTTGTATCAGTACCAGTGGTTACCATTTGGCGTCGCTAGCGTGGCGGACATTTTTCAGTGGTTTTGGAACAGCTCACGGCTTCCGTTCCCGGCTGCATAAACTATCTGGATGACAATGTTGTCATGGGGGCCTCCACTGAGGAGCACCTTCGCAATTTGTGTTCACTGTTTCGGGTTTTGCATTCGGCTGGGTTGAGGTGCAGTCTGGACAAGTCACAGTTCTTCCAACCCTCCATTGAGTATCTTGGTTTCCACTTGTCCCGTGAGGGTATACGTCCTCTATGTCAGTACGTTGCGGCCATTAACACTCTACCCCGGCCATCTACAGTCAAAGAACTTCAGGCGTTTCTAGGCAATATTGCTTATTATCACAAATTCATTCCATCTGCGGCAGCGGTAGCTCATCCTCTGCATCAGCTGTTACGCAAAAACGTCCCTTTCTGTTGGTCTGACGAGTGTGAGCAGGCTTTTGTCCGCCTGAAGGCTCATTTGCAGTCGGCGCCTTGTCTTGCCACATTCCGTCCGGGTCAGCACTTGGTTCTGGCGACTGACGCATTACAGTATGGCCTAGGGGCTGTTCTCACCCATCGGTATGAGGATAGATCGGAACGCCCCCTCGCTTATGCTTCCAAGACCCTCAACAATGCACAACGGCGTTACTCTCAAATCGAAATAGGAGGCGCTCGCTATCACATATGCTCTAAAAAAGTTCAGCGTTTTTTGTATGGTTCTAAGTTTCACCTCATCACCGACCACAAACCGCTGGTCTCTCTGTTCAGCCCATCGGCGTCGCTTCCAGATAAGGCAGCTCACCACCTGCAACGTTGGGCGTTATACTTGTCTCGTTTTCACTATGAGATTCACTATCGCCCCACGGCCCAGCACGCCAATGCTGACGCATTGTCGCAATTGCCGATGGGCCCCGACTCGGTTTTTGATCGTGATGAACTACTCTGTATCCACATTGATGTGGAAGAACATTGTGTGATCGAGGGTTTTCCACTTACAGGTTCGCAGGTCGCGTCGGCTACTGCGTGGGACCCGGTCCTGCGTGAGGTGATCAGTTTTGATCAACGGGGTTGGCCGGACAGGACCAAGGGCCAGGCATCGGATCCCCTTCGCAACTACCATGCCTTGTGCCTTTGTCTGTCTGTTCGTGATGGTGTTGTTCTTCTGGCCACAGATGGCGCATCTCCATGAGTCGTGGTGCCAACCTCTCTTCGCAAAGATGTTCTCAAACTGTTGCATGAAGGCCATTGGGGTATTTCTCGGACTAAGTCCCTGACCTGCAGGCACGTTTATTGGCCCAGTATTGACTCAGACATAGCCCACATGGTTGCTGCGTGTGGTCAGTGTGCTCAACAACTGGCTGCACCTCGTACAATGCCCTCTCCGTGGCCTGATCTGGCGCAGCCATGGGAACGGGTGCACGCTGACTTTGCGGGCCACTTCCTTAGTACTTATTGGCTACTGTTGATTGACACCTTCTCAAAGTTTCCATTTGTTGTTCGATGTCTGTCGCCCACCACTTCAGCGATGACACTGGCTTTGTCCAAAATCTTTGCCCTAGAAGGTCTTCCGTCCATGATCGTCATGGACAATGGCCCCCAGTTCTCTTTGCAGGCCTTCCATAATTTTTGTACTGGACAAGGGATTCATCATGTTACAGCACCGCCGTTCCATCCGCAATCGAATGGGGAGGTCGAGCGCCTCGCCCACACTTTCAAAAGCCAGATGAAAAAATTCCTTAGTGATTTTTCCACAGATGACGCTCTGCTGCAAATTCTAAGTTCTTATTGCTTCACGTCTCTGGGTGATCGCAGCCCTGCTGAACTCTTGCATGGCTGCCAACCGCGCACTCTACTGCACCTGCTTCACCCTGTCAGGCCTTGTGCTGTGTCCCCTAGTGCGGTAAAATACTCAGTGGGCGCTGACGTGTGGGCACCAGGGTATGGATCTCACCCTACATGGATTGCAGGGGTGGTCAAAGCTCTTCACGGCTGCTGGGTTTGTGAAATACGTACGGACGATGGCATGGTTGTTCGCCATTACGACCAGATACGCCCACGAGTGGTGGCCACGCCGGTGCCACCGCCCCTTCCTTCGCCTCCACCAGCATGAGAAGCCAGTCCTGTCGCTGCTGTCAATCTACTGTAAGTGTTGATGCAGCCGACATCACTACCGCTTCCGAGTACGCTGGAACCGGCCCCATTCGCGACGCCGCCTTCTCCGGGACCCATCTCACTGGAGCACACCCCCAGGTCCACGACACCTATGGATGCTGCTCCGGAGTTTTCACCCATCATCTTGTTCAGGAGGCACGTTCCACGCACGAGCTTCCGTCCTGGACATTTTTGACCATACTCTCGTGTCTCTCCACGGGATCTTCTCGGGGCCTCACAAGAGGCCATGGATGTCTCTGCACTGTCCATGTCTCCTAGGAAGTAAGTGTTTTTTTTTTTTTTCAAGGGGGAAAAAGTGTTGTGACAATGCCACGACATTTAACTGTGCTGCCATGACAGTACGATCAGATGGCGATAGAGGCGCTCCGCAACTCGGCTGAGCGCGGGAGCGCCACCTAGCTACGAACGGCGCCGGCCGCATGTCACGGCATGGCACTTTTTTTCTATCACTTGGGACATTGTCTTGGGTGAGAGCTTCACAATACATTTAGGCTAGATATGGGTCCAATGCCATAGAGTGCTCTTTGTAAAACCAAATTAGGATTCCATCCAGACCTGGTGATTTATTTGCTTTCAAATCTTTCAGTTGTTTCTCTATGCCAGGAATGCTTATTACAATGTCATCCATATTGGAGTCCGTCCAATGGTCAAGTGATAGTATATATCCACAAAATTCCTGTGTGTATGATTTCTTGAATGTCAAACAATGGAAAATCCAGGATGGAATGTAACAATATTATAAAAATGAAAGTTGCCACTCACCTTATAGTGGAGATGCTGAGACAACAGATAGGCACAACAAAAAACACACACACACACACACACACACACACACACACACATGCAAATGCAACTCACACACACATGACTGCAGCCTCAGGCAACTGTAGCCTCACGCAGTTGCCTCAGACTGCAGTCACACATGGGTGAGTTGCATTTGCACGAGTGTGTGTGTGTGTGTTTGTGTGTGTGTGTGTGTGTGTGTGTGTGTGTGTGTGTGTGTGTGAGAGAGAGAGAGAGAGAGAGAGAGAGAGATCTATTTTTGAGAAAGGCATTACAGGCCAAAAGTTACATTTGTGACAGCCTTTTTGTTGCGCCTATCTGCAACTCAGCTTTTGTACTTTATGGTGAGTGGTGACTTTCCTTTTCATAATATTATTTCTTGAATGTGAAATTTAGAACTTTGTCTTTCCTTTTGCTTTCAACTGCCACATCAGAATGATCACCAAGTCTCTGAAAAGAAGTCTTAGACCCACTTAGCAATTTTATATAGGTACAAAATTTTATTGTGTTCTCTGACAGATCTTTTGCTAACGTGTGATGGTGGTAGTTATTGAATGCATTGTGCATAGATCTTTTCACAGATGCACGAATCTCTACTGACCTAGACTTGTCATCATTTGTGCATTCTCTTTTGAAGCAAGAGTGCAACACCCTCTGCTTCCTCAAAATCTTTCAAATTTTGTTTTTAAACTATGGTGGATTTTTTTTCCATCCTTTATCCACTTAGTAGGCACATAAATCTCCAGACCATATTTTACAACCCACTTAAACTTTGCCCTTAATTCCTTTACATCCATCTTACTAGGACTAAGTGATGTCAATTTACTGTCTAAGTGAGATGATAACAACTGCTTATCTGCTCTGTCTAGCGGAAACACTCTCCTAGCCTTCTTGACTGATTTATCAACTTTCATAATCATAGTTGCTATAATGACACCATGATCACTAATCCCCATTTCTATACTGCCATTGTCAATAAGGTTTGGCCAATTTGTAGCTACAACATCAAAGATATTTCCATTGTGTGTGAACTGCTGAGCTAGCTGCCCAAGACAGTTTTCAGAAAACATGTTAGAAAGTATTTCACATGATTGTCTGTTTGTAACCCCCTCATTTAATCCATAGACATTCCAGTCTATGCTTGGTAAGTTTAAGTCACCTCCAGCAAGTATAGCATGATCTGGATATTTGCATGTTGCTCAACACAGACCTTCTTTGAATGACTCAGTAACTATCACAGTGGAATCACTTGGCCAGTAAAAACATCCAATAATTAACTTGGTTTTACCTACACCTGTTATATGCAATATTATAACTTCACTGTCACACTCAACCTTGGCGTCAATAGAGATAAAAAAAATTGCCAACTGCAAGCAACACTCCCCCTCCTATGGCCTCTAATCTGTCTTTCCAATATACATTCCATGACTCACTAAATATCTTAGAGCTTTCAACCTTGGGTTTCAGCCAGCTCTTGGTCCCAAGAATAATTTGAGTGTGAGAAAATTCCTAGAGGGCATTAAATTCAGGAACTTTATTGCAAATATTTCAATAGTTTACTGATAAAATTTTGCCAAACAAAGTGTCTTTATTCTGAATGCTGTCTGACTTCCCTTGGTGTGTATTGGCTGGTGAGTGTTCATTAAAGCACCTCAAACTACGGTCTAGCCTAAAATACCCTCATGTTCATGTCACAAGTACTTTGCTACTTCCTTTGTGTAGTGATCCCTTGATCTATTGAGGGGAGTCCTACAAATCCACATACGATAACAAACGTCTAGAAATCTGCACCCAAGACTGTCACAGAGTTGATGAAGCTTTAGGATGAGATCCTCCACTCGGCTCCAAACCAAAGAACCCGAATCAACTCTGGCAACAAAGATGCAAATTTTGAAATCTGCTTGTACCCCACCTACAAGGCTAGCAGTCTCCACCATATCCACCAGCTGCCTGTATGAACAGAGGATGACCTCAGAACCCATGCAAAAAGCATTGCTGGTGATGATGGCAGCCATGACTTAGAGATGACTACGCCCTGCATGCTCAATTGCCGCAGGCAAGGCTGCCTCCACATCTTCAATGAGGCCCCCTGGCAGACATACCGAATGCATATTGGCTTTATTTCCAGCCCTGAACACTATCTGCCTAAGTGGCTCCATAACACAGCTAATGTTGGAGCTTTCCATAACTAGTAAACCCCGTCCCCTATGTGCCTGCTCGGACCCTGCTGAAGGTACGGCTACCTGTCAACTCACAGGGTAAATCGAAGCCAGGTAGCCAGTGTCCACACTGGCCCTCTACCTCAAGCGATGAGAACACATTACCAACGGCCACTCACCCTGTTGTGAGGGTAGATTCACAGCAACCTGTGCACTAGGAGGTGCCTCAGAAGCAGAGCTGTGGGTAAAACAAGCAACACCCGATGTGTCCCACTTGACATGCCAGATTATCTTTCATTGCTACACCCCAAGGTAGCAGTGTGAAGGTGACTGACTATAGCCAAAAAGGCATTCAGCTCTTTGCAAATTTCAGCCAGCCCCTCCTGCATTCTCATACAACATGCACACATCTTAACCATCCTAGCAAGACTAACTGAAGAAGTAAATGATAAAGGCACATAGAATCCTAGAAATGCACCTTGCTACCCTCTTGATGTGTCACCAGTGGACGCTAATGTATTAATGAGCTCTATAGCTGGCTGTTCAGTGAGGTTTTATTGCTCAATATGTTCTACATAATATGATTCATCATAATGAATACAATGTTTATACAATCCTCAATATAATAAGAGTTTCACTCTGCAGCGGAGTGTGTGCTGATATGAAACTTCCTGGCAGATTAAAACTGTGTGCTGGACCGAGAGTCGAACTCGGGACCTTTGTCTTCTGTGGGAAAGTGCTCTACCAACTGAGCTACCTAAGCCCAACTCACGACCCATCCTCACAGCTTTAATTCCACCAGTACCTTGTCTCCTACCTTTCAAACTTCAGTTGGTAGAGCACTTGCCAGCAGAAGGCAAAGGTTCGGAATTCAAGTCTTGGTCTGGCACACAGTTTTAATACACCAGGAAGTTTCAATCCTCAACATGTTTAATCCAAATTTCTGATCTAATATCAGTCACAGATCTGCCACATTTTATCCACTGAGCATCACGCATCTTAACTTCTTTGTGGCATCCAAAACTGTGTGAATAGCTCATGGTCATACAGTAAGCATTGCTGTTTCACGAATGAGAGTTCACTGGGTTCAATTCCCATCTGGCTCAGTTTCTTTCTGCTCATGTTTTGATGCATGCATTGTCCTCATCATCATTTTTGCATCACCAACATGCTAGTCATCAGAGTGCTGTCAAATAAAAAGTGTTGCATCAAGGTCCCAAACACCCCAACCATAGTCTTCTGGTCAATAAAGCAATGCACACATATCATTTCATTTTGCTGATACACAAGTACATCCATGGGTGATAGCTAGAATACAGTCCTCAACGTGTTTAATCCACACCAGTTCACTTTTCCATACTAATATTATAAATGTAAAAGTCACTCTGTCTATTGGGTTTTTGTGACTAAACTTCTGAACTGATATCCATGAAATTTGGTATGAGATATCTTGTATCCTGATGAAGAAGACAGCCTACTTTACAAAATGTGTAGTACCAGTTATTTATTGATTTGAAGAACATTATGCAAATTAAGGAAAAATATTTATTCCATGAAAAAGCTATTTATTCTTTCACTTTCGAACTTTATCATAGTTCTGAAAATGCTTTTATTGGTTGATATTTTTTCCATAATATGATTCAACTTAAGCAATACAATGCTTATACAATTCCTAATGTATTTAATCGATACTGCTATAATGATACCAGTATTATTAACTGCGAAAGTAACTCAGTCTGTTATTATCTCATGATCTACCACTGAACCATTTCTGAGGGTATATGGTACGGAGACAGCATGAACCCTGAGGTAGAGCATAAGATACTTTAGAAAGGTGTTTCTTTTTTAGTATTATCATTTTTTTAAATACGGTACATGTGCAAGCCATGCAGATGGTGCTGGCACGATGATGGGCAACTCTTAGTGTCTATAGATTATTTCATGACAGTGCAAATCCAATGTTATTATGATATTGTGTTCCTACACCATCTGGCATATCTGGAGAGTTTTGCTGGAGAAACAACAATAAAGTCAGATGGTAAGCCCGAAAACAATATTTAAAATGATTACCACAAGCCTCTCAAACATCAATTTGATGTTGCACATAGTTCTAAGAGAGCTCAAGCTGTAAACATTATTCAAATCCCAAAAAACCTCAGAGCAAACTCATGTCCACCAGAACTTGGATGCAGAAAATTAGGTGGCCTTAAAAGCTACAGAGACATTAGAACAGCCACAAGCCCGTTGCATTTTAGATGCTGAGCATCAAGCATCTCTTACAGCTTGAAATATGCTTGAAGACTCATAACAATGGCATTATTTAAAGGCTGTATGACAAACAGAGAGTTGTAGTTTTACATGTGGAACATGGGGGCTTTGGGTGAGGCTGCATATGATTTTGATCTATTAACTGATTATGTTAATCATAAATTAATCACAATAGCACCAAAAAAATAGGCACCATAACACATTAAAATGGAAGAGAGAGACAGTAAGTATGTTTTACTATGGTGGCAAAATCTCACACCCAGTACTATGTGAGCCAGAGAAATCCCTAAAAACTCTATTTCTGTGCAAGTATAATGAATGAATCAAGGCATTTTTAAAATATAATTAGAAAATATAATGCATGCTTTCAGATTCAACACACAGAAAAATGGCATCATATCTTGTAAACCCATACATAAAAGACCTTTAACTCCTACAAAATTTGTGATATATGGTTTAGACCGAATGACCTGCAAATTAATTATTCTAAAAATGAAAATTTTCTGTTAGTTACTTAAAGTACATATAATTACTCTTAATACTTACTTACTCTTACTCTCCTGACCCCATAAATCACAGCTGGTTTTCAGTCTCATCAAGTAGCCTGCTCCACAGCAAAATGTCCTTGTCATCTTCTTCCTTTGCTCCAAGTACCTGACGATCCTTGGCTACCTGGTCTCTCCATCTTATTTTTGGACTGCCTAAAAGCCTTTGCTCTTCTGGTTTCTTCTCTTAAACTTTTCTCAATCTTGGTCCCTCCTCTCTTCTATGGACATGTCTGGCCCTTCTCAGGTCCTTGTTTTGGGTTCCACAGCAGTATCTGGTTCATTGTATACCTCCCTCATCTCTCCGTTTTTCCCTCTCCACCATTCTTGTCCCTCACAAATTTGTCCAAATATCTTCTACAGGATTTTGTTTTCAAAAAGCTTCATTTTTCTCTCTGTATATTCATCTATTATCCATATTTCTGTCCTATACACCAAGTTCAGTCACATTAATGCGACCAACTTGTAATCTCCCCCCTCCTTCCTAATTCCAGTTATTGCCCATAATAAGCAAAGACTTTTATAAAAAAATTTGAGAGGAACAGAGATTACAATAAACTTTCTAGTTTACTTAGCTTTTTGTGTAGAGTTGACTCCAGTTCTTCTTGTCTAGGAATCTGATTCTTGAAACTGAAATTCTCACGTTTTAGGACCACATGGTTGAATTTATCTAAATAAATTTGAAGATTGTTGTTGCAGAATTTTTGTTGTTACATTTTTGTTGTTAATATATTTTGCCACATTTTAGTATTCATACAGTCTTTTGGATTTTCACATTAACAAAGCTGAAATTACATTATTCACCAAAAATACAAAAATATGTCCAATTACATCAGAGGCATGATTATTACTCCTTCATTCTGTGGTGATAACAATGTTCCAAAGGGTTTGCAATTTTTCTTGATGAATGAATTTCTATTAGTTTCAATTATGATTGTATAAATGAATCCAGAAGTGAACATAATAAACAGCACTAGACTGTGTAATTCATAATAGAAATTTTAAATGTACCAAATAATTCATAAGTTCAGATGCTTTCTTTTTAAAAAAAAAAAAAAAAAAAAAAAAAAAAAAAAAAAAAAAAAAAAACACCTTGTAACTGCGCTTTCAGAACTAGTATTTATTGTTTATAACATGCTAAATAAATTAATTCCTTTCATAAACTTTTGCTTGAAATACAACATACTGTATATAAAATTATATGAAAGTTTTCAGAAAAGCAGCTTTGATAATATAGACCTTTCCAAAATTCAAAAAATAATACTGGTGCCGACAACTACTGTTGAGGAAAAGTAATGCTAGAGGAGGATATCCTGTTACAATCTGTCAAAAGCAAAGCCTGAATAATCACCTTTTGCAGTGCAGACCACTGCAAGAAATGCAGGAGGAGATTCAATGAGATTCTGGAAGGTATCGAGAGGAATGTTGAGCTATGCTGACTCCACTGCCACAGCCATCTGTGCTAGGTTTCTTAATTGAGAACACATATGCAAACAGCCTAATCAAGATGGTTCCACAGATTCTTGATTGGCTTTAAATGTGGGAAGTTCAGTGACCAGGGGAGTATGGTAAAGTCATCCTGGTGATCTCAGCATCATACACGTACACCGCAAGATGTGCAATGTGTTGCATTGTCCTGCTGGTAGAACCAATCATTTGAGGAAAAATAAACTGCATGTAGGGTTGAACATGGTCCCCAACAATAGATGCATACTTGCATTGGGCCATTGTGCCTTTCAGAATTATGAGATCACCCAGAGACTGCCACAAAAAGATTCTTCAGACCATAACATTCTGGTGATTGTTGCAATGTGTTTGCTTTCAGACATTTCATGCTGTACACACCAACTACCATCTCTCCAATGGAGCATAAAACATCATTAATCTCACAGGCCACCTGTTGCCAGTCAGTGGACATCCAGTTGCAGTACTGGTGTGCTAATTCCAGCCTCCATAGCCAATGATCAGCAGTCAGAATGGGTGCATGAACCAACCATGGAATATTCTTCATCCATTTTCATTATCCCCTTTGAGTCTTCTGGTGTAGCTTTCACAAGATTTGTAACCTTCAATGGTGTTTCAGACTTCTGCATTTCTCCAACAACTTCTCTCTGTTTATGCTATCGTATGTTTTCTTAAAACCAACAAGTAGTATTGACATTGTTTTTTTGTATTCCCAATACTTCGATATGGCTTCTTTCATTAAAAACATCTGATCAGTGGTGGATAGATTCTTCATGAATCCACTTGCTTCTCATCTATTATCTCTTTCAAATGTATTTCCAATATTTTCTGAAACATTTTGGAGAGTACTTTGTAGCGTGTGCTAATTGATTAATTTCTGTTTATCAAAACCACACCTTTACACTCAGATGACATTCTTTCTTCACTCCAAATGTGGGTCATAAATTTGTGTATTTGTTTTGCAATTGTATTGTTAATTAGTTCATCTGTACTCCATCTCTCCCTGGAGCTTTGTTGTTTTTTAATATTTGGTTGCACCTATGGTCCCTTTCAATGTCAACAGTACAACTAAGGGCTTTACATTCTGTTGTTCCTCTGTTTCTGTACTTTCATCTTCAACATTAATAAGTTCCTCAAAATATCCCCTCCAAATTTCCATACCTTTTGTCCTTTCCAAAACTGTATTGCCACTTTTATTTTTAATGCATACATCCATGGTATGTATCCTTTCCTGAAGAACTAACTGACCTGCAGAAACTGCTTCTATTCTCTGCAATTTTATCTCTTTTGCTCTTTTCACTAGACTTTTGACATGTTTTCTCTTCTTTCTTCTGAGATGGTTTTTGGTTTCTCTGTTAGCATTTACATATGCTTATTTGTTTTTGTTGGAATCTTCCTGTACGTATTTTTTTCTTTGTTACTCTTCTTCATTTCACTTTTTACTCACATTCTTCTGAGAACCATAAATTGTTGTTCCTTCTTTTTCTTTCTCCATGCACTTCTACCACTGCTGCTCCCACATTTGGTTTTATCATTTCCCATAGGCCTTCAATGCTGAGATTGTCTTCATATCCATCTAGCCTAGGGTTACTGTTATGTGGTATTTTCTCAGGTGGAAAGAGTGTTTTCATTTGGCAGAAAAGATAGTCGGGTGCATTTCTCGAGTGAGAAATCATATATCAAGTAGACAGTATTTTTTTAAAAAAACTAGAAATATTAACAATAACACAATATGATTTCAATAAATTGGTGTTCTTCATTTTGAGGAGGAAGTGAGTGGTAGACAAGCACATTAAAAACTAGACTGATGGATATCATCCAGTTTTCAGACAAAACCCATCATCAGAAGAAGTGTAACCACAGCCTCTGGCAACAACGACGTCTTCTTCTTACAAAGATCTGAAAGCTGAATAACATCCAACATCTTATTTGTAAAAATTTCTGTGTTCCCACTAAACTCCTCCTCTTTGTATCAAGTGACAATCTGTTCAGTTCATATTGTTATTGTGATTGTTATTCCATTTCAGGTTTTTCATTGCTTCAAATGTGTGGGAATAATTATCCAGCAATTGACTGCAGCATGTGGTACCATTGATACATCTACATCACACTCTGCAAGCCACCTAAGGGTGTGTGGCGGAGGGCACTTTCGGTGCCATTATTTGATCCCTCCAACCCTGTTCTACTCACGAATAGTGCTTGGGAAGAATGATTGTCAGTAGGCCTGTGTATTAGCTCTAATTTCTGGAATTTTCTCCTTGTGGTCAATACACAAGATGTATGTGGGGGGGGTGAGGGGGTGGAAGGAGTGGGAGAGGGGATGGGGAAGTTGTCCGACTCCTCCTGAAAAGTGCTGTCCCAAAATTTCAATAGTAAATCTCTCTGTGATGCACAATGCCTCTCTTGTAATGTCAGCCAGTGGAGTTTGTTTAGCATCTCTGTATGCTTTCTCACCAGCTAAACACTCCTGTGACAAAATGTGTTTCTCTTCATTGGATCTTCTCTATCTCCTCCATCAGTCCTGCTTCGTAGGAATCCCAGATAGATGAACAATACTCAAGAAGTGGGTGAACAAGCACCTTATAAGCCACTTTTTGTGGATGGGTTACATTTCCTTAAGACTCTTCTGATGAATCTGAGTCTAGTGTTTGCTTTTCTCACTATCTGTTTTATGTGGTCATTCCACTTAAGATTGCTCTGGATAGCTATGCCTAGATATTTTATGGCATACACTGTCTCGAGCTGTTTGTCATCAATAGTATAACTGTACGGTAGTGGATTCAGAATGAATCTTCCTGGCAGATTAAAACTGTGTACCGACCAAGACTCGAACTTGGGACCTTTGCCTTTCGCGGGCTAGTGCTCTACCAACTGAGCTACCCAAGCATTACTCACACTATGTCCTCACAGCTTTACTTCTGCCAGGACCTCGTCTCCTACCTTCCAAACTTAACAGAAGATCTCCTGCAAACCTTGCAGAACCAGTATTCCTGAAAGAAAGGATATTGTAAAGTCTTGTTGTAGGCAAGGTGGAGGTTCCCTGCCATTTTGGGGTGGCATTATGTAGGGCCAATGTATGCCGCTAGTGGTCATGGAAGGCGCTGTAATGGCTGTACAATATGTGAATGCCATCCTCCGACCGTTAGTGTTGGCTAGTGTTGAAGGTCTCTCTCCCATCGTATTTCTCCTGCTGGGCTGAATGAATGCAAAGCTATGGCTGTGGGAGATGTAGGGGCCCCTACTGTCAGATCTCTGTCTGGTGGGTCTGTATTCAGCCCCTGTTTCATGTGGTTCGTGTTGCACTGCTGTGGAGGAGGAAAAACCTCCCGTTTTGCGTCCGGATTCACTGTGTCGTCCTTACATGCAACACTGTCTGTCATGAAGAGCATTAAGCAAGTGTCCAATAGCGCTACCCATTGTTTCTTGTGTCGCTTAGGTGATCGTTGTTTGTGAGTGTGCACCTCCATGTCGGAGTATGGAAGTGATTCCTGGCACCAAGGCATGAAAGCAGCTGTTGGTACAATTGTATGATCAATTTCCATCCCTCCTACAGATTCTTTCCTGTCAGTTAACTGCATTGCTGCCATCAGAGTGGCAGAATTGGACGTCATTTCTTCACAGGTGGCTATCTCTGCGCAAGCGGTTACTGTGGGATGGGATCTGTTCGAAAGACTCCATATATGTTAGTGACAGCATGGGTGTAGGCACATGTTCTCCAATTGGAACTTGTACTATCCTCCGCTGCATGCATTCAGAACAGATGTGGCCTTCTTCCCCGCATTCAGAGCATGTTTTGGATTGTTCATCATAGGTGACTATTGTTCTGCATCTGCCAGTGATTAAGTACGAGGGTACATATTGTGTCACTTCTATTCTGATCCGTCACACCCCACTGAGAATGCATATGTCGTGAAGTTGGACCATTTTTTCCTCTATGTGGCGAAGCACTCATCCATATGGGCTTAGGGCATCAATCACAAAGTCAGAGAAGACCTTGAAGGGAAGTTCGAAGTTGCATTTACATTGTAAACCTAGTTCTGTATGATCAAAAATGACGTTTTGCCATTCGTGCACCCAGATTCGTCGTTGAGTACACCATCACAGGCGCTCCTATCTGTGATGCAGCGTCAAGGGTAACCGCAGCCATTGTCTCCGAGCTGATAGTCCATGCTACTGCTAATGTTGTCAAACTGTTCGTGCACATGGTTGTTGTTTTGCAAACGTCCCTATCTGTTGACTCAGGGATCGAGACGTGGCTGCACGATCCGTCACAGCCATGCAGATAAGATGCCTGTTATCTCAACTGCCAGTGATATGAAGTCGTTGGGATCCAGCACGGCATTCCGTAATACCTTCCTGAACCCACCGATTCCATATTCTGCTAACAGTCATTGGAGTTCGACCAACGCTAGCAGCAATGTCGCGATACAATAAACTGTAATTGCGATAGGCTACAATCCGACCTCTATCAAAGTCGGAAATGTCATGGTATTCATTTCTCCTCCTTACACGAGGCATCACAACAACGTTTCAGCAGGCAACGCCGGTCAACTGCTGTTTGTGTATGAGAAATCGGTTGGAAACTTTCCTCATGTCAGCACGTTGTAGGTATCGCCACCGGCGCCAACCTTGTGTGAAAGCGCTGAAAAGCTAATCATTTGCATATCACAGCATCTTATTCCTGTCAGTTAAATTTCGCATCTGTAGCACGTCATCTTTGTGGTCTAGCGATTTTAATGGCCAGTAGTGTATATATTCCCTTACAGGTAAGACGTTATACTTGAAAGTTGCTTGCCTGTTATTGGCGGATAAATATGACATTGCAGTACTTGTGTTATTCTGAATTATGGAGCAAAGTTCCTTTGGACATGGATGCATGTCTAAAGGAAAAGGCAGGTACTGTGATGATTACAGCTGTTGTGAAGTAAATTAAATGCATGTCCAAAGGAACTTTGCTTCGTAATTCAGAATAACACCAGTACTGCAGTGTGGTATTCATCTTCAGATACTGGGCAAGCAACTCTCAAGAAAAAAGCCTCGTCTGTAAAGGAATATACATAATGGATGTACAAGCTCTAGCTGCATGGTTGATGACATATGAAGTTTGGGTCTGCTTGTGAATCATGCATGGATAGCCAAATACTAAGGTGACTGCTCACGATAAGCAGGAAGTCTTGGTTCGTGTACTGGTCTGGAGCAAATCTTCATTGTCGTCATTCCTTTCTACAACTGACGGTTGTCTGTATTCATAATTGCAAATAAATTTAATGTAGTTCATAATAGCTGTAGTTGCCACAGGTCCTGTTCCTTTGGACATGTATGCATGTCTAAAGGAACTTTGCATCATAATGCAGAATAATACAGGTACTGTAGTATCATATTTATCTGCAAACACTGGGCAAGCGATTTTCCAGTAAAATGGATAACCTGTGTGGGAATATACATAATGGATGTTCGAGTACAGCTTGTAGAGCTCACGGAGAATACTGTGGCCAGCAGATGAGCAATATTGTAGTGATTCGAGAATTTCTGTGTAAATTCTAGAACCACTCAGCCTTCTACTATCTCGAACACACGATATTCTAGATACGAGTGTAAAATGGTAAAAATCCTATCTACTACGTGTCACATGTTTGTGTGTGCAGGTTTAGTCAGTGGTGAGAAGAAAGAAGACGAGGCAGTCGAACGGCACCAACAAGTACTTGTCGGGCAATCTATAGATGTTTTACAGGATGAACGATGGAGTTTTTATGCAGCTCTGTGCCTAATGTGTCATTGACTATTGTTATGTGAAAGAAGGACAGTTGAAAAAGTAATCTTGGAAACTCTCAATCCAGCCTTGTTAGAGACAAGGCCTATTTTATGATTCGTGTGAAGTAGAATATTTATTATTAAGCCAACTCTTTTATAAATGTAATTAGTTTCTGACGTTGGACGGAGCGAGTGACTTACTGGAAGTCATATATGTACGTGGAAATTGAGAATTTTATTCTGTTATGGAGTCCAAATATACTTCGGGTTAACGAAAAGTAAAGTTCGCGTATCTACTTACTTCACAAGTAGAGAGAGAGAGGCTTAAACATTCCTGTACCTAGCATCATTCTGCAGAGATGAAGTCAAGTGAGTTTTCCAGCAGCCAGC
Source organism: Schistocerca gregaria (assembly GCF_023897955.1). Classification (NCBI taxonomy): domain Eukaryota; kingdom Metazoa; phylum Arthropoda; class Insecta; order Orthoptera; family Acrididae; genus Schistocerca; species Schistocerca gregaria. Next base: position 264,310,168 of record NC_064927.1, read on the forward strand.
TAGCCAGCAAAAAAGATCGGCTGCGAATCTCAAGTAAGTCACCTCATATAAAAGAAGTGGGAAGTTTATACGTCAACTTCTCGCTTTAAATCGCCGTCAAAAACGTTAGAACGTGACGACCTGTGTGAAAGGACCCGAGAAAACGGGAATTTTAAGTCAAAAAGAAGAAGTTGTTACGTGCTTACCTAGTAACCAAGCATAACACCTCAAGGGATTTACTCTGAGACATTGGTATATGTTCAAGTATCCAATGAAGAAAAATTTGAATGAAAAATAGTGAATGACATGGAAAATTCACAACTATAAAACCACAAAGAAAATTTCGACGCATTTGTCTAAGAAGAAATACACCTAGAACACTTCAGCCAAGAAGATCCAGTCCGGGGACGCAGACGCGGAAACCAACCTACATCCGAGGCCGCCGGCACCAGATGTTGTTCACTTCATTACTTTAGCGTAAAGTGGTGCATACTGTTGAGGGAACTTTTATTGCGTTATTATAGTACTTAAAGTTTAGTGAAGTTTTAAATGCTCTGAGGGAAACTCTAAATGCCCAGAGTAAAACTCTAAATCGACAAATCTAAGTTTGCTAAATGCCAAAGTAGATTCGCAAAGCAAAGAATTTAGTAATCTACGTGAAGGCATGGGTGCTCTTAAGACTGAATTTGACGAATTAAATAGTAGAGTAGAGAATTTAAAAATAGATTTCATGGATGAATTGACTAATTCCGTGACCATTCACGTAAATCAAATGTTTGCTGATCTTAGATACAGAAACACAATTTCCGAGAATTATCAAAAAGGTTAGAATTTAACATTGAGGAAAGATGTAAAAATGTGGAATCCGAAATTAATGAAAAGTTAGGATCTTTTGAAAATGTGTGCAATGTTAACTTTAATTGTGTTAAGCAGGGGATGAATACTTTGAAAGAGAGTGTAGATAAGAATAATGAATTAATACGGAATATTCAATCGCAAATTGGGGAAAGAAATGTCAAAGAGAAAATAACGAATTCTGATAGCATAAATGTAAGTAGTTTGGAGGAACAGTTTGAAAGAATTATAGATAAAAAAGTTACCGAGAGAATAACCTCCAGAAACTTATCACCTATTCTGTCTTCTGAACTTAGTGATACCCAGAAGGCTATAGACGACTTGTGAAGAGAATTCAAGCTTATCCAGGATAAAGTAGAAAAAAGGGTAACGTCACCAAACGTGGTGTTAACTAGTGAAGCTGTGATTGATTTACAATGGGGGCTAATTCAGGGTTATCTAGACAATTCCTTAAATTTAGGCTGGAAAGAGATGCACATCCGACCCATTTCTTAAAAAGTTTTAACCAAGCCTTACCATAAAATTGGGAAGATTTTAAGAAAGTCGAATTTGCTGTCGTTTTGTATAGAGTGTTTTATATCTTACGAGATGTGATATAGATGGGAGGGTTTGTATAAAATTTTGAAAGAAGTTGGTATTATAGGTAAGAGCATGATTTACACGACACAGATAAATCATGACTAACACAAAACACATAGCACACCTTTCAAACAACCCTCACAAACAAGTGTGCCTGATTCTACATCATTTGCCGTTACCATAGGGAAGCTAGGATTTCCTTCAGGGACTTTGATGGTGAAGGTGGGACAAGTCCATTCTGTAGGAGACGATTTATCACCAAACCACCTCTGGCACCTCACTCAAGTACCTGAGAGGTAGGGATCCTGGGGAAGGGGAGTGGAGAGGGTTTCCTGTCTTTGCGCCTATCTTCTTTCTCTTCTTCGATCCTAGCATCCACATCTATTTATTCCTTTCTTAATTCTCATTTGAGGACCTGTATATTTTTCACTCTTTCAGTATTCATAAACTTCTATTGCTTAACTCCTTCCTTATTTCTGTGGTTTCTAATAACCTACATCTTAACTTTGGATAAGAAGGCCGAAGAATCTGACTACACAAACACACATCTGCATATACACAAGTATACACTTAGACACAAACATACAATTACGACTAGAAAGCCTGTCACGATTTGAGAACCGCCAAGTGTTGTAGGGGAAATGTGGGTACATCTAGAAATATGCACACATATACATTAGAAAAGGTAACTAAGAAAGAGGCATGAGCAAAGAGAGAAAACGAAAGCAGAAGAGAACGTTAATCATGATGTTCAATGATAAATGTCAGTATAATAAATACTTTAATGAATTGAAGGATAGTGGAACATGAATAGTATATGTTGACATAGTATCTATTGAAAGTATAGAAGTTGATATGTAGAGGAGGGCTCTAGGGAGTAAATGGCGTATTAAAGAATAAATGTGAAGCTTAAGATAGATTTATATCTTTACCAAAACATACTTAATTATGTTACACATAGAAATGTATACTAGGGTAATGAACTGTGAGGCCTACTCAGAAAGAATAAGAGGGGTGTACCCAGCATACAGTAAGTATAAAGAGCAGAGTATGCAGAGCACACGTGGGGAGAGCTGTAGTTGTGGGGGTTACTGGCAGACGCTCTAGGGGAAATGCTGAATGCTGGAAGGGAAATGCCATTCTAAACTGAAGCCTATGCTCACAGTTTTTGTAAGTATTAAGTATAGCCCCTGCACACCCACATACGCTTAGTGAGCATTCAGAAGGACCTGTCACCTCTGCTATGGTTAGTATCTAAAATGAATTCCACAGAAAATACAGCAATTTATTTTCGCCTGGTTAACCATTTCTAACTTTCAGAGAAGCATCATGAGTGGTGAACTTTGAGTAAAACCTACACATCTCTCTTGTTGCCATGTTAAAATTTGCTTCTTTTGCCAAACCTCAGCCGAGTTTACACAGTATCACCACACTAACATGTTGCACAGATACAGTTGTGAGAGAATTCTGCAACGTTGGTTTATTAAGCGAGGAACTGAGAAAAAGTAAGGTCAGTATCTTATGAAAAAGCACACCTTTGGTACAAAGTAAAAGTTTAATGTCTTTGCTAATGTTGTGCCAAAACGCTTTGAATTTCAGATTCATCAGCTACCGATGGCAAATAAAAATTACATTCTGTCATCGAAAAAGTCTGTAGTTAGTGGAGTAACGCAGCAGATAATGAAGTTCTGCGTAATAACCATATGGCAAAATATTCTCCTCTCTGAGTTCTATCATTTGACAAAATCTCATTTCAGTATCTCAAACCTTTTATGAAATATGGGGAATGTTGTGGATATTTCACTCTGGCTTTATCATTGGAGCAGCGTGATCACATATGAGTGAGCTGCATCAGATCAATTTTGTCGAGATTGGTAACAGACAGAGACCTCCACCCAAGTCTAAAGAAAAATTTGATGTCTTAGCTAAATTTCATAAGCAGCAATATATTACAAAATATGCACCAAACGCAAAATCATACTGACCCCAATCTGTCATTACAAATTTCTTTGAATCTCGTACAGTGTCTTACTTACAAGTCAATATCACAATAACTATGACCATTAACGAAGTGATGGGTACATTATCATGAACCTGACACAAAAATAAATTTTTTTCACTGAATAGTTTCTGTAAAATCGTTCAAGGAAGATGGCAGGATCTTCGTCATCATAGACTGGCCGAAAGGTGGTTAATACTGTTCTACTTCCATTCTACAGCTAGTAGTCGTCTATATTCGCAAGTGTGAATGTTTTTAATGTATTTCTTCAGATGTACCGTACATGCTGACTGTTGAGGTGATAATCACGGCTGCTGACCTGCAGAATATTAGAAATGAATCAACAATGGGTGGGTAGCTTTGTAGTTACCTTCCTTTTTTTATAAAAAATCAGATTCAAATATACTGTAACATGGAAGTCTGTGTTAGAATAAAATTTAATTACGCTAGACTCTGAAAAAGGGTTTCTAACTCATCGTAACTGAAATTCGTGTTAACTGACAAAATGCGAGTTTGCGTTAGGAAGCTTATACTGTACAGAATTAACAAACTAAAATAAAAAAAAAATATGACACAGAAGAGACTCGATCCCAAGTTAATATGGAAATTTACAATGATCAAGCACATAACCCTTTATGGTACAGCAACACTGAAAGAAGCTTCTTATTAAACCAGCCCTGGATCTATGATATTTCTGAACTGGTGTAAAAACTTGATAGTAGTGCTCCCCCCTCCATCAAGCATTTGAAATAGGGCATCAAAAATAAAAAATAAATGATTTTTCAAAAATATGTTCTTTTGTGGGGTGCATCTCTGTGAAGAGCCTGATTTGAGATCTGTTCAAAAAATTTCAGAACATTCGTAATTTTGCGCCAGTGGTATGTTGGAGCGAAATGCTAATGGCGTCTCTGCACACACCTGTGTTTAATGTATAACTGCTGGCAGCAAGGAACATAGAATAAAAAACTAGAAGCTTCATTCTTGTAAATCTGTTAGGTATTATGCATTGCTGTATTGAGTAAAACTTTGTGTGGCAAAGTTTGCAAATTTCAAGATGGATGAGTTGGAGGAGCAACACAACAGCATTAAATTTTGTGTGAGACACAAGAAAACCTTTATGGAGACACACCAAACGTGCAGAAAGCCTATAGTGACCAGTTCTTTAGCTTTACTCAATGTTACTAATGGTTCACGTGGTTTAAAAATGGCTGGGCGGAAGTTAAAAATGGCCCTCGTTCAGGACGCCCTTCGACGTCTACCACGGACGCTCTTGCCAGGAACATCAACAGAATTGTATGTTCCATTCGAAGACTGACTGTGTGAGACATTGCAGGAGAATGTAACATTTCAATTGGATCATGTTATTAAATCCTGACACAGTATCTTAGAGTGCATCATGTCTATCCAAAGGCTCATGAATCAAGACCAGAAGGACCCTAGCCTTTCAATTTGTGAACAGCTTTTGAATCACGCTAATGAGAATGAGATGTTATTATGCAACAGGCTCCCCCAAGATCATTATGAACTGTCCGATACCATCTTCTTTGTAATCATCCGTGTATCTGCATAGGATTCAGTGCTTCCTAGGGCCTTTTATGTGCAGTTTTATAGGTATCATTCAGTTCAGCTTGCCCAAAAAAATCTTTGTAAATACATATAATATATTCGGGAATGACGTACATTCTCGTGTTTGTTAATAGATCTTTGTCATTAACAAAAATATGTACATATGCCAAATTAAATATCAGATCGTGAAATTGAATTAATAAATGTTTAACAACAAATATTAAGAGGCTTTGGGAATGTTAGCATAAATAACAAACACCTTTAATTACCATACTTGTAATTTGTAAACTTTCTAACACAAAAACCTCATTACCATTCATATAAAAAATAACAACGTTATCCAGTGATGTAATTTCATTCGTTATTCATTTTATGTAATTGATTGTAATTAATGATGCTTCTAAATTACGCAGATATTTACCTCTTGTTAGTTACATCACCTAAGTTTACGAAATTTCGGTATTTGAGAAAAAGTGTGTATTTAATTTATTTAATCTAGGGAAGCATGATGCATATACTTCGAACAAATGGTAGCAATAAAATCCATACAGTCACTAATTACGATATTAAATTGAAATCAAAATAGTTGTTGAAATCAGATTGTGAATTAATTCTCACACATAAAACCAAGATTATGAAAAAAAGTATCGTGTTATTTGACATTGTATTTTATAACCTGTACAAATGTAACAGCAGTTAGTTTAGATGAAATTGTTTTTAATTGTAAGTTACATTTAGTAATTAATTAACAATGATAGCGATTGTTAAAACTGTATTTAAAGCGAGGCTGTGGGGGAGACAGTCAGTCAAGTTTTGTTTACTTCGTGAGTCAGTGCAGTTCAGTTCGGTTTACCTCAGTTTCGTCAGTTGTTTTGCACTAACATCAGTTCTGTTGATCAGGTGATGTCAATAAATAATTTGTCAATCTTGAAATTTTCGTGATATTCTCGTTATTCGCAGCATCCACAACATCAATGAACCACAGGCCAACTGAAGTTAAGTCGTAGCGTTTTAAAAGAACGTTACAATGTGCCTTAAAGGAATTATAACTGGTGGCGAGATGTGGATCTACGTTTATGATGTTGAGACCAAGGTTAGGTCTTCACAATAAGTTAGGAGAGGTTTTCCATGACCAAAAAAACTCGTCGTGCATGCAAAATGTTACAAACATGCTGATAGTTTTCTTTGACTTTGAAGGATTAGTTCAATATGAATTCATGCCAAGGGGATGAACTAATCGGTCGAGCTATTGTGGCATGTTGCAATGCCTGTGAGAAAATGTGACAAGGAAACGAACTGAATTGTGGCGATACAATTAATGGCTTTTGCATCATAAATATGCACTGATACACTCATTCTTGTTGGCGCATGGCTAGTGCCCAAAAAACGAAATCACTGCTGGCTTATCCTATATACTCTCCAGACCTGGCCCCCATGGACATTTTTTTTAAATTTACAAACTTGAAAACCCCAATGAAAGGGGGCCGAGATAAGCGAGATAACCGAAAATTCGCGGACGGCGCTTCGCACAATCTAGCAAGATGTGAACCAAGATTGCTTCTAGAAGTGGGAATGGTGTTAGGATCGGGGTATCGATTGTGGAGGAGAGTATTTCAAAGGAAGCATACACCATAAGTAAAAGGTAAGTGTATAAAAATTTTATCAACAAAGTTCCAGAATTGTTTGAATAGACCTTGTATATATAACATAAATGTCTGAGGAAATATAAGAAGTGTTATTTGGTTTTAAGTGTGCTAAAGTGCAGTGCCATATCTCTTCACGCAGTATTCTTCTATCGCAGCTCACTGTATTTCATTCTGTGTAATTCAAATGTGTATATTTAGTAATCGAAGTCGTCAAAATTATATTCAGGAAAGTTTTAATTATAATGTCCTGTGGTGCCTCTCCTACTTCCAGTTGGCTGGTTTCACATAACACTCCGATTTAAAAATAAAAGATCACAATAGTATATGAGGTTATTTGTGACCAGGAGAATAAGATCTCTCCAGAAAATTTGCACACTTTATTGCCTCTTGGCTAATAATTTTTTCTTCTGTGTGACATAAAATTCAATATAGGGAACATTAAACCAGTAAAAACAGCAAGACAGTACAATTATCTTCAATCTTTAGGTCCCAGCATTTTTTACTCTCTAATCTTGCTACAGCTTTACACAGTGTGCTTGCCTTTCCACAAAAGAGCCTATTAACATCATCAAAGTTTGTCAAACTTTTTGTTTCATGAAAAATCAAAATGTTGTTGTCTAACACTTAAAAAGTACCCAAGACGTGTGGTTTTCTTGATTTGATTACATATATTTTGTCAGTGTCTGCTAGATAAAATGAGACTTTTGGCACAAATGCTCGTTTTTATCTACCTCATTTACGTATATAACACAACAGAATATAATTCACAAGGCACCAATATAAAATGACTATTAGGGCTACAACAAGGAAATGGTTTTTGACAGGAAATAGTTTCACATTTTATTCATATGCTGTAGTTTCTCAAGCATGAGATTGAAAAGTTGTAGCAGTACAAACTTTTATACAAATTTAGAACTGTCATATACTTGCACATAATTTGTGTGAAGTCTCCATTTTGTCTCTTCCTCGTGCTACAATGTAATCTTGCCATCACCAGTTCTGTAACTATCCCTGCCATTGTCAAAACTTATTCCCCGGTTAACTTTACAAACACTTTCAGTCTCACTGTTTCAGTTATTCTCCGGTTAACTTCATTAACACTTTCAGAATCACTCTTTCACTTTTCCTAAATTTATTCTCCACTCAGGCGTTATTACATGTTCGTGTAATACATTTTATCTGTAATTTAACAGACTTATTCTCAATAAACTAGTGCTTGACTTGCCATAGAACTGTTAGGTCGGGGCTTTGGTGTCATGGATGCTGTAGTTTTTTCGATGTAGGTGACTAGTGACGTGGGAGTAGGGGAAGTAAATGAGACTCATCAGTGCTTTTGTAGGACATGTAATAGAGATAGGAAGATTCTTGAACAGGAGTGGAAAATTGCCACCCTTCAGGCTGAGTTAAACAAGGCCAGGGGAGGTTAAGGAGGGAGAAGGGTAAAGAGACGTGATAAGTCGCAATAGGCAACAGGAGAAACAGACCTAGAACTTTGTCTGACATCTTCATGGTGAATGTGGAAAATAGATTTGATCTATTGCTCAGTTAGAAGCTGGTGAGCCTCAAGCAGTTTCAGGTGTAGACAGGGCACAACAAACTTTCAGCAGCAAATTGAAAAATAAGAATGTAGTGAAGTCAGTAAAGAGAAGGAAAGCATTGTTGTCAGGTAGTTTCCATGGAAGAGGTGTTGGCCAACTTTTGCAGGATGGACTAGAATCAGAATACCAAGTCACAAATTTTTTTAAACCTAGTGCTGGTGTGGAGCTGGTGACAGAGGATTTATGATCACTTTGCCAAGATTTCACTGAGTAAGACGCTGTAACCAGTGTGTGAGCCAGGTAATAGTACTGATAGAGATCAAGGGTAGAGTATAGAGTGTGACCTTCAAAGACTGCATCAGCACCGAAGCATCTTGTATGAAAAGACATATAATACTCATGTATGTCAATGAAAATTAGTCAGAACCGAAAAAAATGAATTTTAAAGAGGCAAATGGCAAAACAAGAGGGGAAGTAAAAATATCCCAGCCTGCTTCATCACACATGCAGTTCAGAACTTGTAAGGTGTGTCTCACGAGTATATGCCTAACATATGATGACAATCAGATACAAGAAGTGGACAGTGTTATATTCTTGGGATTACAGCTTGTTAATAAATTCAACTGGGAAAGGCACACCACAGAACTGCTGAATTGTATAAGCAAACCTCTATTTGCAATGCGAATTCCATCAGACATAGGGGATATAAAAATGAAAAAGCTGGCATACTAGGCTTACTTTCACTCCATAATGACATATGAGATTTTTTTTGGGGGGTGGGGGGGAATTCATCAAGCAAAGCTAAAGTTTTCCAGACACAAAAATGTGCAATAAGTGTGAATTAAGAACATCCTAAAGAGGCCAGTTTAGGAAACTAAGGACAGTAACTACTGCTTCTCAATATATTTATTCCTTAATGAAATTTGTCATTAAAAACCTATCATTTTTTTTCAAATCAAGAGCTCAGTTCATGGAATCAATAGTAGCAATAAGAATAATCCTCACAAGAGTTTAAAATCACTTACTCTTGTACAATAAGGTGTGCATTATTCAAGAACACACACTTACAATAACTTGCCAGCAGCCATAAAAAGCTTAACAACTAATTAAATTCGATTTATGAGAAGCCTAATGGACTTATTGGGGACCAGCCAACTTTTTCTACTCCACTGACGAATTTCTCAGTAGAACCAACTGATTTTGTGTGTGTGTGTGTGTTTGTTTGTGTGTATGTGTGTGTGTGAACAATCTAACCTTTGCACCTTTTCTGTGCAGTAATATGTTCATTGAAAGTTTGTATTGTAGTAGTTATTTATATGTTTATTACATTATAAACAAATTTTTTTTAATTTTAATTTCAGTGCATTTATTCGAAGTGTTATGAGTGTTGTAAAATGATCCTTTAATATAGTGTTCATTAAAAAAGAGAGGATCATTCCACTTGGGACCTATTTGTTTTAGATGTAAATACTTGTTTGCTTGCTTTGTTTGTTTGCTTTTGTCTGATGGAAAGTTGTTTATTTCTAGATGCCATGGGGATACCCTGCCAAAGACATCACAAGCACTATGTGTCCATTCAAAAATCAACATACAATTCATATAGCAATCAACTTAGAATGTGTTCAAAGTTGACCAAAAACCAACAGCAAGCAGTAAATGAAACACAAGAAAAATTTGGAGTAGGTATTAAAATCCATGGAGAAGAAATTAAAATGTTGAGGTTCACCGTGGACATTGTAATTCTGTCAGAGACAGCAAAGGACTTGAAAGAGCAGTTGAATCGAATGGACAGTGTCTTGAAAGGAAGATATAAAATGAACATCAACAAAAGCAAAACGAGAATAATGGAATGCAGTCGAATTAAGTCGGATGATGCTGAGGGAATTAGATTAGGGAATGAGACACATAAAGTAGTAACGGAGTTTTGCTATTGGGGGAGCAAAATAACTGATGACAGTTGAAGTAGAGAGGCTATAAAATGTAGACTGGCAATGGCAAGGATAGCGTTTCTGAAGAAGAGAAATTTGTTAACATCGAGTATAGATTTCAGTGTTAGGAAGTCTTTTCTGGAAGTATTTGTATGGAGAGTAGCCATGTATAGAAGTGAAACGTGGACGATAAACAGTTTGGACAAGAAGAGAATAGAAGCTTTCGAAATGTGGTGCTACAGAAGATTGCTGAAGATTGGTTCAAATGGTTCAAATGGCTCTGAGCACTATGGGACTTAACATCTATGGTCATCAGTCCCCTAGAACTTAGAACTACTTAAACCTAACTAACCTAAGGACACCACACAACAGCTAGTCATCACGAGGCAGAGAAAATCCCTGACCCCACAAGGAATCGAACTCGGGAACCCGGCTGAAGATTAGATGGGTAGATCACATAACTAATGACGAGGTACTGAAAAGAACTGGAGAGTAAAGACATTTCTGGCACACCTTGACTAGAAGAAGGTATCGTTTGGTAGGACATGATCTGAGGCATCAAGGGATCATCAATTTAGTACTGGAGGGCAGCATGGAGGGTAAAAATCGTAGAGGGAGACCAAGAGATGAATACACTTGGCAGATTCAGAAGGATGTAGGTTGCAGTAGGCACTGGGAGATGAAGAAGCTTGTACAGGATAGAGTAGCATGGAGAGCTGCATCAGATCAGTCTCTGGACTGAAGACAACAACAACAACAACAACAACATCCACAACTCAAGAAGCAATTAGGGAAAGTCTTGTTATAACATGCAAAATTGACATAGAGCAACAAGTGATGTTATGTTTAGAAGTAATCATCTTGGAACTAGGAAAACTGCCATTTAATTTCAAGTAATATAGCTGTATCTATAATTTTGTATGATGTGCAGGATGGTCAGATGGGTAGGCAGTGGGCCTGAATGAAGTATTAAAAGAGTTTAACTAACAGGTCTTTTATTGACCACTTTTGCGTTAAAAAGGGCCATGTAGTCAGGCCTAGGGAGGCGAGAGTGAGCCATAGCGTAGTCGGGGGTGAAATGCAGTTCGCATAGTTAAGGAAGAGCGGTGTCTGGAAAGAGAAAGTCCGTGGTGCCGCAGCACTGAGGAGTGCGGGAGATGTTGATGGCTACAGAGTGCACAATCGAGTGAGCGAGGCCCAGTGGCGGGTGGCCAGGCACATCCAACATGGCCTTGAGGCTTCCTCCACCCTGATTGGTCAGAAGCTGAGAAACCTGTGGGGGTGGCATGTAAATTTCCAGAGTGTGGCCTGGTCGCGTAGATGGCGTTACTTCATCAGTGCATGAGGCAAGCGTGTGATCGAGATGTTTGCTGACTTGCTGTTACCAGACTGTGGGACGGAAAAATTACAGGCAGCCAAAGCTTGGCCGTAATGAGAAAAATAAAGTTACCTTTAGAAAGCGAATAAAAAATTAAAACAAAATCCCCTACTATCTGGCTCATCCTTACACTCCTGCCTTGGGAGCGGAGAATGTATGTGATTTTGCTCTGTATGATAATCAATTTGGGCTCCCACAAAAGACGGCAGGGGCCTTAACCTATGGGAGGGCGCAGAAACTCTAAAGACCTCCTAGGGGTCCCGATGGGACTTACACATGTCAACAATATTATGGACATACAAGAATAAACATTACAAAACATCAGAACAAAATTAAATGAGTGAACAAGTGTGGTTTGAATGTGGCATGCATGCCAAATGTTGTTTTTTAAATAAAATTAACATATTCACATCACCACTGGAGTCACATGCAGGGCGAGTGGCGCGAGGTGGTGTGGTGTGTTGTCCGCAGCAGGCAGCACGCAAGTTGCCGGTGAGAAGAGGGCATGGCTGTGGCCTAGCCTGTTTACTAAAACTCAATGCCATGGGGTATGAGGGGAGGTTCACACATTTCAAACACGTTTAAAAAGGGAGTTAACACTAGGGAAGCAGTTCACTATACTGCACAAGTTTTCACATTGGTAGGGAGGGTACATGCCTGATAGGTTCGTTCTCCTGGTCATGGGAGATATTCGCCCTGAGGCTGGGGTTCAGGATCCACTGGAGGGGACGGTCTTAACCGTTTGCAGAATCCCTTTTTGTACAAGATCCATATCAGTACAATAATAAGAATAGCAATGACTGGGGTTACCGTGGCACTGGGTATAATGGTTGTATGTAGTTTAGTGGCTGTTTGCCATTCAGTTAGGTGTGCTAACAGGCGATTGTAAGAAATTTGCCCTTGCACATGTTTTGACAGGTCATCATTTGATGTTAAGAGATCATTTGATATATTAGATAAAGCAGGCAAATCAGTTGACAAGGGAATCACGAAAGAGCTTTCAAGTAGCAAAAACCTAGGTAAATGACCACGAATGCTAAGTGAGTAAGCCATAGTGGCATGCAAGGTTATTAGTGACGTGATAACAATGTGGGCAGTGGGGTCAGCGTGCAGCTACGTCAGAGTGTCGCGATGCAGTAGTAGGATTACACGTGATGTCATGCTAGATTCGTTGTTACAGTGGGTTCTATTTAAAATTGCATTATGCATTAGTATATGGGTTCATAAGTGACAGATATATCAAAACAATTACATAGTTAGGATTTATACATAAAACATATTCAAGCAAATTCGGTATCCTCTATAGTGCACAAGTGCTAGCTTGTTACCGAGATCCTCCTATATAATAGGCTTAAGTCAACAATGACAAGAGTTGACATGGCAATTGAGAAGTGTCTCAGCAATAGAAACATATGCATGTGGACAGCAGGAAAAATAGCATGGTACTCTGACGAGAAGTAAGAAATGAAATAGAAGATTCGGAGTGTTGGGGCTGAAGAAGAAAAGATGGCAGACCCCAAAGACAGAAAAACCCCCCTATCCCCCCAACCCAAGATCCCCTATTGTTCCAGCGCTTCACTGTGGCGCCGGAGGGAGAAGTGTGTTCGGCATTCCCTACAGAACGGACTTGCCACAGCTTCACCTTCCCAGTCCCCAAAAATTAACCCCAACACTCCTTATTAACTGATCAACGAAGGGTAAACAATTAGCATTTTTCAAGACTAAGTAATTAAAGTTTTTAACATAATCTCAGTTACATCCCGTAACAAAGATCCTATGAAATCCATTTTAGCCCAAACGTAATTGTTAATATGCAAATATAAAAATGGGGTACCAAATATCATATTACATTGCTGCATATGCTATATCAATAAGTAAACAAAGTTAAATGCCTCTGTGGATCGACCATCCAAGTGTAAAACGTTCACATTGTGAGAAGAAGTTTCTCGTGCATCAATATATTTGATAAACACCATCACGTGAAATTAACAAATAAAAGTGACACCAGTTTGGTGCGGATGGGGCATCTCATTACCCAGGACTATGAAAAGTCGCATATCCTCAACGGTAAAAAGTGTTAGTGTAGGCAGACAGTGTGAAATATCCGAGTTTACTAGGGTGTGAGCATGTTTGTGTTGGTGAGTGAAAAACAGCTCTGCTTAACCTTAATGCTGGAGAAGAGTAGAGGCTAGCCACACTGTGGTTTAGAAAATCAGACTTGTAAATGTATTTGGTGACTTGAACAGTATTTCATTAAAAGTTATAAAGCGAAGCCAGGAATGCAATGGGTGGACAGCCTAAAAACAGACAGAATGCAGAGTGAATTCTGCGAGAGGGGCCAGGAAGGCTGAATATGGTTGGTCCCACGGTAACTGGGGCAGACGACAAGAGAGGCAATCCAATTGCAATAATTGTAAGGTAGTATAAGAATGAGCTTCATATCAGCATTGAAAAAAATATCATGAGAGAAATGACACGCGCCCAAGAATGGGTGGATAACCTAAGGGCATGATACTGATTAAACCTCTGATTTCAATAGTGAAATAGCCTGAGAATGGGCTGGGTGCAGGAAGAACGCTGCAAGACTATAGTAGTCATATTGAGAGATAAGAGGCACCGAGGCATCGATAAAAGAGATAGGTAAGCGATCGATTTACGAAACCGAAAATTGAAAAAAAATCGATCAGCTGGGCGCTCTGCAGGCACTAACCGCAACGTGCAAGGTACACGGCCCTGGAGGAATTCAACACTGTTTATAATGAGAGAAGAAAAACAAAACTCGACGAGAAGCTAGAGATTTCTATAGCGGAAACAGAAAGCGTAAGGAATTGAATTAGAAAAGACTAAATTGAGCATAATGTCTGAAGGACTTTTCCTTTATGCAGGTACAGTGCACGGCGCATCGTTGACACGACGGTATTGCCTACGTAACTGTGTATATGACAACGCTGCGATTCCAAGATAGCGGGTACATACTTATTCCTAAATCCTGGCATCATCCTTGGGTATATCGCAATCGCAGTGTTCTGAGACACGTCATACAGATAAATAATACTAATTCAGTAGTCAGAGATCCTCCAGAAAATACAATGAAAGATTTCCGCTTACTGGCGGTCAGTTGCGGGCTAGACGCGGTTCGCATCTGATAGTGCCTGATCAGCGGTCGTCAGAGAGTATGGAACACTGTTCTCGTAAACTCTTCTTCGATATGAAATATTAAAGTCTAACTGTGTTAGTTCACTTGAACTGAATAGTTTTGTGTTGGAATACGCCCAGATAATAAACTCCAAAAAGCGTTATTCTGTTGGAAATTGAATGAGGAAAGTGGTTACAGCGGACTATGTCGCGAAACTGAAAAGTGAATGAACGACATAGACAGCTGGGGAGCCGCGCGATTGCCAGTCGCATCATGTCAGGTATGTACCCTTGCAGGTTGTGGTTCTCTTGTTCATCTGACAGACTAGGTGTATGGCCAAAGTTTGCTTATCCTGTGGGTGCTATTCACTCCGTTTATATTATCTATCATGGGGGTAGGCATATGGCATGTCCCTCCAAACAAACATCCAAATACAAATGAAATACAACATGGTTACATCTTAAATTACCCTTCCACAACAGTTTCTGAACTAGAACATGATTAATACATACTTAAATAATGGGCAATACTCGGAACTTACTCTGGCATACTTGGAATCCTACAAGTTAAATAATTATTCTCATCATTCTAGTAACACAGTGACACATGGAAACACTAGGGTTATTGACACAAATACTCAATTACTGGTGCTGGTAAAGTTCTAGCAACACTCTCATGAACCAAAGTAAAAATAATATACAGACCTAAGTAATTGGACACAAGTATTTAGACATAAGTAATTGGCAACCCATCCTAGTGACACAAGCTGTGGAAAAACTGCGACAGAAGCAAAAGTAAAAAATATTATTTCCTTTACACAAAACTCCATTATTCTCCAGTGGCATTTCGAAAAAATTAAGTGTAAGTATTTTCCATTATTCCTTATGCTCTCGTTTAGTTTACGTCTCCTTTAGTTATTAGATCAATTATTGCCATTAATCTCTTTGATATTATCAAACATGTGGTGTGATATTTCCTGGGTTATTTTGTACTTCTTGTCTCATAGCTACGAATATTGGTGATTATCAGTCTCCTAACCAATTGTCCAGAGGTATGATTGTTGTCCCTTCTGTTACCCTCTCACTTACCTGTTTCCTTTTTAGGTCTTATACTCTTTACTGATGGTCCGATGAAGCTGGTTGCCTCTCGAAGATGTAGTTATAACTTACCTGTCGGCGCTTTTGTTTTTAATGAAATTGGAGTTCATTTATCATGTGTAGAGTGTATAGGTAGGAAAGTAATTTTCTTAGTATTGCAGATGTGCGTAAAGTTACTCAAAGTATTCGTCATATAGTGGTTGAGAATTCTGTGTTGAGACCCAATGCTGCTTGGGTCGCTAAGACGCGACAGGTGTGGAATTGCAAGTTGCTGACAGTACAGCTGACGGCACGGCTGCAACAGGTTACATCCAGCTGCAGCGGCAGTGCTGGCATTCACACTGGGTCTGTCCTAATTAATACGTACGTAAAACACTCTCAATAATGCTATGGCAACAGATTAAAAATTAAGTAATAGTGGTGTTATCAAAGGTAAAAATAGTCTCATATGAAGTGTAGATGTTTCGGGTACTTTTGGCTTTTGCTAACGTCGAATACCGCATTAGACAACACAGCTCAGACGCTGCCGGAATGCAGGCTGTGGTCTTTTTCAACGGTCGTTTCTGTTGCCTGGGGCTAGATGCAAAGCAGATGGCGGGGTCTGGTCCCAAGGGGGGGGGGGGGGTGAGGGTGGAGAGCAGAATAGAGCTTTTGTATGTGTGGAGGTTGGTTGGAGGCTGGGAGGTGTCAATTTTCCCTGGGCAGTCACTAAAGCCTTAGCTTATGTTGTCCACGAAAGTTATTCACAAAAGATCTTCTCTTCAAGGAACCCAGATAACTCGATCGTTAAAGTTCGCGGAACTATCATGATTCGTTCACTCACTTAGATACTCTGTTCTTCTGAAATATATGTAATTTTATCAATTTTTATACTTCTGCAGGGATTGTAATGATGACTTGACTCTATCAGATATAATTTACTTGGAACTAATAGCTAATAACTTCTGAATTGGACACTAATGTTAAGGCTGTTATTCCGAATTAACACGAACTTGGTTTTCACTTTTCTTTAGTGTATTATACGATCACATCTCAAACCAGTGCCTTTTGGCTGACGTGTTTCCCACACAGTGGTCACTCACAGAATAAATATAACGGCAGGGGCTGGCTTCCATGATGCCATACAGATCTGTTTATTAACCACGAGAGTGGTAATACAACATAGCTGTAACCCAGTTTGCAACTTCAATGTCTCCTATTTTTGGTGGTTTAGACAGTGTTTACAAGGAAAACTTCTTTTCATTCTAGGTTTTGTTCTTTACTGAAAATTCCAATAAACGACATGAATAGGTTGCCATTCTTGGGTAAGACAAATCAATCTGTAGGGCGATATTAGGCTGGCGTATTTATTGTCATAACTTTCTTCTTGGATTCATTGGTTACGCTGCAACTGTAAGATTGCAGTTGCAGAAGCGCAGCTGGGTGGCTTACTTCAGCATGGCCTGCAGCGTGAAAGGAGTGAAGGGGAGGGGTGAGGGGAGACAAGTGAGTGAGGGCGTCTCTATGCAGAAGAAAGACAAAATGTTGACTCAGGCATCTGGATGTGGGGCGGCAGAGCGGCCGCAGATGTTGGGGCGCGGTGCTTCACAAAGCGGCAGGGAGAGGAGGAATCCTAATGGCCACTCGCTTGGGAGGTGGGAGGGGAGCAAAAGAGGTGTGGCGTCGTTAAGCGGTGGAGTGGGGCAGAGCTTGCTATCAGCAAATAGCAAACCCACGACATACCAAGCATGTTGTGGGTTTCAATCTGTGCAACAACAAATCTGCAAATTTTTGAAAAGTGGCGGGTGCATTCCTCAAATGCAAGGACATTTTTAGAAATTCATATAATCCTGCAGGTAGGAAAAAGCAGTTTTATGGCGGTCCTGGGATGCAACAGGGATTTGATGATATCCAGAGTGTAAGTCCAGTCTGGTGAAATACCTGCAGTTGCCTAGTCAGTCTAATGTTTCCTCAATGCGCGGTAACAGATAGATGATTGGGGTAGTTACTCGATTCACTGCCCGCATATTGACACATAGACAATAGGCTTTCTCTCCATTTACTGATTTTTTCGGTACGACGACCACGGGGGACGCCCACGAACTTGAGAAGGGCTGCATGATTCTGACAGTTAATTGCTGCTGAATCGTATCGACTACAGATTGCAAATGATACGGTATACGATATGGCTTTTGGGCAATCAGTCGTTATTCACCTGTCGGAATTTCTTTGCTGAACCAAATCCGTGGCCGATAGAAACTGCCTCTCTTCAAACAGCCAAGAAAATTCCTGTAACACTGGCTCCAACGTCTTTTTCTCCTCAACATTTAAATGACACAACTTCTCTGCCAATTGATTCCTTAATGACGCTGCGACATAACTCACGTCTTTAACTGAACGCTTCTTTCTCCTCTGTCCCTTCTCATCTTTATTTTGTGGAATTTCAGCTACTCCTACTTTTTCCAATATCTCCTGTCCACTATCAACAATAGTACCTTTCGGTATTACAACATCTTTCATACCAAAGTTATCTATACTCACCGGTATTGCAAAACCTTTCTGCTTTGCTTTCCAGTCATAAGTGCTTCTGTTAACATGAACTGATTGGCGATCTAATGCATCATTCTGGGTGAGCGGATCTAACCAGAACGTCTGTCTTCGGCAGCTTCCGATTTTTCACATCTATCCAAAGAATTTTTCCACTTCCGCTTTTATCCTTACAGGGTCAGTGGTTTTTATCGCCCATATCCGCAGTTTTATGGGAGACCTGTAATGGCTCCATGTGACCCGCTACATGGCTTGTTACAAAAGTCACATGCTCAAAACACACCTGGGTGCTCTTCCGACACTCAGGAAATTTAATCCGGGATTATGTTATATTATCATTCTTATTATAGTCTGCAAATGTGAATGTGGGTCGTCTGCTGACACTTGCGTGGGCTGTCTTTTGTGGGTTCTCTGAATGTGGAGATGCAGTTTAGCCAACCATTGTATCACATAGACTGCGACTGCACTGAACCAGAGAGACATACAGTCCCCACGCGTTCGCAGGCCCTGTTAGGTTGGCAAAGAGTAGCTGTGCAGATGCTCTGAGCCCTTCCGGCCAGGGTAGCATTATCTCACTCAAGGTGAGGAGAGCCCTACGTCATAGTGACGTAGACACGCGTCATCATGAGTTTCACGAGTTGTCCTATCGACTGTTGTGTGCATGCTGTATATATCGACTGTTGTGTGCGTCTTGAATCTACATTGTTATTTTTTAATGTGCTTTCATTGTCCTATTGCCCAGTGTTGCTACCGTGTATGTCGTTCTGAACACGGGCCCTAACGGAAATGAGAGAACTTTCGAGCAGATCCATGAAGATAGTCTGAATGATTTCACCATATTTCTTAGTTGATTTACAACACGAAGGCAAAATTAAATGGAACTAGATGGTTTAATGTTTCTAGCAACATTCGGAATTATCTTCAGAACCACTTCAATTTCTCAGTTTAACGTTTCTGCCCACATGAATTATGTACAATTGATTGGATTTTATAAAAATGCTAAATACTTTAATTTCTTCCTATTTCACGTTTTTATCCATATGATTTATTCAATATTAATCGGATTGAAAACATTACTAGACACTTTTTTAACTTTCATTATGGTTATGATTCTTTCATTCAGATATTCGTTACGTTCATGAAACACACAATAACATCCCACATTCTTTGGAT
Source organism: Schistocerca gregaria (assembly GCF_023897955.1). NCBI lineage: Eukaryota > Metazoa > Arthropoda > Insecta > Orthoptera > Acrididae > Schistocerca > Schistocerca gregaria. The sequence continues at coordinate 264,329,568 of NC_064927.1, forward strand.
TGCAGCTTAATAATTAATTACTTCACTTTTCAGTCCGCACAATGTATGCACGATTCCTCGGATTTAAAAAGAATGACAAGCTTTTCTTGATTTCGCTATGGCTCCTTAGCTCAGACATTAATTATGTTCAAAAATACACAATAACATCGCAAATTGTGGGGATTACATTTAACAATTCATTCAGCTGGGATGAGCATATCACACAACTCCTGCCACTGCGTTTCTACACATGTATTTACATTTAGCTTTGACGTTATCGGTACAACTGCAAAGATCGATATACGTACCCATTTAGTCGAGTTAGGTTATTTATGTCACGATGACGTAGCGTTACGTCATTATGACGTAGCTACTCCTCACCTAGCGTGAGATGAATGCTACCTTTCCCTGCTGAGACTCTGGTGGATATAGACGCTCTGCGTGATGGCTCCTATAGTCATATTAGTTAGGACAGGTAGTCAGTTTGCATAAAAGTGCTATTTTTTTGGTATGACTGATGATGGGCCAGCATTGCATATAACAGTGCCACTAAGTAAAGTGAGTGTTCAAGGAATTATATTCATAATTCTATTAAATAAAATTTTGTTATTATATAACGTCTTATTTCCATTACCATTCCAGTTAAGTTATTCAAACTTTCAACTTAACGGCGCCTTTCACAGCTTCCTCCTATTTGATGGATTAGTGCCCTGCCGAAACGGAGAATTGCTGCACCAAACTGCACAGTGCGCTTTCAATAATTCACTATTCCCTGCTAACGGTGCAAGAAGTCATTCCCTGATATGATGTCAAAATCACCTTTCTTTAGCCTCACCACTTCCATCTCTTGATTGTATTTATTCTCGTCTATTTGGAGATTCACTACACACGAAGCTGCAGGGACAATTATTTCTTGAACAAGGCCACTGATATGGAATAGGGGTGGCTGTAGCACCCTTCGATCATTTTTATCTACAAATAATACACTAATTTGTGCACCTGTGTCAACTAAAATATTAACTTCTTTGTTCCCGAGTATGCCACTTAAACTAACATGTTACACCTCTTTACTTTCTCCAGTCCTCACTGGGTGTATTATTCTGGCCGGGGGCACGAGTGCCCCCCCCCCCCCCCCCACACACGTTTCCCGAGTTTGTTCCCTCGTTCCGGCGTTGGCCACGCATGTGGCTAGCAAACTGGGTCTTTGTTGGACAGACATTATTCAGATAACCTACCATCTGGAAAATAGTGCAGAACGGTGCGCAAGAGCGCATTGCCATATGGCTGGGTCTCCCACAATGCTGACAATACACTTTCGTTGCTAATACCGGTACTGAATCAGGCAGATGCAGTGCAGCAGCGCAGAAGCGCAATACATCTTCGCGTATAATTGCCAAACGAACTGCTCAAACAAAGAGGCAGGGTATGTTGCTTTAAGTTCTCCTCCGATGCCGGGATCAATACCATGAACAAATGCATCAATTGCATGTGCTTCTACTTCCCAGCACAAAATCCTATTTTCACTGGCCTTTTCGCCTAGCTTGTAGGTACGACAAGATACGGCTCGTAGGCGATCTGAAAAGCATCAAAATCCTCATTAGGGATCTACCTAAGGGTTGATAATTGATCTCTATAATATCCAGTACCTCTGGTATCGAAATAACGCGTAGTTAGTCCTCGAGCCAATACTTCAAAGTCACGCATATCACGCAATTCATCCACTATCTCTATAAACGTTCGGGCTTCCCCTGCCAACTTTAATCTGACTACATTGACCAATAGATCATCCAGCCAGGCACAAGTACGACCCACATCTCTGTATGTACATAGCCACATTTTCATGGGAGTTTCCAGAAAAAGTGGGAATAAAATCATCATCATCATCATTTAGTACTGATTATGCCTTTGAGCGTTCAGTCTGGAGCATAGTCCCCCTTACAAAATTCCTCCTTGATTCCCTATTCAGTGCTAACATTGGTGCCTCTTCTCATGTTAAGCCTGTTACTTCAAAATCATTCTTAACCCAATCCAGGTTGGGTAACCTTGCTTCTCCCATGTGTGTAACATGACCCCACCATCTAAACTTGTTCGCCATGACTGCTACATCTGTAGAGTTCATTCCCAGTTTTTCTTTGACTTCCTCATTGTGGACACCCTCCTGCCATTGTTCCCATCTACTAGTAGCTACAATCAAATTAACTACTTTCATATACATAACCTCAACCTTATTGATAAGGTAACCTGAATCCACCCAGCTTTTGCTCCCATACAACAAAGTTGGTCGAAAGATTGAACGGTGGACAGATAACTTAGTCTTGGTATTGACTTCCTTCTTGCAGAAGAGAGTAGATAGTACCTGACCACTCACTGCATTAGCTTTGCTACACCTCGCTTCCAGTTCTTTCACTATATTGCCAGCCTGTGAGAATATGCATCCTAAGTACTTGAAACTGCCCACCTGATCTAACTTTGTTCCTCCTATTTAGCATTCAATCCGTTTATATCTCTTTCCCACTGACATTACTTTCGTTTTGGAGATGCTAATCTTCATACCATAGTCTTTAAATTTCTGATCTAGCTCTGAAATATTACTTTGCAAACTTTAAATCGAATCTGGCATCACAGCTAAGTCATTCGCATATGCGAGACTGCTTATTTTGCGTTCACATATCTTAATCTCACCCAGCCAGTCTATTGTTTTCAATATATGATCCACAAATAATATGAACAACAGTGGAGACAGGTTGCAGCCTTGTCTTACCCCTGAAACTACTCTGAACCATGAACTCAGTTTACCGTCAACTCTAACTGCTGCCTGACTACCTATGTAAAGAACTTTAATTGCTTGCAAAAGTTTGGCTCCTATTCCATAATCCCGTAGAACAGACAATACCGAGCGAGGTGGCGCAGTGGTTAGACACTGGACTCACATTCGGGAGGACGACGGTTCAATCCCGCGTTCGGCCATCCTGATTTAGGTTTTCCATGATTTCCCTAAATCACTCCAGGCAAATGCCGGGATGGTTCCTCTGAAAGGGCACGGCCAACTTCCTTCCCCATCCTTCCCTAATCCGACGAGACTGATGACCTCGCTGTCTGGTCTCCTTCCCCAAGCAACGAACCAACCAGAACAGACAATAACTTCCTCCTAGGAACCCAGTCATATGCCTTTTCTAGATCTATAAAGCATAGATACAATTCCCTGTTCCATTCGTAACACTTCTCCATTATTTGCCGTAAGCTAAAGATCTGGTCCTGACAACCTCCTCTAAGAGGCCTTAATCCACACTGATTTTCATCCAATTTGTCCTCAACTAATACTCGCACTTTCCGTTCAAGAATACCTAGGAATATTACTTACAGTTGCAGTATTAGTCGAAATTGTGGTAGTTGCAACAGCAACAGAATTAGTATTAGTTGTCACTGGTTGCACATTTCTTACTGGCGTGGAGCTAGCCACTGGTACTGAAGGTTCCACACTGGCTTACAGCATCTGTTTCAAGACGCGGTTTTTCTCAAGTAATTTTTGATTTTGTACGAGCAATTGGTACATTTGAGTATTAATAGCTTGAAGCAGGTCTTGCGAGGCTGGTACCTCTGCAGGAGTATCCCATTCCGTCACTCTTGTTCCCAGTGGTATGTTTACAAAATTAGGGGATGTTAGTGACGCAAAAAATGATTGTTACAAAAAAGGGAGGCCACAAATAACCTACTCCGGCGGCGTACGGCTCGATGTTACAGTTGGAAAGAGTGCGGGCGGGAGGCGGCTGAACCCTCGGGCGGTGGCAAATGTGTTGGCGGCAGACGACGCTGGCTCGGACGGTTCGCGACGGCGACAGGCGACAGGCCCCAGGCGCGGCGGAGACAGCGGCGGCGGCGGCAGCGTCCGGCTCACATGGCTGAGTATCTCGGACTGCGTTACTTTTTCTGGTGGACTCTGATGGTCGCCTCACTACAGCGTGCGTCCTCTGCGTTTCTACGGGCGAACATTTCGATATTGCTCAGCTTCAAAGGAATATCATATGCTTTTAACTAATCTGTTATACACTACATCCTGGATGATGTTTAATAACCGTAACCATTAAATGACTAACAGGCGTTAAAGTAACCTCTGGCGTGCCACAGGGGAGTGTTATAGGACCATTGCTTTTCACAATATATATAAATGACCTTGTAGATATTGTCGGAAGTTCCATGCGGCTTTTCGCGGATGATGCTGTAGTATACAGAGAAGTTGCAGCATTAGAAAATTGTAGCGAAATGCAGGAAGATCTGCAGCGAATAGGCACTTGGTGCAGGGAGTGGCAACTGACCCTTAACACAGACAAATGTAATGTATTGCGAATACATAAAAAGAAGGATCCTTTATTGTATGATTATATGATAGCGGAACAAACACTGGTAGCAGTTACTTCCGTAAAATATCTGGGAGTGTGCGTGTGGAAGGATTCGAAGTGGAATGATCATATAAAATTAATTGTTGGTAAGGCGGGTACCAGGTTGAGAGTCATTGGGAGAGTCCTTAGAAAATGTAGTCCATCAACAAAGGAGGTGGCTTACAAAACACTCGTTTGACCTATACTTGAGTATTGCTCATCAGTGTGGGATCCGTTACAGATCGGGATGACGGAGGAGATAGAGAAGATCCAAAGAAGAACGGCGCGTTTCATCACAGGGTTATTTGGCAACCGTGATAGCGTTACGGAGATGTTTAGCAAACTCAAGTGGCAAACACTGCAAGAGTGGCGCTCTGCATCGCGATGTAGCTTGCTCGCCATGTTACGAGAGGGTGTGTTTCTGGATCGATTATATTGCTTCCCCCTACTTATAACTCCCGAGGAGATCACTAATGTACAATTAGAGAGATTCGAGTGCGCATGGAGGCTTTCAGACAGTCGTTCTTCCCGCAAACCATACGGGACTGAAACAGAAAACAGAGGTAATGACAGTGCCCTCCGCCACACACCGTTGGGTGTTTTGCGGAGTATAAATGTAGATGTAGATGGCGCATTCTATGCGCGGAATGATTGGCTCTTGGCCAGAAGAATTTGGAATAGCGACAAAGTCGCTTTGAGAACACATCACCATTTCTGACATCAGTCTGTGCAAGAATGTTGGATGGGTAGGAGAAAATGATCATAAATAAAATAGTTTTCTTTGTATATCTTACATGTCTCGATGCTTTCGAAACTTTTGCAGAGAGCAAGAAATTTAATGGTGGTTTTTGATCCCTGTAAATGAGGGTATTTGTGAAAATGTAATAATAAAAGAGAAAATAAAAAATTGTAATAAAAAACCACAACCTACTACGGTGACGTAGCAGGCGGAGAGGTGATACTCTGACGTGGCGTGTCCCCGGGTGGCGGATAGGGGTGTCCTCACCAGCTTGCCGGTGGATAGGAGTGAAATAAAATAGCTCTCTCGGACCAAACACTCAACCTCTATGGTTCACAACCATAGTTGTAATTCGGAGCTTGCTCCATCCAAGGCTCAATGCCTTTGATAGTCAAATATGGACAGAAATCTTTTAAGAAATTCTCCACCGCTTGGCACTACCCAAGGAAGACTGCACTCGGATACGGTGGGCAGTCACTTAAAAGATAAGTAGGATGAGACAGAGCATCTAGAAATACCCAAGACAGACCAAAGACCGAAACAGAAATTAAAAATGAAACAAATAAATTATTTAGCAACATTTAACATTAACTCCCTGCCACAAATAGGAAAATTGAAAATTCTAACTAATGAACTAGACAAACAAGGGATCCTAATAGCAGGACTACAAGAGATGAGGAATTTGGACCAGGTCCCCATGGAATCTCAAGGTTATAGAATATACAAAGGCATTCCGGGAGAAAGAGTGATGAAAAATTGTCCACAATTTGGTACGGGATTCATAGTCAACTTAAAAATAATTGATTCGATAACAGAATTCCAGGCCCAATCTCCTTGGCTCTCGACGCTGACAGTAAAAGCATCAAATAAAATCTATACAATAATTAACGCCCATGCTCCCACAAATCATAAAAACAATAGGAGAAAAACCAGAGAAGAGACGGATGAATTCTGGGACCTACTAGATCAAACAGTGACAAATATAAACAAAAATCATAGTAAAATTTTAATAGGTGATTTCAATGCACAACTGGGCAATGAAAAGAGATACAGAGACATAATAGGAAAATGGCCGGCTCAAAAACGAACCAATAAAAATGGTATAAGATTAGTAGAATTCTGTAGAAACCATAACATGATATCCAAATCGACCTATTTTATGAGAAAACCCAATAAACTAAAGACATGGAAACACCCAGATTGGAAAAAGGGGGAATGGCAATTGGATCACGTCTGTATGGACAAAAATTACCATAAAGAAATCCAAAATGTTAAAGTACTTAGAGGAATAGACATGGGGTCAGACCATTACATGGTGAAAATCAAATGTAAATTCACACCTGCAAAGAAACCAAAATCCAAATTTAAAATGAGAAAAATATATGACCCTCATAAACTAATAAACAATGATCAATATAAAGAAGTAACTCAAAAAAATTGAGAAAACTGATAAATTAGAAGAGATAGTCCCAAAACTAAAAGAAATAGCCGAAAAAATTGCCCCACCAAACACAAGGAAAAAGCATCAATGGTGGAATGGGGAATGCGATAAAGCATTTGAAAATAGACACCAAGCATGGTTAAATCATCAAAGCCAGAAAACAGAGAAATCACATGAAGAATTGACTAAACAAAGAACACTAACTCAAAAAACAATCAGAAGTACTAAAAGACAATATCAAAAGAGAATTATTCAACAAATAGAAATAGATCATAAAAAGACAAATTCAAGGGATTATTATAAAATATTTAGTAAACAACTTCAAAAATATGAACCACCAACAACCATGCTAAAAGAAACTACCGGAAAAATAGCACACAACAATAAAGATAATGCCCAAATTCTAGCAGATGCATTCAATCAACTACTGAATGGTGAAGAACCAAAAGAACGGCTTCATAAAAACACAGAAACGCCCATTAAAACTTCAACAGAATACATTGGTCCACCAAACATTAATGAAGTAAATCAAGCAATTAAAGAATTGAAAAATTATAAAGCTAGTGGCGAAGACCAAACATTTGCAGATCTGTGGAAAAATGCATCAGAATCAAGTAAAGAATCACTTCACCAAAGTTTAATTAAAATGTAGAATGATGAAACATTGCGGGAACATTGGACAACAGCAGTAATACACCCTCTACACAAGAAAGGAGATAGAACTAATCCGGACGACTATAGAGGAATCTCTCTCTTGGATTGTACATATAAAATATTTTCTAGAATAATTTATAATCGATGCAAAGGTAATCTGGAAAAAGAATTACGGGATTACCAAGGAGGATTTCGACCATTGCGCAGCTGTCCGGAACAAATCATAACACTAAAATTGGTAATGGATATTTACAAAAGAAGACAGAAACTTTCGTGGACTTTAAAATTCACAGACCTTCAATGTTGAAAATACTACGAAATCTTGGATTACATCCTAAACTAGGGAAGATAATAAGCTTAAATTTAACAAATACTAAATCAAAGGTGAAGTTCAGAAGTGAAATGTCTGAACCCTTCACAATTAAAACAGGACTAAGACAAGGTGATGTATTATCACCCATTCTGTTCAACTGTACTCTGGAATATATTTATTGAGAGAACTGTATAAAGGAAAAATAAAAAAAATTAAAAATTGGTTACAATAAAGACAAAATTTGCCTAACTTGTTTGGGATTTGCAGATGATCTGGCACTACTAGCCAACAACATTGAAGAGGCTAGGGATCAACTCACAAATCTCCAAAATATTGCAGGAAAAGTAGGATTAACAATTTCATTTGAAAAAACAAAAATAATGGCAACAAACCCCCTTGTAATAAATAGTGTACAGATGTGTGGGACTGATATAGAAATTGTAAAACAATTTAAGTACCTTGGAGAAAATATAACCTATAACTTAAATGAAAAAATGTCCTGGACAGAGAGAACTAATAAATTATCAAGAGCTCAAAAAGTATCCAGAAACACATACAACAAAAAATGTTTGTCAATAAATGCAAAATTAAAACATTACAAGACTGTTGTCCAACCAGAAATAACCTATGGAAGTGAAACCCTGTTTAAGCTAAATCAAAAGAACAACACAGACAAAATTATGAAAATAGAAAGAAGAATAATAAGGACATGCATCAATAAAAAGTACCAAAAAGCAGGAGAATGGCGTATTGTCCCAAATGCAGTAGTATATCAGGAGATAGAACCAGTAACAGATACCATGAGAAAGAAGAGAATATCATTTTTTGGCCATCTATTGAGAACACCTGAAGACAGATTAATACGCAAAATTTTGGAGAAACTCTGGAAACAAAAACAACAACCTGTCTGGATAAAGGAAATAAAAGAAGACATGAAAGAACTAGACATAGCGCTGGAGGACTTGAAAACCAAATCAAAACAAGTAAATAAATTAAAAAATAGAAATATTATATTCTTGCCAAAATTGATAAAAGAGAAACAACTAAAAGGGTATTTTCAGAAGAGGAACGAAAACAAAGATCGGATAGAATGAAGAAATCCTGGAAATCCAAGAAGGAAAAAACAATGAGAAATCTTAGGAAGACTGGAAAGAAATTAACTGAAGTGGTCCAATGAGGCCATAAAAGCACAATAAATATAAATAAATAAAAAACCACAAGTGATAGCGGTCCGAAATTATTAAAAAAAACGTTATTCACAATACCATCAGGCATGATTAATACTTACACATCTCTGAACTTTTTTCCATCTTTAATTTGGAATAATAAATAATGGTTGGATGGGTAGAAGAAAATGATCATAAATAAAATAGTTTTCTTTGTATATCTTGCACCTCTCAAAGCTTTCAAAACTTTTGCAGAGACCAAGAAATTAAATTGTGGTGTGTGATCCCTCTAAATGAGGGTATTTGTGAAAATGTCATAATGAAACTGAAAAAATTGTAATAAAAACTACAAGTGAGATCCAAAATTATTTAAAAAAAGCCTTGTTCACAATACTATCAGGTGTGATTAACACATACACATTTCTAAACTTTTTCTATCTTGATTTTGGAATAATAAATTATGAACATTTGTATCTTTTAGCAAACTTCAAAATTTTGTTTTGAAAATATTAACAGTCACAGGATGATAACTGTCTTCAGAAATGATGAAGTGGAAAGACTGATAACTGTCAGCTATGACATTAGGCCTGAAATTTTTTAAACTATCAAATATTTCTACACAAGATGAGATAATCTGAATTTTTTGATTCTTTATTATTTTCTCTAAAGCCCCCATACTGTATAGGGTGTTAATTGATGAACTATTTGAAAAAAAAAACACACAAATTAGTTACAAACTATGGCGTGCACACACATTATTCAAAATGTAAATGTCACTACAGATATATGGATATACATTATGACACATTCAATATGCATGTGGTGCATGGCCCACTGAAGTGTTAGCACATAGATGCTGTCGATGACCTTCTGAATGGCTGTTTACAACCCCGAAATAGTTCTAGGATTATTTCTGTGCACCTTGTCTTTAATATTGAACCACAAAATGCAGTCATATGTCTTCATGTCTGAAGAATACGGAAGCGAATCAAAGCCCATGCCAGTGGCCTCTGTGTATTCCAGAGCAAGAATTCTGTCCCCAAAGTGCTCCATCAGGATATCAAACACTGTTCTGCTTCGATGGGGTCGAGCTCCATCTTGCATCAAACACATGTTGTCAAAATCAAGATCGATTTGGATAATAAGGGTGGAATCATCTTCCAAAACCTTCATATTTTGTTTTTTAGTCACTTTCCCATCAATGAATATCACAGCAATTATTCTGTGACTGCACTTGCACACCACACAATCACATGTTGATAGTAATGAGACTTCTCAATCGTGAAATCAGATTTTCAACTCCCAAATGCGCCAATTTTGCTAGCCAGTTAGTTAGTTGGTTGCATGTTCGATTGATCATTCAAATAGTACAGTAGCCATTATGATGTGGAATGTGTCAAGTACACAAGAAATGCACATATGAAACAAGATTTTTTAATATATATCGCAATATGGAGTTAAAGATCAATATTTATATTATTTACCCCATTCCGCTAAATGGCACAAGATGCATATACTACATTTATAGATTTATGTACTCCTATTCAAGAATTCATCTATGGTATAGAAGGAGCTGTCAAAAAGATATGATTTCAACTGATTTTTAAGCTATTACTGTTGTCTGTCAGACATTTAATTCCATCTAGTAATTTGTCGAAAATTTTTATAGCACTTTCTGTGCCAATGATAGGTTGAGTAAAGGATAGTGTAAGTCTTTCTTTTTTCTGGTATTATAATCATGAAAGTCGCTGTTGTTTTTAAACTGGTCCATGTCGTTGAGAACAAATTTCATTAGTGAGTAAATGTGCTGTGAGGCTGTTGTAAGAATTCCTAATCTTTTAAAAAGATGCCTACAAGATGTGCAACTATAAACCCCACACATTATTTTAACCACTTTCTTTTGAGCAGTGAATACTTTTGTCTAAATGTAGAGTTACCCCAAGATATTATTCTGTATGACATCAGAGAGTGAATGTATGCAAAGTATGTTAGCGTATTCATTTCTATATCGTCAAAATTGTCTGTTATTCTGATAGCAAAAGTTGCTGAACCTAATCGCTTTAGAAGATCCAAAATATGAACTTTCAAATTAAGATTCTCATCTATATGTAGAACTTACTATGGTCTACCCTGTCTACTGACTTCTGTTGATGTGTTATATATATTGAAGGAACTGTACTTTTTGCAGCTGAAAATTGGATTTACTGTATTTTTTCAAAGTTTAGAGCAATCCCAATAGCAGAAAATCAATTACTGACTTTTCCAAAGACTTTATTTGTAACATTTTCAATTGGAGTTTCTTTTTATGGATTAATAATGATGCTTGTAGCACCAGCAAACAGTGTCAGTTCAGCTTCAAGAGGACTCATGATTGAACCCTGTGGAACACCTAATGTAATTTCACCCTAGTTAGATGAAGTATCAAACTTATTTAAATCACTTTACCCATATAAGGAAACTTTTTGCTTCCTGTTCTGTAGGTATGTCTTAAATTACTCACATGCTATTCCATTTATACCATAGAATTGTAATTTCTGTAACATAATGTTATGGTTCACACAAATGCTTTGGACAAGTCACTGAAAATTCTTGTTGGGGACATTTTACTATTTAAAGACTCTATTATGTGGACAGTGAAATAGTACAGTAAGTATATTTTTGTCTCAGTGGAACAGCATTTTTTAAATCCGAAATGTGATTTACTAAGTATCCCATTAGTATTCAGATGGCTAACCACTCCTCAGTACATTACTTTCTTCGAGATTTTTAAAAATTCTGTAAGCAAGGATACTGGTCGATAATTATTGACATCTGTGGTGTCCCCCATTTTGTAGAGAAGCCTGACAATGGCATATTTTAACCTGTCTGAGAAAATACCTTGAGTTAGTGATGCATTAGATATGGGACTCGGAACTGCTGTAATTGCTCCACGTTGTTTAATATTTTATTAGAGATGTCATCTACTCCAACAGAGCATTTATTTTTCAAAGATTTAATTATTTTACTTATTTCACAAGACGTTATTAGGTGATACTTAATCTGACTAAAATTTGCCAAAACAGACTCTTCCATGCACTTCCTGGCTTTTTCTTTTGAACTGTTGTCACCAATTTTTATTCCTACAGTTAAGAAATGATGGTTAAATACATTAGCTACTTGTGTACTGTTGGTTTGGATGGTCTCGTTCTCTTTAATAGTAATACTCCCTACCCCAGTGTTTACTTTTCCCGTCTCCCTTCTAATAACATTCCATATTGATTTGATTTTATTGCCAGAGTTGTTAATTTCTTCTCTAACATGCATATCTCTTAATTTCCATACAACTCTTCTCAGTATGACACAAAAAAATTTATAGTGAAGACTACTTGCTGTCTCATACAGTTTTCTCTTTCTTTCTAAAGACACGTTAATACCTGTAGTAATCCAAGGTTTCTTTGAAAAGTGTGTGGTGTTAAATTTAGTAATTTTCTTTGGGAAAGAATGTTCAGAAGAGGATATAAATTTATCAAGAAATATGTTGCATTTATCATTAGCATTTGGCTCATTATATACATCTCCTCAATTAAAATTCCTTAAGCTTCCTCTGAAGTGGTCTATAGATACTGGGTTGAGCTTATTGATGAACCCATCCAAATGAAAGTGGCTTCGTTTCTAAACCAAACCATACTGATTAACATCTTGCCCCATGGCCAATTGTGAAGTTTGAATGACTTAAAGCAAACTATGTGACGATTTTATTTCATTTAGTTAAATAATTGTCGCCCTATAGATGTTTACCTCCTCCTCTCTGATGCCTCTATCCACACCTCTGTCCACGTTTAACTCATCAACCACCAACAGCACTTACATTTTGACAGCTGTCATCCCTTCTACATCAAAAAATCCCTCCCGAAGTGGTTGGCCATCTGGGGACGGTGTATCTGTAGTGACAAACCTGTCTTGTTCAGTATGCTGAGGGTCTCACCAAGGCCTTCACAGACAGGTACTATCCCCCAGACGTAGTCCACAAAGAGGTCTCTCATGCCATTTCCCCTCGCCTCCTGAATCCTCCCACCACCCCTAAGAACCAGCCAAAAAGGAGTGTCCCCTTTATCAACCAGTACCATTCTGGATTGGAACAACTGAAGCACGTCCTTTGGCAGGACTTTGATTACCTACCCTAGATACTTCCTACACCTCCTAAGCAGGTGTTCCACGCCCACCCAACTTCCACAACATCCTAGTCCATTCCTATGCCGCACCAATCCCAAGGATCATTTCCCTGTGTAAGACCCAGATGTAAAAGCTGCCCAATCCACCCACATAGCAATTCCTATTTCAGTCACAGGTTTATCCTACCCCATCAGGGGCCAAGCCACCTGTGAAAGCAAGCAACTAATTTACCAGCTCTGCTGCAATCATTGCACAGCTTTTTATACTTGAATGACTACCAACCAGCGTACACCAGAATGAATGGCCACTGTCAAACTATGACCAAGAGCAAAGTAGACCAGCCTGTGACAAAGCATGCAGGTGAATATAATAAACTTGATTTCAATAACTGTTTCCCCACCTGAGCGACCTGGATCGCTCCCTCCACCACAAGCTGTCCAGAACTGTGCAGATGGGAGTCACATCTGTACCTCTGTCCTATCATCTCCCACCCTGTTTATATGCCACTCTCTGCCAACAAATCTGCCCATCTTTCCCTGCACCTCTTTTTTCTTGTTCCTTTTTTCCCCTGCCTGTTTGCCCCACAACCTCCTGATGATGTGCCTGTTTGCATTCTAGTCCCTGCACACCCCTCCAGACAATGTTCTTCTCTCTATACACTACTATCCCTTCCCCTTCTCCACCCATTTCAGATTACTGCTCGCATTCCAGATGATAGTTGCATTCTGGATTGTGATGCTGCAGCTGGCGGTCATGTGTGCATGATATTTGCTTGCTTGTGTGTATGAATGGTGTATATCTCTCTTTCACTCATGAAGGCTGTGGCCAAAAGCTTGCTGTGTCTTTTAATTGTTCCTGTTTGCAACTTAATGTTTCTTCTTTATGGCAAGTAGCAATCTGGGTTTTCCTGTATTGTTGATATTACTACCTGGAGTTTCCATTTTTTCAAAGCAGAGGATATAGTGTTTAACTGTAAAATTCAGTTTACTGGGATTGGATCTCTCTATTTGGTGGGAAAAGCTCATCATTCTCTACTATTTATTTAATTTTGGAAGGTGCAGGACTTGTAAAATACATCGAAAAGTAATGAAGCACAAATATTGACTTTTTTTATCACACAAGGAAATCGACGTCAACATAACTCACCATATGTAATTACACTATTAAAAATCTTTCGATCATCGCGCCGACCACAGAATGGACATGTGGGGTCTCGCCCACTCGTTTTGTATCAGATGCCTAATGCTCGGTTTACACTGGCAAGTTACTGCAGCAATTTACTTGGGCAGAGGAACTTGCGGCGCGATTTGCGAGTGTAAACATATCGCCAAGTCGACTTGTGACTGTAGCAATTTATTGCGGAAGTGACTTGCTGCACGTTTTCAGCCTCCAATGTGAACACCACGCAAGAAGTATCTGCAAGTAACTTGCAGCTTTCAGGATTTATTTCTATTTCTTGCAAATAGGAAGCGCAAGTTATAGTGAGTATGTCGTCTGCATAATACTCATATTTAACATTTTACTTAATGTGGTGACTTAATTTTATGCAACCATCTTACGTATTATATGCAGACAAATTTCAGAAATCGAGGAGAAACGGGAATGGATGAAGCAGGATACAGAACATTTCATTGATGCCGTGGAGAGCTACCCTGAAATACGGAATGTGCATAATCGAGTTTTTAAGGATAGAGTGAAGAAGATGAGCGCATTAAATGAAATCTCATAGATATTCGACACATCTGTAAAAGAAGTACATAGAAAGTAGCATAACTTGAAGAGACAATCTCTTTGCCACCTGCATCCACTCGCTTATTGCTTTAGGAGTCTAGAAAAAGACGATTAGTAATTATTACATGTTATATTTAATTAGCTTGTCACTTTCCACTTTATGAGCATTAAAAAAAAAACATTTTTATAACCATAGCATTCTGTAAAAAGCAGTTTATTTCAATAAACATTTAATTTCATTGTTGTGTTTTCACATACCTTCAAATAATTCTCCCTTTTCAAGACATTAAAAATGGCTCTACACACATCGGGTATGATCAGAGAAATCATGCTGATGGGAAAATGAAACAAGTATATTAGGACTTGTAACAGGTCTCCTACAAAGAAAAGATTTCAAAATTTAAACTTTTTTCGGTTTTATGTTTCACATAAATAAATGAAATGCCTATTTTATTCGTAGCTCACCTGTAGCTATAAATCATAAGAGTGACTGTCAAACGTTCCTTTGCTGAAATAGCAGTACAGAAGTTTGTGTCTCGTTTTGATATGACGGACGCTATTAACATCAACAAATACTCCAGATCATTTGAGGACATTCTGCAAAAGTTTTCAAAGGTATCCATGCTCTCGATACTAAGTTCTTCCAAAAGGTTATTATAGGTACCATTTTGCAATCTTCTCATTATCTACTCTCAAACCCAAATACTTCTCTTTTTCTTTTCCACGTTTTGCATTACAATTACAAGAGCTGCATCATATCTCACCCGCCTACTTGTCATTTTACACTTTGGCTGACGCTCGTAGTGGTACTGAAAGCATATGTAAACAGTATCAGCAAAATGTTGAAGCAAGTTTCTTGCCAAAGAACTTGTGGAGTAATCTTGCTTAATTGTTGCGCTGCTGTGTAAACACAGCTGCAAGCGGCTAGCAATAACTTGCAGCAATAACGTCTGCAAGTGACTTGCTAGTGTAAACCCAGCTTAAGGGATGCTGCATTCTCAGAATGCTATACATTTCAAGCAAATAACATTATTAGTTTTATTTCAATAAAGCAGATTGACAATACTTAACATTGCAATAACAATGGTGTCGCAAGTAATGGGCGACAGGCAACATAAATCTGAGTCTTTTGTTATTTTCATGCAAGTTTGACACAGTTTGTGAATCACTAATAACTGCTATCCTATTGCTCTCTGCTAGGCCGCACTAATACTTCGCCAATTCTGTCCACTAATGTCCAGACGAGGCTGGCAGGAGTGTCGCTTATATTCACTTTGGCTAGATGCCACTCCTATCTTGGTGATGTCCTGGTCAGTGCGCTATTTGCTGATATCGTTTCACCGCCTTCTCTCCTCTTCCGTTTTTCATCTTCATTCTGGCGATTGTGGTTACGCCTGAACAGGACATGCTGTGGCACCTGTCAGGACACTGCATCTTCGCGAGCCCACAGGCCAGCCAGTTCGCCGTGGCCACACCTCGTGCTACCACCACCAGCTGGGGAAGGACTGGATTTCTAGATCTGAATCAATTCCTCTCAAGTGACTACTTCCTGTCGAACAAAGCATCAGATGGTGACAACCCTTTGATATTTGATACCTGTGAAATCATCACCGCTCCCTCTCTCTCAAATAGTGGCATCTTGTTTGTGAGTAAACCAACATGTGTAAACACACACAGATCATGATGTTCCCACAACCCTCCACACCGCTCTTGTAGACCTTGTAAAGGGACACCCTCCTCTAACATTACCTTTAATCAATGGAAGGATTCGATACCAAAAATATTTTCGAATCTTGTATAGATTAATATTGTCTCAGCTGTTTTCCTAAAGGAATTTCATATGATTTTGTTTATGATGTATTATATTTCAGGCTAAAATGTATAAAAAGAAATTATTTTATTACTTTATTACAATCGATATGTATTAACTCTATATGTACAGTTAAAATTCATCGTCTTTTAGAAATACACGAAATTACTAAATATTCTGCACTCTCAAAAGTCATATTATTAATTGTGCAATGTGATGATAATTATTAACTTTATTCCTGGATTCATTTATAAAATAACGATATAAATTAGTGAAGATTCTTCTGTTCCAAGAATGTTTGGAAACTCTTTGGAATACTGGTAGTATCACAGAATGAGTTAGTAGTGGGCATGCCTCCGATGTGATTGGATGTGTTATTATGTTTGTCCGTAAATAAAATTTTTGATAATGAAGAGAGAATTGTAAAGACATTGTGATACAGAAAAATGTGAGAGATTAAAAATAATGGAGCAGACTTACATAGACATTATCATGTTATTTGGAATGAACAATATCAGAAAAATTTCAGCCTCAAAAATCAACCCCCAGATGTCATGAACTGGAGCCAACTACGAGAAAAGGAGATAAATAAAAAAGTTTGTTTGTAAATCTTACTCGTCTCACAGCTTATTAAAAGAAGTTAATTATTTTGAAAGGTGACAACCATCAAACGATGTGAGCGAGCTTAAGACTACAGCCTGGCGCTGGTAGTCGGTATCCACACATACAGAAAGATAGTACACTTGCACTAGGCCTTTACAACTGTGCTATAGTCACAAACAATTTTAGAATAGCTCAATCAGTCAACGGATATAATGATGGTTCATAGTGTCCAGTGGGCACAATATTTCGGCGATCAGACATGTCGCCATCATCAAGTGCGCTGACGAACTGAGCTCCTGAGGGCGGGCGGCTGATTTAAATCCCCTCCCCCCAAAGGCCGTTCTCTTCGCCGTCCGCGCTCGCGCACGGGCGTTCGCGAAGACGTGGACGTCGGAATCTGTAATAGCGTCGATGTGCTTGCTATGTCCGCCCTGGTCGCCAGTTCGTACTTCTTGCTGAGAGTCTTCTTAATTACATTCAATGCCGGGTCCCAAGCCTTGTTGAGATTGTAGCTGCAATCTCGGTTGATAAGATCTTTCCTGGTGCCAATTTTGATAGCCTCCATTATAACGCTGTCCAAATATTTAGAGGTCTGAGCCAGGATCTTGGTACGCTCATAATCAATCTCGTGTTTCTCGGACAAACAGTGCCCTGCTACCGCCGACTTATTTGGGTATTTCAGTCGAGTGTGCCTTTGATGTTCTCGGCAACGATCTTCGATAATGCGTACTGTTTGTCCGATATAAGTCTTTCCACACTCACAGGGAATTTGGTATTTGTCGGCCTTCCTCAAACCGAGGTTATCTTTCACACTTCCCAGGCACACCTTGGAGTTGTAAGTTGCATTTAACATTCAACACCATATGCCACTGTCGGCTGAATTTCGCACTAGTTTCTGTGAACCTTGTGTCATACTACCGAGTATAACTGCGATTTCAATGACAAGTTGCTATTAGAAGTTGCTAGTAGCAACTAAAGAAAAGCCTGGGACAATAAAACTGAAGTGAGGTGTACAGGGAAGCCGATGCTAATTTAAAATTTAAACTATTACATGACATCTTTGCACGTATATTAAAAACAATTTCTCTAAGTAAACAGTGAAACATAATTGTAAGAAACGATCTACATAGCCATGGATTCCTAAAGGGGTAAAAATATCTAATAAACAGAAAAAGATATGTATCTTATAGTTACAAGGAGTAATGACCCACAAACAGTCAAATAATATAAAAAAATACTGCATTGTATTAAGAAAGGTTATTAAAAAGCCCATAGGTATATGCATTACATCTGAGATTAGCGCCTCTAATAACAAAATTAAAACAATTTGGAATACTGTTAAAAGTGAAACAGGGCAACCAAAAGGTCAGGAAGATTGTATGTCTATCAAACTCAATGAAAGGTTAGTAAACAAAAAATCATAAGTTGAAAATATTTTAATTATCATTTTTTTAAGTTTTGTAGAGAAAATAGAAGCCAGCTGTTCATTAGAAACTGCAAGGCTGTGTATGGAAGATGTAATACCATTGCAATTTGATGAAATTCAACCGACCTCTCCTACTAAAATTCGGAAAGTAATAAATTCACTCAAAAGTGAAAGCTCACATGGAACTGATGGTATTTCCAACAGATTAATAAAAGCTTGTTCCCAAAGATAAGGAGTATTCTCAACCACAGAAGTAGCTCACTAATACAGGGTGTTGGCACCAGCGTGGCAAAATAAATAATTCTGAATACGAAAAGTGCATAAATAAGGCAAGCCATATTTTAACAAACATAAGAATAATTACCGAAAAATCTCTCTTCTACAAAATTCTCTTGCAGTGTATACTTGTTCGAGCCCAAGAAAAATTATAACCTAGTATTGGTGAATACCAAGCAGGCTTAAGATCAAACAGTTCGTGTCAGGAACAAATTCTTAATTTAAAACTAATCCTTAGGCACTAAAGGAATTCTAGTAACAATATTGTATGTTCATTTGTGGATTTTAAAAAGGCATATGACTCAGTTGTTCGTGAATCTCTTTCCCAAATTTTTAAGCAATAAGGGGTAGACAGTAAAACTCTAACACTGATGAAAGAATCGACAATCGACCTTAGCTCTAAAGTTAAATTCACGAGAGAAATTTCTGAACCATTTGATATAAAGACTGGTCTTAGACAGGGAGATGGACTTTCCCCTTTCCTGTCTAACAGTATTTTGGAAAAGGTACATATAGAATGGCGAGAGCAAAAGTCTAGTCAATATATAGATCAATGAATCTAATTAGGCAGAAGTTCAAAAATGTGTGTGAATACCTAAGAGACCAAACTACAGAGGTCATTGGTTCCTTAGATAGAAGTACTATTAGAATAGACTGCCTCGCATTTGCAAATGATACAGCAGTTTTAACTAGGGTTATTACCACACCTCAAAAACAAATAGAAATTCTTAAAGAAGCTGCAGAAAAAATAGGAGTACAAATGTCATTCGAAAAAACAGGACATATGACAAGCAACAAACATGCATCGCAGTTTTTCGCCACAAAATATGAAAGAATGAAAAGGCTTTCTCAATTTAAATACTTGGGAGAAATCATGCAATAAAACGGTCTGGAAAAAGATGCAAACGAAATTCGCTGTCAAAAAATGGCAAGTGCATTCAAATCAACATAAAATATTTATAATAAAAATCACTTTCTAAATTCACTTAACTTAGGAATCACAGCACTGTAATCAAACCTGAATGTCTTTATAGAGCAAAAACTTTCATTTTTAACAGAAAGAGGGTTATTGAAGAAATTCAGAAGAACGAAAGAAAGAAACATTATTATGAAAATAATTAAAATTACTGATGGAGAAACTTATAGGCTGAGAAGTAATAATGAAATAGAAGAACACAATGACATACATGGCGCCATGAGACAACGAAGACTTAAATATTATGGGCAGATTAAAAAGAATGGACACCCATTATACTAACCAAGCAAATATTAGAATTCTACAAAAAGGCCAAAACTGACCCAATTAAATGGATCGCTATGATAAAGGAGGATCTGAAAGTAGCTGGTATCACTCAGGCAGACAATACAGATAGAAAAACTTTCAGATAAATGATATTTCATTGAAAAGTTGGTCAGAGGGAAATTAGAAAACGCCCTACAACACCGAGGTCTGATGAAAGAAAGAGACTCTATTCTCAAAGAAATGAAACAAATTTGTACACAAAGGAAGGCAAACCATCAAAAGCGAAATTGATGGACTGTAACTCCTCGCATGTTCCTATTAGTCGCAAGTGAGAATAATAATAATAATTAACATCCATTACATAAAATAGTGCATTTACAGTACGGAATTAAGGTAATAACAAAGAGTATACAAAGCAGGCCTAATGGTCTATTACATTCCGTGCACAACACCTTGCAGCAGAAACATTCAAATGCGAAATTATTGTTCATATACGCCTCCTCTTCCCCCCCCCCCCCCCCTCGTTTGAGCAGATATTTTGGGTGTCACTTTCACAAGTCATACCCATGTTGTCATTGCCTTCCAAAATTTCTCCTTGGTCAAGAATTTGGTTAGTAGATCAGCCAACATCTCTTCTGTGCATAAAATTCTACTTCTGTATTCCTTTGCTCCATGCAATCTCTTATAAAATGGCGCTTTATATCGATGTGTTTGGTTCTGGCACTAGTACCATTACTTTTGGTTAATTTATAGCTCCCTTCTTGTCACTGAATGTCTTGGTGAGTTTATTAGACCTTATATCACTCATTACAGTCCCGATCTACAATGTCTCTTGAATTGTGTGTGAGAGAGCCATATACTCAGCTTCTAAAATGCTCAAGACTACTGTTTTCTGTCTTTTAGTGGGCCAGGGTATTAGTCACCCCATTAATCTAAAACAACAGCCAATAATGGAATATCTGCTCTCCAACTCAATTTCCCAATCTGCATCTCTGTAGTCCCCAAGTTTTATATTTCCTTTGCACAATACCTTAATTTGTAGTCTGTTGTTCCCTTTAGATATCTAAATATCGTTTTAATGGTTCTCCAGTGTTTCTCTCTTGGGCTGTTGCAGAATCAGATTACAAAATTTTTGGCGAAAGTATATTTTGGACAAAGTATTTTTCCAGTGTGTATCACAGTTTAACATAACAACCGCGAAACTCACTGCTGCAAAAGTTGTTACCGGTTGACAGCTGGAGTGACACAAGAGGCGAGGAAGGAGAATGTCAGATGTATGGTAAGTATGTTTGTTTTGCATCCCTCTCCTAGGTGATTTACGAAATATTTGAATTATTTTTTTGCCTCCAAGAGTTTGTGCAATATCAGAAGATCGAGATGTTTCCAAAAATGATTCTAAAAGAAGCGCAAGTTGTAATGAAAATCACGAATCCAGTGGCAAGCTACAACACATTCATGAAGAAACTTTTATGTCATTGGACAGAACTGAAGCTTACTGTGTACATATCAAAGCAATATTAACACACAAATTAACATGTAAGTAGCACAGATATATAAAATTACGTGCATGTGGGATCGACACCCCATTTGTTGTTCCGTATGTCTACTGGGTTTTAGTCATTGTCAGATATTGCCATTAGTACAACCTTCATCTTTATATTATTCCAAATGGAACCATAACTGCTAAATAGTGGGAGAAATATGCAGTTCAAGTAAACCCCAAGCCTTCAAATTAATAACACTGTCAGAAGTGCTGTCAGGTGTTACATTTGCCATTAGAGACATTTCATCCAATGACATATTCACTTGTTTATCGCTATTGGAGAAATGCTGTACTTTCTGCTTTAAAATGTGAAATATATTGTCACTTATCCCACATTTTATTTGTATGGCTTCCACATACCTCTGTAATGTAGACACTGATGGAAGCATAAAACATTCTGACAAAACTCTGGTGGTAGAGGAAAGCAGCACACTGTAGATAATGTTTTTATACAGCAAGATAAATTTAATCAAATAAAACTTTTCCTAATAAGAATAGTCTGTCTGATCATAATGCACACCTAGTTACAGTATATGACATAGCTCCTCACAGTAATGCAAAACAGTTCTCCAATATTGTGCATTACGTTAACGATTCAGCAACTGAAAATGTTAGGACAGTTTTTAAGAGTTAGACTATGATGATATGTACAGGGAACCTGATGCTAATTTAAAATTTAACCTGTTACATGATATCTTTGCAAGTATATTTGAAAACAGTTTCCCCACGAAAAAAAGTGAAATATAATTGTAAGAAACAATCTAAAAATCCATGGCATACTAAAGAGATAAAAATATCTTGTAAACATAAAAGGGAAATGTATCATAGTAGGAGGAGTAATGATCCAGAAACACTGAAACATTATACAAACTACTGCACTCTTTTTAAGTTATTAAAAAGTCCAAAAGTGTGTGCATTATGTCTGTAATTAGTAGATCTGATAATAAAATTAAAACAATTTGGAATATTGTTAAAAGGGAAATAGGACAACTGAGAGTACACGAAGACTGTACTTCTTTCAAACTCAATGAAAAATTTGCCAATAAGAAGTCAGCAGTAGAAAACCTTTTTAACAACCATTTTAAGTGTTGTAGAAAAAACAAGATCCAGCTATTCATTTAAAAGTACAAGGCAGTATATGGGAGAGACAATACCTGTGCAATTTGATAAAATTGAAATTCAACCTACCTCTCCTACTGAAATTCGGAAAATAAAAACTCACTGAAAAGTAAAAGCTCACATGGAATTAATGGCATTTCCAACAGATTACTAAAAGCTTGTTCCCAATAAATAAGTGGGTCAGCCACATATGTAGTAGCTCAATAAATAAGGGGGATTTTCACACACATATGTAGTAGCTCACTGAAGCACAGCATTTTTCCAAGTAGACTGAGATACGCTATTGTTAAACCATTGCATAGAAAAGGGATAGGTTCTGATCCTAGCTACTACCCAATCTCACTTGGGACAGCTTTATCCAAAACTCTTGAAAAAGTAATGTATTCAAGAGTAGCATCACATATTTGTAAAAATGAAGCACAAAGAAAATGTCAGTTTGGTTTTCAGAAAGGCTTTTCAACAGAAAATGCTATATGTGATTTAACTGAACAAATATTAAATGCACTGAATAAGCGAACATCACCCACTGGCATATTTTGTGACCTCTCGAAGCCTTTTGATTGTGTGAATCGTGAAATTCCTCTAGATAAACTTATGCATTGTGGTATGAGTTAGACAGTTCACAAATGGTTTAATTCAAATTTAACTGGAAGAACGAAGGAGGTTGAAATTAACAGTACAGATAGTGTGCAAAAATCAGCAGAGTCCTGTAATTGGGGAATTATCAAGAATGGTGTCCCACAGGGTTCAGTCTTGGGGATTTTATCATTCTTAATATAAAAATGTTCAAATGTGTATGAATTTCTAAGGGACCAAACTGCTGAGGTCATCAGTCCCTAGACTTACACACTATTTAAACTTACTTAAACTATCTTATACTAAGAACAATACACACACCCACGCCTGAGGGAGGACTCGAAACTCTGACGGGAGGGGCCGCGCAGTCAGTGAAATGGCCCTTCTAACTGCGTGGCCAATCCATGCGACTTCTTAATATATGTTAATAACTTGTCACTCGGTCAGGACGAACAGGGTTAGATGGTGGGGTCATGTTACACACATGGGAGAAGCAAGGTTACCGAAGAGACTCATGGGTTCAGCAGTGGAGGGTAGGAGGAATCAGGGCAGACCAAGGAGAAGGTACCTGGATTCGGTTAAGAATGATTTTGAAGTAATAGTCTTAACATCAGAAGAGGCACCAATGTTAGCACTGAATAGGGGATCATGGAGGAATTTTATAAGGGGGACTATGCTCCAGACTGAACGGTGAAAGGCATAATCAGTCTTAAATGATGATGATGATGATGATGATGATGATGATGATGGTGATGATGATGATGAACTTGTCGCTCTATATTCGTAAGGATGCAAGGCTAATTCTTTTTGCTGATGATACAAGTATAGTAATCACACCCAACAAACAAGAATCAGCTGAGGAAATTGTAAATATTGTCTTTCACTAAATTATTAAGTGCTTCTCTGCAAATGGACTCTCACTAAATTTTGAGTAAATACAGTATATACAATTCTGTACAGTGAATGGGATTACACTATTGATAAATATAGATTACAAACAGATGTGTGTTGCTAATGTAGAATATTCAAAAGTTCTGAGTGTGTGCACTATGAGAAATTGAACTGGAAGAAACACACTGCTTATATGTTTAAGAGTGATCATAAATCTTGTTGATAAACACATCAATAAACTAACCCACTATGTCTATTTTCATTTACTGCTTTCACATGGCATCATATGTTGGGGTAATCCATCATTAAGAGACAAAGTATTCATTGCACAAAGCCATGTAAAGGAATAATAACTGGAGCCCACCCAAGATTACCATACAGACATTTATTTAAGGAACTCGGGATATTCACAGTACGTTCACAACAAGTATATTCACTTGCGAAATTTGTTATTAATAACCCATCCCAATTCAAAAATAACAGTGAAGCGCATAGCTACAACACTAGAAGAAAGCATGAACTTCAATATTCTGGAATAAATCTTACTTTGGCAGAGCAAGTGGTGAATTACGCAGCCACAAAAGTCTTTGGTAATTTGCCAAATAGCATTAAAAGTATGACAGATAGCCACAACATTTAAAAATGTATTTAAAACAAATTCTGAAAGAGAACTCCTTCTAATTAACAGATAAATTTTTAGATACAAAGCTGTAAAAAAT
The DNA here is from genome assembly GCF_023897955.1 of Schistocerca gregaria. Lineage (NCBI taxonomy): Eukaryota > Metazoa > Arthropoda > Insecta > Orthoptera > Acrididae > Schistocerca > Schistocerca gregaria. The sequence continues at coordinate 264,354,325 of NC_064927.1, forward strand.
TAATTATATTGTGTATAGAAACTTTATGTTAAACTGGCACATTCCATATAATTACGAATTTTAATATTTGTGAGCTATGGAAGAAGAATTAATGTAACGTGCATAAGTTCATAGCATTTTTCCATAAGTTTAACAAACATAATAGATACACATAACAAAGTCTTTAGCCAGCAATAGTATATTCTCTTTCACTATTTTCAACAGTTGCCGACATTTTAGATACCGTGATTGTCGTGGTTTTGAAGCAAAGAACTTGTCAAGCCATGTTTGGAGCGCATTTTCATCAGAAAAGGAATTTTTTTGAAAATTGTTCGATGGAGAGCCGAAAAGGTGAAACTCTAAGGGTTCAAGATCAGGTGTGGAATGACTTCAAAACCCAATTCCTATATAGCGTTTTTTTTTCAGTCCAGAAGATCGTGGGCAGGTGTAATCATGGAGTAGCATCACTTCACGCAGTCTTTATGGTCCTTGTTCTTGGACTGTGTCTACAAGACGTCTCAGTTGCTGACAAAAAATGCCAAAAGTGATGGTTACATCTCGGGGAAACAATTCTTTGTACATCACAACGTCACTGTTCCATCAGATGCATAACATTATCTTTTGTGGAAGTGTGCAGCTCGTTGTGCAGGGAGTTGCTGATTTGTTTGGGCTCAACCATTTATTTCTTTTCCTTATGTTAGCATAAAGGTACCATTTCTCGTCATCAGTAACAATACAGGATAGGAATAGTCAGTGCTGTTGACAAGCTGATTGATTACTAGCAAGCGGAGATGCACCTGTGGCCATTCACTGATTTATCTGGTTTTGGTGTAGAGCTTGTGGTACCCATACATCTGATTTTTTAAACCTTCGCATTGCATGTGAATGTCATACAGTGGTGGAATGACCACAGTTCATTACATTTGCCAGTTCTTGAGTACACTGACATGGATGATTGTGGATTAATGCTCTTAGATGATCTTCATGAAACCTGAAAGATCCTCCTAAACGTGGAGAATAGCTTATGTCAAAACGATCCTCCTTAAAACGAGAAATCTATTTTTCTGCCTTGCTCATAATTACTGAAGAAGGTGATCGACCTGCTGGTATTGACCAATGAAGTCAGAAGTTACCAGAGATGATGTATTGCTCAGATTCAACAGTATAGACGAATGTTCAGAAATAAAGGAATCCAGGACAGTGAAAACAGATGGTAGACACATAATACGTACATCTGTATTTCAAATATAATGTAAAGTACATCGCTTCTTAGAGTCCTATTCTTCACTTGACCTACATACCTCAACTGAAGAATGGGATAGTTTCGCAAAAATGAAATAAAAAGAAGGGACAGGAGAAAAATTAACAGAGAATACATCAATTGACACACATGAGTGGTATTCCGAACTTCATTTGATCTGTATAGGTTAACAGGAGTCCAAGTTAGAAATTTAACATATGTCGACTTCGCTAGCATTAGTATCCTATTCTTTAGCGGTTGACCTGTGTAGGTCAAATGAAGTATGGAATAAAAATTTTACAGGTTTTTTTCCGCTCTGGTACTGCTAGTATCCTATTGTTCATTTGATACTAGTACTAGCTAAGTCGAAAAGACTGATATATGTAAAATTTGTATCCCACACTCCAGTTGAGCCATATAGGTCAAGCAAAGAATAGAAAGCTAGCGAAGGTGAAAAATAGCGACATACATAAAATTTGTATCCTGTACATCAGTTGACATATATAGGTCAACTGAAGAACAGGATACTTACCAGCGTAGTTCAACTTCGGTAAAGGGTGACAATGTTACTTATGTCACTTTTCTCGTCTTTGATAGCGCTATAGTCCGATCCACAAGCAATGGCAGTTCGTACAGATCGAGGCAAGGACAGGAAATTCATCGGTGCTAGTTCCAAGCGACAGTTGTGGTACGCGCATACAAATGCTTTGCGCCTGACGAAAGCATGTATCCTACAAATTATGTCTTGGCAACAAATGGAATAAAACTTCACTAAATAGCTCTCTATGATCATGTTAATGCTCGCACTGCATATAACATTCAAAGCAGAGCGCGCTCACAACACTGCTGAACGCTCATTAACTATCAGAGAATACATGATGTAGGTGCTCAGTACAATCCTAAACTCGACCTCCATCTTTCATGACTCTAATTAGAGTTTCATATTCTTCAATTGACATATGTAGGTCAACTGAACTACGGGATACAAATTTCTCGTATGTTGATCTTTTCGCCTTCGGTAGTACTAGTATGGACTAAAATATATCTTAGAAATACTATTGCTAATGGAGGTGAAAAGAGCAACAACTGTAAAATTTGTATTCTAAAGTGCAGTTGACGAATTCAAACACAATGAAGAACAATATAATATGACAAAGAAATACATGGAAAAAGACAAATTCAGTACAACTTAAAAATAAAATCCTAAACTTACAATACACATACATACAAAAATATAAACCCAGAAGTTTACATAAACAAAATGAGCTGAAATAATAACAAGATAGCCACCGAAAGAACTTTACCTAACATAAGAAAATGAAGAATGGTGCGCTAGCCCCAAAAACTTCAAATCACTACCTTAACCAGTCAAACAAGGGCACCCTTTTCCTTAATTATTATTTTTGACTCCTCATCCCAAAATAAAATTAGCTAACAAATTTTGGAGAATACAGTTGCCCAATACATTTAAGTAAATGCTTCAATGGGCAATAAGTATTGGTCACACTTCATGCTTCCAAGAATATTCATCTAAATGGCTGTGTGGGTTGGAAACACGTCCTTTCCCCTTTCCTACAACAGAATTGATGGCTGAACAATAACCTCCTATACTAATGGTAGAGTCCCCAGTAGCTGAACTTCAGAATTTAATATTATGATTCACGACAAGATGATGAAAAACCCCTATTGCCCAAAACCCTGTAGGCAGAAAACCCTTCTGAAGTAACAACAGAACCCTTGGCCACATGATCTTCAATTAATTTCACCAACACTTTCTCCGTTATATTAGAAACCAGTGTGAAAACCACATCGTCACAATCTGTTATTGAAATTACAGCCCCCAAAATCCATAATCCCACCATAGGTTCCCCCCTTTCATGTTGGTTTTGTCAAAAGCAAACCCATCAATTTTTATGGTAACGCCCCCCCCCCCTCTCCCCCCAAAGGTCACCTACACTCTATGCATTCCCCACATACTTCACTACAAAAAGATTACCTGTCTAGAATGGTATGCTCACTCACATGACATTCTTGTACACACAACCACACAAGATATCTCAAACACCAGCAGCATGTAATTTTTATTATATAGCTCAGCTTCGATTTTGCGAACCATGATCCTCGTAGAATTGAACGCCATACTCAATCTTTGGTACAGCTCCATACGAGTAAATCATGAGTACAATGCACTGACACACTTATCAGGTGCATATAATCGCCACACTCAAGACATCGAAAATAAGTAGCAATAAGACCATATAATTCCAAAAACCGAATGGTTCACATCACATCTACACCCAAAGCCTGCTTTAAGTCTTCCATATCTATAGGAATAGATAAATTTGCATCTGCAAACGAAAATCAAAAAATAAAAGTTGTCCAGAATGAAAAGCCGTTCTTCCAAATTATCGTAAGCTCACTAAGAGTGGAAATAAATACCAAATGAATTGGAACAAACTATAGATTTAAATTAATACAAGTTGCAAAAATATTACACTGTATCTAGCACTGTCTTAAAAAAAACGTTTCAATTTACAATGATGACACTTAGCCAAAGAAGATAACTGACTTCTTATCTAAGGCTCGAAAAAAAAAAAGATATTAATATCTATGAGTAAAATACAACATCATTCGTCAAAGCCAATGGGTCACACCCATTCTTCAGCTGACCCCCGTGCTCTGTCCAGTGTTATTATCCCCATGCAATGCGCAAATATTTTGGGTTGCCTCTACTACTACCACCCCTATGTTGAACTGAAATGGGAGAATATGTGGGAAGTGTTCATATTTCTCCACTTGGCACTCCATTTCCTAGAGTCCTCAGCTCGATTCAGTATCTCCAAATGACAAAATGTAAATATATGAATTCAGATATCAACAGTGAACTACAATAAAAAAAATGACATTCCGTAAATAAACCCATAGCAGGCACAGTACCAACATGCAAAAGAAAAAAGTTACGAATTTGTGCGTTTGCCCAGACATTTACAATTTATGAAGCAATCGGTCTCCCACGTAGGGGTTTGCTGGGAACTGTCACTCCTGTGTGGAACCCTCAAGGTACCTTTCTTACTTACTGCTTGTAGAATCAGAGTAATTTTGCGGATGAACGCTGCTTCTCACTGAAAACGAATTTCCAGTGCACTTCAGTCTCATGCATAGAACTTCAGTTTCTTTCTTGGTTTTACCAAAGCTACAGAATAGGGCGTTGTATCCGACTCTGAAACCAGTAACAGACTCTTTCATTATATTCTCAAACTCACTCATGACAAAATGAAAACAGCGGAGCTGAGGACAAAGAGATGCGAGTGTTGCAAATTACATGGCACCAACACCACCTAGAGATAAGATGGTGCTGACAGAACCTGTGTCGAACACTAGCAAAAGTCAATAGTAGCTCCTATGGTCGTCTATATTGCAACATCACGTCACGAGTACAGGAAGTCTTGTGAAATGAGATCACAGGGAAAATCTAGAGAGTAGAAATATTTCTACTCTATGGGAAAATCTGTGATTCATTTCTTCGAAGTCCAGAGGCGACATCAGTAATCAAGGAATCTAGAAAGCACACAAAATGTAACTTGACACCCTACTGTCAGTGTGATGATTTAGCAGCTTCTGGTGTAAAACACATGCTGTTCAATTGCTAGCATTATGAGAAATGCAGAGTCAATGGGGCTTTTGAGACTTGGTCACTTGCCACCACTTTACACTATCCCAGTTCTTGTAGATACAATCAAGAGTGTACATGACGCCATAGACAGGTTTATAGCATAAAATCTAAGAGGAATGGTGCTCACTGAACTTAATTCACAAACTTAATTAACTGCTTTAATATAAACAAGTGATTAGCTGTCATTTACATCTAGTAGTTTAACATTTTCAGTCTGAAGATAAATTTACGAATATATACCACAAATGTTTGTATAATGAAGGTCACATATTATTTGGCTATGTTTGTCATGCTTTTAGTTTTTCATGGCTAAATGGTATCTATGCTAGAATTCAATAGTAAATGTTTGTATAATGAAGGTCAAATATTATTTTGCTATGTTTGTCATGCTTTTAGTTTTTCATGGCTAAAAGGTATGTATGCTAGAATTCAACAATAAATTAAAACTAAAATGTAACTTGCACCCTCGGCATGTACAGTGCTAGAGTCCAAGACTGTGCTGGTAAACAGTCAATGGCTACACGTTTTGAAATCAGCTGCTACTTTTCCAGTGGCTTTTCTATTGTCACAGGGTAACCGACGCTGCTTTGCTGCAGCTTCAGTTTTTCTCTGATACAAGCTGATATTACCAGTGGGGACCTAATGATTTTAGTACCGGTAATTGCATGTATGGCTGAGTGCAACATTTAGAGGACCACAGTCTATCTTCTTACATTTGTAGCGCTTCCAGGAGACACTGTTCAAGATGGCGGCGCATATGGATGTAGTGGCAAATCACTCCGTGAATATCGGTAAATTACCTTCAGTGAATTGTATGCTATGTGCAAAAAAAGTGATAAAAGGTGTTAAAATATGTCTAGTGGCACATAAATAGTGTCATTCTTGATGTTTCGTGGAAGCAAATCTCGGTCAACATAGGCCCACATGTGATTGTCGAACTGAGTGTAACGGTCTTGAAACTGCATTTGCAATGTGCATCACGAGACTCGAAATAAGTGTGAGGGAAGAACTGCAAAGTGACTTACGTAAAGCTAGACAATATGCAGAAATGCTGAAAAGTTTGATCGACTATATGGACCTTCCCACAATACGCAAACAGGCAAACGAGAGTGTGTATATATTAGGCCTAAGAAAATCTCTCGACCTGTCTTAAATACCAATGTTTTTCGTGTTCAACTAATGAATAAATACGATGTTCTAAATGCAGACAGTTCAGAATCACAGACAAAAAATCTCAGTGTAACAGGTAACTGCTCAGAAAGATCTGCAGAACAAAAAAGTTCCAGCAGAAACACGTTACCATCAAATAATTTTAAACAAAAAAAATCGTGTGAGAGCAACTTGTAATAAAATTGAATACGAGACAGAAAAGGAAACAGTGAAGAAGAAGCAAGAAATATACATATTATCGACGAGTCATGGCAAGGGACTGGTTACAATCATGTCTGATATGCAGTCCGAATATAAAGTGACTGGAATTTCGAAACCTGGTGATCCTCTACGAGAAGTGCTGAAAAACTGTGAAAGTTCCATCAACTGTGTCATAATCGGAGGGGGAAACGATGTCTATAAAAACGAAAGTAACCTTGCCGTAAGAACACTGAAAGAATCGCTAGGAAAAATTTCACAGGCGAAGGTATTTGTTGTAAACATTCCCTACAGACACGACTTAACAGAAGACTCGTGTGCAAACAGAGAAATCATTGCAACGAATCGGAAATTCAGGAAGATTTGTAGTGTTTTTGTGCATACAACTTTCATTGAAGCAACGAGTTCAGTAAGAGAGCATTTTACAAAGACATGGACTGCACAGAAACAACCTAGGCAAGAAAGTGCTGGCCAAAGAATTTCTCCAGTTGATAAAGACAGCAGGAGTGGATGCCTATGTAAAAATAGCACTACCTGCAACAGGTTTTCTGCCAATGACAACAGAAAAGAAATGTGCACCAACAGCATATGAGGAAGAAACATCTGCAGATACACTCTATGATGAAAAAATTACATCTGTGCAAACATGTAAAGCGTCACAGTCACCAGTGTCATTATCAGTAACAGCAGTGGAAAAGGAAGTAACAGCAGAAGTTTCACCAACAACAGTAACTACAGTGCCTCTAAAAGGAGAAAAGAGAATTGCAGCAGGAGAAGCAGTATCAAGTGTTACGGGTAGATGGGAAAAAAGCACCTCCTCTCCATCTAAATGATTTTTTAGTGGAAGGCAGCAAGATGAAGAAGTCCACTAGATAAGTAATATACCAATTTTCATAACACCTCAGCAAAACGCTCAATCTAAAATAAACAGCAATTATGATCTTAAAATTTGCTATCTAAATGTTCAAGGACTAACAGATAAAGAATTTATTGTAAACAGTTTTGGACTAGAGAACAAATTTGATACTTTCTGTCTGAGTGAACACTAGGTTACTGAGAGTGTACTTCCAGTTCTCAAACTTGATAACCATAATGTAAGAAATAGTTACTGTAGAAAATTGCATATAAGAGGTGGTGTGGCAATATACACTCCTGGAAATGGAAAAAAGAACACATTGACACCGGTGTGTCAGACCCACCATACTTGCTCCGGACACTGTGAGAGGGCTGTACAAGCAATGATCACATGCACGGCACAGCGGACACACGAGGAACCGCGGTGTTGGCCGTCGAATGGCGCTAGCTGCGCAGCATTTGTGCACCGCCGCCGTCAGTGTCAGCCAGTTTGCCGTGGCATACGGAGCTCCATCGCAGTCTTTAACACTGGTAGCATGCCGCGACAGCGTGGACGTGAACCGTATGTGCAGTTGACGGACTTTGAGCGAGGGCATATAGTGGGCATGCGGGAGGCCGGGTGGACGTACCGCCGAATTGCTCAACACGTGGGGCGTGAGGTCTCCACAGTACATCGACGTTGTCGCCAGTGGTCGGCGGAAGGTGCACGTGCCCGTCGACCTGGGACCGGACCGCAGCGACGCACGGATGCACGCCAAGACCGTAGGATCCTACGCAGTGCCGTAGGGGACCGCACCGCCACTTCCCAGCAAATTAGGGACACTGTTGCTCCTGGGGTATCGGCGAGGACCATTCGCAACCGTCTCCATGAAGCTGGGCTACGGTCCAGCACACCGTTAGGCCGTCTTCCGCTCACGCCCCAACATCGTGCAGCCCGCCTCCAGTGGTGTCGCGACAGGCGTGAATGGAGGGACGAATGGATACGTGTCGTCTTCAGCGATGAGAGTCGCTTCTGCCTTGGTGCCAATGATGGTCGTATGTGTGTTTGGCGCCGTGCAGGTGAGCGCCACAATCAGGACTGCATACGACCGAGGCACACAGGGCCAACACCCGGCATCATGGCCGTACACCTCTGGTGATCGTCGAGGGGACACTGAATAGTGCACGGTACATCCAAACTGTCATCGAACCCATCGTTCTACCATTCCTAGACCGGCAAGGGAACTTGCTGTTCCAACAGGACAATGCACGTCCGCATGTATCCCGTGCCACCCAACGTGCTCTAGAACATGTAAGTCAACTACCCTGGCCAGCAAGATCTCCGGATCTGTCCCCCATTGAGCATGTTTGGGACTGGATGAAGCGTCGTCTCATGTGGTCTGCACGTCCAGCACGAATGCTGGTCCAACTGAGGCGCCAGGTGGAAATGGCATGGCAAGCCGTTCTACAGAACTACATCCAGCATCTCTATGATCGTCTCCATGGGAGAATAGCAGCCTGCATTGCTGTGAAAGATGGATATACACTGTACTAGTGCCGACATTGTGCATGCTCTGTTGCCTGTGTCTATGTGCCTGTGGTTCTGTCAGTGTGATCATGTGATGTATCTGACCCCAGGAATGTGTCAATAAAGTTTCCCCTTCCTGGGACAATGAATTCACGGTGTTCTTATTTCAATTTCCAGGAGTGTACATTAATCACTTATTCAGCTGCTCCATTGTTAAGTTGGACCTAGATTATTTATGTGAGGAACAGAACTTTGAAGCCACTGGTATAGTTATGGACAGTTTTAAATTCGTAATAGTATCCCTTTACAGGTCACCCAAGGGTATCATCAATGTATTTCAACAAAAATTGGACATGCTGTTAGATGTACTAAGAGGGACCAGATGGTTGCATTATGACACAGTAATTGGTGGTGATCTGAATGCAGATTTTGATATAACAACACATAAACGAACTGTGACTGAGTTGAGAAACCTTCTAAGACAGTGCAATTTACACTCAATCAATAACAGGCCCACAAGAGATAAAGCATGTCTTGACAATATTTTTATCAACATTAAAATTACAGAAGAATCATGTGATGTTACAGAATTTCCATCTTCAGATCATGACTCTGTATCTTTAAATTATACAATTAGGTTCTGTATTGATAATAGTAATATTCCGAAGCCTGTGCCAAAAGCTATAATCACCAGACCTGTCACAGATGAGAAAATTATTCAGCTCTGAAAGTCCCTTGCTGAGAGAGACTGGTTCAACCAATGTCATGGTGACACAAGTTATAGTCTTAGTGCTGATTTGTCAGGGAAACTATTATTTGAGAGATTTTTTAAAACATTTCTAACACAATTTAATGACAACATCCCCATAAAGAAATGCAAATTAACTGACAAAGACTTTACAAACAGGGCTACAAACAGACAAAATTCATGGTTCACTAAACAATTATCAAATATGAAAACCAAATTATGGTGTTGCACAATATATGTGGCAATCAGAAAACAGCCTATGTAAAATGCAGGAATGAGTATAAAAACGCCATCGTGGAAGACAAAAAAGCACATAATTTCAATACCATTGATAATTCCGCAAATAATTGCAAAGCTGCATGGAAACTAATAAATGGTGTTGCTAAAGATGTAAGAAGCAAAAAAAAGTCCCTAAAAATTCAATGATTTCTTTATTAAATCTGTTGAAGATGTTAATCAAACCTGATATCAGTTCATCAGAGTTACTTTCTAAAAATGTTTGCAGTACACCAACAGGCACAGGTATGTTTATGTTCTCCGAGGTATCACCTAGTCATGTCTTAAGCATTGTAAAACTGTTGAAATCTTCAGAGAGTGTAGATATATGTGACATATCCTGTAATTTAGTAAAGAAAGTAATAGACTATATTGTGTACCTCTTAACATTCTGTATAAATAAATGTATATTTGTGGATATTTTCCTGAAGAACTCAAAGTGGCTAGGGTAGTTCCCATATATAAAAAGGGAGGTATAGACTGACCTTCCAGTTACAGACCAATCTCCATAGTCCCAGCTTTTTCTAAAATACTGGAATGTGTAATTTAGCAACAGCTATCTGTTTATTTTGAAAAATTAGGAATAATTAGTGAATTTCAATATGGTTTTAGGAAAAAGTTGTCTACTGTGGATGCTATAGACTTTGTAGTCAAATACTTACACCAAGTGTTTGAGGATAAGGGCTATGCTCAACTCACATTTTGTGATCCAAGCAAAGTTTTGACTGTGTAAAGCTTAAGCCACTTCTATAAAAACTGGAATTCTATGGCATTAGACATAACAGCCTTAAATTAATTAAATCATATCTTCAGAATCGTATGCAAGTTGTTTGTGTAGGGAAAGAATTGTCGAGTATAGAACAAGTCAAGGTAGGTGTTCTGCAGGGATCTGTGCTGGGCCCCTTTTTGTTCCTGATAATGATAAATGATCTGCCGTTATTTATCAAGTCCACCACTGTGTTGTATGCAGATGATACCACATTTCTTCATGCTAGTGATGATTTAAATAACCTTAAAACTTGTGCAGCAAAGACAATTGACCAGACATCCTATTGGTTAAAGGCAAATGGATTCCTGCTGAATGAAAACAAAACACTGCAGTTAGTTTGTAGTCTTAGAGACAAGCTTCTGTCAGATGATCCAAGTTATCTCAAATTTTTGGGGGTATACATAGATGATAAATTATCTTGGAGTCAACATGTACAATATATTAGTGCTAAGTTGTCGAGAGTTATTTACCTGTTAAGGCGACTTATGGATTGTGTTCCTGAAAAATATGTTAGAACATCCTATTTTTCATTCTTTCAAAGTATAATAACATATGGAATTATTTTGTGGGGGAACTCTAGCTGTGTACATCGCATATTAATACAGTAAAAAAAAGCTATTAGGATAATTACTGGTTCTGCATATAAGGCACACTGTAAACCTTTGTTCTGTGAACAGAAAATCATGACTGTCATAAACTTGTCGATATACTGTGTTCTAATTTATACGAGGAAGAAATTACCAGAACAAAAACCAGAGAAAATGTACATAGCCACAATACAAGAAGGAATAGATGCCTCAATATTCCTTACCACAGGTTGTCAAAGTCACTTAACAGCTATGAAATCATGGGGTACAAATCATTTAACAATCTTCCTCAATCTGTTCAAGAATTACCTGAACAATTATTCAAACAAACAATTCATGACTCGCTAATCCTCCACCCATTCTATGATATAAGAGAATTTATCAACTGTAATATAATACTATAATGTTAACAACAGACCTGTTGTTTCTTTCAAACTATTAGTTGTATTTTAGTATGTATATGACGTTGTCTATTGCTGTAATGGCTGAATGACAGTTAAATTATTATTATTATTATTATTATTATTACTGTGTGGTCTGATGGCAATCAGTGTAATGCCAATGGATGGACCTTTGGCCCCAGATGTTGGTATCTGTGGTCGAAGGGATGGGCATATCTGCTCAGCTGTTTAAGCGTTTGTCTTGGTAAACCTACATAATATGGCGCGGTTTTCGCGGTAGGTTTAAGGTAAGTTTTATGGTTCCGAGGCCAGATTCAGCTGTCCCTGTGAACGATGCGGTCGTTCCAGCGCGTGATTTCAGGAATTTGGGATCACCATACTTTTATTTGACACAACATACATTGCATCGCATGATAGTAACTGAGCTAGAGAAACCTCTACGGTATCTTCCATGTATTTGACATTTACAAACCACATCATTAATAGAAGATACATTAAATGTATTCCCAGTTGCCGTATAATTGAATCGCGCCACTGAAAATTTCTGCCGGACCGGGACTCGAACGTCCATTTCCCGCTTTGCGCGTGTTGTCCGCTTTAACCGCTTTTTTATTTGTTACTTTTTAAACATTTCCAGGCTGCCCACCTCTTCAGCCCTCGTCATTAATCCGCGAGTATGCTTTGATCCGGCAGACTCGTCTTCCCTATAGCCCAGAAGCGGGGCATTAACACTTTGGCTATCCATGCAAGACATATGACCAGACTCAAACTTTCATATGTCGTCATTCATGCGTCACAACAATGGAGTAGTGCGATGCTATATTGCGTCGTACCTATAAAAAACATAGGCACTGGAATATCGTAATAATAAAAGAGTCTACGCAGCACCATGAATATAACCGAAGGTTTACTTTCCATTGCGTTAACCTTTAACTGCTCAGGTGTGGGGACCGCAAATATGTTGCATAACGTGATTGTAGTACTTTCCAGTGCTCAGTTTCCCCCGCCCTTTCAGTAGCTTCTGAGAAGTGCAAGCGGAATCACGTAGTTGTAAGTGAACCAGCTGTTCCCCTAGATAGTCGAGTTAGAATTAATTAAATGTTGACTGCGGTCTTTCCAACCACACCTCAGAGCTAGCTAGCGTGATTATTTACAACGAAGGGGTTATTTTGTTATTCTGCTTTACAGATGTACACATAAACAATGGTACTAAAAGGTTAAAGGTGTATCAACAACATATAGCCTCAAAAAACAGGTACTTGTTACTGATTAAAATTTTGATGCGGTAGTGCAGAGTTGGTTGGACGAAACAGACGACACAGACCTTAGTAATGTAGAGGAGACATCTGAGAATGCTGAAAACGAAGAAATTGATTACAACATTCATTCAGAAATTGATGTTTCAGACGTTTCATCGTCTGATGAAGAACTAGACATGGAACACATACATGGAACCTCAAAAAGTTCTTATGGCAAGAACAGGTACAGGTAGTTAAAGAATGCACCAAACAGAGCTGTTAGAACTCCTTCACATAATATTATCATAAAATTACCCTCATCAAAGTTGCCTTAAAAAGGAAAAGCATGACTCTCTTTCCATTTGGTATAAGCTAATGGATAACGAAATGATGGATGAGATTTTGAAATGGACAAATAAAAAAGTTGCTGCTTATAAAAATAATTTCACAAACGAAACATGGCCTGAACTCATTGAAATAGATGCAATGGAACTGAGAGCATTTTTAGTGTATTGTTCTATTCAGCAGTGTTCAAATCAAATCATGAAAATGCTGACTATATTTTCGCAAGTGATGGTTTTCTATTGGATTATGTGCAAAAATAGATCTCTTGTATTACAGCACTGCTTACGATTCTACAATGCAGCAAACAGGAGTGAAAGGTTATTGAGTGATAACCTTGAGGATACATCTTTTATATTTGAAATATTTATTTCTAATGCCCAAAGCCTGTATAATTTATGAGAAAGTGGTACTGTAGATGAAATTTTGGTGTCTATTGTTCTCTAAATGCCACAAAAACCTGCCAAATATGGAAACAAAATTATATGTATGTGCGACAGTAAAACCAACTACTTCTACAAAGGGTACGTTTATTCTGGAAAAGGTTCTGAAGGCCAAACTTTAACCTATGAAGAAAAGAAATTTTAGTTAACCAACTCAATTCGTTGTCCACTAATGTAAACCAATTTACGACACTCATCGCAATGTTACTGCTGACAACTGGTTTTCACCTATTGAATTGATGGACTATTTGATAAAAAAGGACTTACATATGTTGGAACTAGGAAAAAAGTAAAAAAGAAGGAATTTCTTCCCAACAAAAACCATGAATCAGGATTTGCATTATTTGATTTCAAAATGTTATGTTCATACATACCTAAAAAATTAAATCAGTGGCGCTAATTTCATCAATGCACCATTCTGATGAAATTGGTCGACATACAAAGAAGCGTGAAATTATTGCCTATTTTAATTTCGAGAACGGGGAGTAGATGAAATGGACAAGAAATGTGCAGCTGAAGAACAAGAAGTTGGCTAGTGGCAATTTTCTGCAGAATTGTAGATTTGAGTGGTATAAATGCGTATGTGCTGTGCAGCACTCAATTCACCAACCCAACAGAAAGTGGAATATTTCTAAAAATGTTAACATGTGCGTTAGCGTTACCTCAGATGCAACGACGCGCTGTAAACAACAGATTGCCACAGGAACAAAGAGCGACAGTCGCCCGAGTTCTTGGACCCCACACAGCCGAACAACAAACACCAGCCCTTGAGGAAGGAGGAAAAAACAGACGAACGTGCTACACCTGTCCACCAAAATTGAAGAGAAAAACGGCTTATACTCGTGACATGTGCAAAAAACCTTATTGTGTACAATGTGCTACATTTCAATGCAAAAACTGATGCTGATGTTGTGCTCTTGCAGTTTTTTTTCATTAAATGATAAAAAATTCTAAATTATGTGTTAAATTATTCAGATTGTCTTACAGTTCACTGTTCCAAAGAATGATTTGTACTATGAACAAATTTTATTGGTTATTTTGATAATATTGTGTCTCTTCTGCTCAGCTTATGTTAGAAATACATTTCGTGAAACAAGACAAGGAAAGGCGGCAAAAATATCTTTTATAAACAAATTAGTATTTCTTCTAGTTGTTTTGCATTTGTTTGAAGTAGTTATAAATGTAAAATTAAATAACACGTCATATTGATGCTTGTACAACACATTCAATACAGAGGTCTCACAGACTGCGCCTCAACGTTAGTGCTACAATATCGGCATGTCGTCAGTTAAAGGTTAAATCCGAGCCTGATTCTATTCAAATGGCTCTAAGCACTGTGGGATTTAACATGTGAGGTCATCAGTTCCCTAGACTTTGAACTGGTTAAACCTAACTAACCCGCAGACATCACACACATCCATGGCCGAGACAGGATTCGAACCTGCGACCGTAGCAGGAGCGCAGTTCCGGACCGAAGCGCCTAGAACCGCTCGGCCACGGCTGCCGGCGGGATTCTGTTCCCATTTCCCTTGCTAGTTTCTTCGTCCAAGTTCATATAGCACAAGATACAGTTTACAGGTGCACATCGTCGCACATAGATTGCTGCCTGTAGCAAAAAGTTACGACATGAGATATTTCGATGCTAGTCTTTTATTCGTACATTGAAGCAAGTGGACAACTTCTTAACAAAACAGTAAATGAAAATAAAAATATGAAATCTTATTACAGATGGTGTCAAAGAAGTATGAACTTTGGTAGGAGGAGCGCAAAATGGCGAGGTTCGTGAACTGTATGAATTATGTTTCTAGGTTATGACCACAACATTACGTGAAATAATTACATTACAGTAAGTTTAATTGTGAGTTAGGCATATACTGGTAATATCCTTTTGAAGACAATCAACTATGAAAAATGACAATCGCGAGGTGTATGATTTCTTTCAAACCATATACAAAGTTCCCTTATTTAGATGATTGTAAATATTTGAAAGTCCGCCTCATAAATACATCACGTCCCTACTCTAAACATACTGTGAAAACAGAACTTCAAAATGGTTTTCAATTTGGACCGCTTGCAACCTTGGATGAAAAGGTTAAAAGTGGCGAACTAATTCATGATGAATATCAAAGAAAAGTTGTTGAAAAGCTGCAGAAAGTTTATAACGACATTGAAAGCTACAGTCCACCCGAAAGTGGCGTCTTCAGTAGATTCTTTAAAGGAGCCAAGAGAAAAATTCCTAAAGGTCTCTACATTCATGGAGCAGTTGGTGGAGGAAAAACTATGCTTATGGACATGTTTTACGAATGTTGTAAGGTAAGAAGGCCCAACTTATGCTATCTTTGTTTTACAGATGTATCGCTTTATACAAGTATGACATATCCCCATATTCCCTATACATTCCAGACAGAAGATAAAAGACGTGTTCACTTCAATGCATTTATGTTAGATGTTCATGCAAGAATTCACGAAGTCAAGAAGACAGTGGTCAAGTCATACGATACCACAAAACCACAGCCATTTGATCCTATTGCTCCTGTTGCTAGAGACCTAAGTAACAAAGCCTGGTTGTTATGCTTTGACGAGTTTCAGGTAAGTCAGTAGTGTAGTGGAGATAACTGTTGGTGCTGCCATAGGAAGCATGCCCCCATATTATATTGCAGTACACCAGCAAGGAGTTAAAGCCATTGTTTATGTGTTTTTTTCTTTCTTTCCTTGTGCACACAGTGAATCTGTGAATATAAATAGGCAGGTATTCAGAAACGTTATCTTTTTGAAACACAATTTTGCCTTTTATTGCAGGGAAATTCACCATACTTACTTTGGAAGCCTCTTTGAAATACGTGACAGATGGTATATAGCATGGTACCATATGTTTTAAGTTTTCCTCACATTCCACTTGCTTATGCAGCATGGATAGAACTGACTGCTTAAATGCCTCTGTGCATCCTGTAATTAGTCTAAATTTGCCTTAACAGTCTCTGTGGGTGTGATACTTTGGGGGCTGAAGAATTTCTCTAGATACTGCTCTAAATACTGGTCATGGAAATTTTATAAGAAGATTTTGCAGGATGATTTGCACCAATATTCCAGATTTTTCAATATTTCCATGATGCTATCTCATGATTCAAACGGATCGAACCATTCATGTCACCCTGCTTTATGTACATTTAGTATCCTCCATCAGTAATGTTTAATTTGGGTCCCACACACCTGAACATTGCTCTGAGATAGGCAAGGGAACACATGGGATTTGTAAGAAGTCTCGTTTGTAGATTGACTTCATTTTCCCAGTGTTGTGCTAATCAACCAGTCTCCAATCTGTCACACTGGTGACACTGTCACACTGGTGACACTGTCACACTGGTGACACTGTCACACTGGTGACACTGTCACACTGGTGACACTGTCACACTGGTGACACTGTCACACTGGTGACACTGTGACCCCTCCACTTCTTATTCCTACAAATTATTGCACCCAAACTGACTAATTCCAATCTTTGGGAATTTATATTTTACTAATAGGATACTACATTTCTTTTTTCTTTTATAGAAATGCATAATGTTACTGACTGAGCATTAAAAGCAAGTTGCCAGTCTTTAAACCATTTGGAAATGTAATAAAGATTTAAGTGAATATTTGTACAGATTTTATCAGACAGTACTTATAACAGCTAACTACATCATCTGTGGAAAGTCTGAGGTTGCTATTAATATTTCTGACGGGTCAATACTACATGAACAGCGAAGGTCACAATTTCCCTGGGAACACCTGGCGTTACTTATCCATCTGCTGATCATTCTCCATCAAAGGTAACGTATCATGTCCTCCTTTCCAAGAACCCCTCAATCCAATCACAAAGTTTGCTTGATACCCCATACAGTTGTGCTTTTGGTAATAAGCAGGTGTAGTTCTGAGACACAAATATTGCATTGTCCTGAATGCCTTGATCCACGACTCTTAGGATGTCGTGAGAAAAGCACAGTTTGAGTTTCGCATGATTCATGTTTTTGGAGTTATGACTGACTGGCATCTTGTTTCTGGAGATATAGCTGGTCGGCATAGATATAGTCATTTTGTAGAGATACCTCATTATGTTCGAGCTCAGAATATGTTCTACAGTATGTCAACAGGTGAATATCGGGGGGAGGGGATGGTAATTTTGTGGCTCACTTTTGTTACCATTCTTGTGGATGGATGTGTAGGTAGTGGGGAGCGGACTTGGTAATTACAACGATAAATTATCACTCACACTACCAACACTTGTTATGAATACTTTTATTCTTACAGTGTACACACAATGCATGTAGCATAGAGAGCATACTACAGAGAATTGACCCGGTAAAGATACAGTTGTTCTTTCTGCAGTAGGGCAGCTATATTATTGGAGCAAGGCGGGGTGGGGGGGGGGGGGGGGGGGGTTGAGCCAGTGTGGCTCTATGTCCCCACAGGGGCTAACTGCCGCCCCCCTCCCAACAAGTGTGGGGCATGGTGACACATTTATGTTGTGAGTGTTGTCCTAATGGCAAGGGCCAACATATCTTACACTGCCAGGTGCCTGGGCGGCTGTAAAGGGCAGCAAACAGATGATGCCAGTGGTGGAGCCGAAGGGGTGGTAGCAGTGTCTGTTGAGGTGTTGGTGGCTGGTGCTGTGTTGTGTGGTGTTGGCAAGGCTGTCAGTCTGCCGGCAGCAGTATGTGGGCTGTCAGTCATTGTTATGAAGCGCTCCAGGGCCCACACAAACAGGTAGTCGTCCAAAGAAAGAGTTAATTTCACACCTGCTATGACACTTGTAAGCAGAAGGAGCATGACCTCGAGAACATGCCATAGCCTAACTGTCTGTTGTCGAATTTGGCCATAACCACGAGTAGTGAGTCCTGTGGTGTTACAGAAATGTCTTCTGGGAGCTAGTCCTGTAGATATAGGCCTATTGTAAATTGGCTTGAGGGGCCTGGAGCTGGGGCCAGTGGAGGGCAAACACTGGGTATGTCCTCTGAAGTCCATGCTTTAGGTGGTTCAGTGGCACTGTTGTCATTTTTCCAATTTGCAAGATATCAAAATTGTTAGGTCCTAATTTCAACACCTTTTACGGGCCATTGAACACAGTGTGGAGGGTGAGTTTGATGACATCAGTCCTGAGCATGACATAAGTACACGATTGGAGGTCCTTGTGCCTAGAGGTTGTCAGTTTGGCGTGGTGGGTGTTCGTGGGATGCGGACGTGGCAGGTGTGGTCCCTGACATGTTTCACTAGGTCCGACCGGTTGACGTTCACGGGGTCAGACTTAAACTGCCAGCCCTTGTTAGTTGTAAGGGACTCGGGGCAGCCAGTGCATGCAATCCGAAGTGTGATGAAAGCTCGGACGACGCTGTCGGCAGAGATATCAGTCAGAGGTGTGGCATCTGCCAGAGGACGATGGTCTGTGTAGGTAGTAAGCCCTGGATGTCATCTCGAAAGTACTGAACCTAAAAGTCACGGTTGGAAGTTGACCAGGGAGTCACTAAGTTTCTGTGAGGAAAAACCATAGGGGTTTGGTTGCATTTATGACTTCCTGTTGTAGCACCATCCCAGTTGCCTGGTTGCTGGCATTCGCCGTTATGACCATATGGGCATCCAACTATAGGAGTGCCAGGGTAATGGTCTAAGCGAGCTCAGTTTTGATGTCTTGAAAGCTGCTGGCATATCGGGAGTCCAAGTGAGCTTATGTTTGCCTGATGTGTTCTTGCTGCCGAGTGACTCTGTGAGTGGTAGAAGTGTTTCTGTAGCATGGGGTGGATGTTGTTGGTAAAATTTAATTACCTCCTAAAAAACAGCGTAACTCTTGATAGTCCGATGGGGGTGGTAGGTTATGGATTTGGTCTATCTTCTCTGGGGTGGGGCAGGCCCGAAGCACCAACAAGGTGGCCTATGGATGTAACACATTTTTGCCAGAGTTGGCATTTGTCCTCATTGACTGCAACACCATACTCGCTAGTTTGTCGAATACTGCTTGAAGGTGTTTGTGAGATGATAATTACATCATCCATGTAAAAATAGCAAAAGGGCTTGGTAAAAAATAAGTCGTCATTAACCGTTGCCAAGTCTGGGCTTTGTTCTTTTGTCCAAAAGGCATAAAGAGGAATTCAAATAAGTCAAATGGTGTAATAATTGCTGTCTTTGGGAAGTCTTCCAAGGACACTGGGAACTGTGAATAAGCTCTTTTGCAGTCAAACACACTAAAGATGGTTGCACCAGCCAGTCCGTGGGAGAAGTCCTGAATATTGGGATTGGTGTAATTATCAATGATGGTGCATGCATTAAAATGTCTATTGTCCCCGCACAGTTGAGACATTTAATCTTTTTTCATTCTCATAGTAATCGGAGAGGCCCACGCACTGTCTGATACTTTGATGGTGCGCTCGCATAACAGGTCCTTGGCCACCTTTAGTTTGTGATGCGGTGGGACCCGTGTCGGACCGGGTATAGTATTAATTATGTGTACAGTTCCATTGTGTACAGTGTTAATCTTTTTATGGGGCTGATGTGGAGTAGCAACGGGAGGCACACTATCCAGTCGTGGAGGCAACGTCACTGTTTACATTTGATTCACTCATGATAGCAGTATCATTGTTTTTGCATGCACACTTGCGGGAGTGTTGTCACCAGAAGTAAGAGGCACCTTTGGTTCTGAAGGCCTGGCTGCATCTCGGACACGTGGCTCTCATTCCTGGTGCGACAACAGCTGTTGCTGTATAATGTGCAGTTGTGTTGTGAGCTCAGAGCAGTAGTTGCAGAGGCATTATTTAGCTGCTCATGAGCTCGCATTGGTGTGGCAGATATGCAGAGGTCAGTGTACACGCTAGTTACGGATTTAAGCTCCTCAAACAATGCCGGGCACTTAAGCATGAGGTCCAGTACTGTTTCAGAGGTAGGAGGTGGGGTTGGTGGAGTCTCGTCCGCCGGTAGGTGGTCACTGTTTACTCACAATGTAGTAGTAATGGCCTACCCAGATCTGGCAGAAGATTATAATGCCTCAAAAAATCTTCACCCACTTCTGGCTCTACAGTGTCAGCTACGAAAAATGTCCATGGGCGAGGGTGTGGTTGTCAGCTGACTGTGATAGAGGCTGCGCCTATAATGGGAATCACTGAATTGTTCACAGTGCGTAATTGTATAGCACATGGCAGTTGTATAGCTGAGGTGGCAGCGTGCTAACATCGGCACCTGTGTCAACTGGGAAGTACTCTCCGAGATGGTCGTCGTAGATGAAGAGCCATGCACTGTTGGAATATAGACGCAGGCTATAATGAGTGTTGTCATGTTTCATAGTGAGGTGACTTGAAACTGGGGAGCAGCCTGGTGCAACTGTGTCAGGCCACTCTACTAGTTTGTCTAGCTGTGGAATAGATGACAGCTGCGCACGTTGGCACTAAAGCGTGTGTGGAACCAGGAGGGTCGGTACGGCCAAGTATGCACAGCGTCCTGGCCAGATGAGTTGTTGTGACGGTTAGGCATGGGTTGATAGTTGGGCGTGAATGCAGCAGGTGGTTGTTTACATTCCACTACAAATGCAGTGCCCGAGTCCTTCGTGGTATCTAATTGTTGGTGCCCCACTGATGCGGAGTCTTGTGAGGCTACTGTGGGTGCAGCATGGAAGGACTCGCTTGAGGTCGGAGCATCTTGGGCAACTATGGATTGGCCTGGCACTGCGCACTGAGTGCTGCGCGGTGGTCTCCGTGAGCATGGCTGGTGTGCAGGCTGTCCCGAACTGGCTGTAAATGCAACCGGTGTTAACATCCGTGCCAGAGCCGATGCAAGTGCTCATCAAGGCATGATGTTGTGTGAGGGCAAGCATACAGTTAGCAAGGTGTAACCAGGTTTCCGACGGTTTGTCGTCACGCGTTAGCATGGGTGTCTGTACTTTTTCAGGCAGCTTGAGAAGCCATAGTGACCAGAGAGCATGAGCTGGTAAGAGGTTTGTATTGATTCGGAGGTGTTACCTGCGCCATAGTGCTCACGGGATATCATGGCCCAGTGACATCTCAGTGATCGCTAGGTGGAATTGTTGTTCAGGATGTGTCTTTGCTGTCTCGTATCTGTCAGTGGTTGTTATGTGCAATAGCAGGTAACTTTGAAGATTGGTATTGGTTGTGGAGGTGGTTCAAAAGTGCCAAAAACGTGTCGTAGTTGTCTGTGATCCCGGCTGACTGCATCATGCACTTGCAGAGTGTGCACCATACTTGAGGAGAATCAACTTGTAGCAGTGAAAGTTGTAACTTGGTGTGTGGCTGGTGGTAATCTGCCTGATGGTGAGGGACCGGAACCAGTTTAGGGTTGTCATAATCGTGCAGATTCGTGAATACTGTCTGGTGGCGCAGATAGACGTGGCAGCTGGCGTCGCACTGCAGTAGTTGTGGTAGGTGTGTTGGTGATGCAGGTTCCGTGACTGATTATCACGGGATGCGGTGATGGTGTCCCATCTGGTGTATTGGCTTTGTGGAGGACAGCATCATAGCAGGTTACCAACAAACATGGCATGGTGGATGTGTGGCAGTCGTGGTGGATGGCACATCGGTGTAGGTCACCCAACACGGAGGCTGTTGTAGGGACTCCTTGTGTTCCCATGGTGTGTGGGTCATAGTTGAATTCAGGCATACTGTTTTGATATGCTGTGGTCGCAAGGTGTGAAAACACTATGTGGTAGCAGGTAGACATATTGTGCCTGCTTGTTGAGTGATGTCATGTGGCAAGCGTGGCCCAGAGCATGGTGCAACTGTTGTCGATGTGACATTGTCTAAATATCTGTTCTCTGCAGTGAAGGCAGTCCTATATGGCGGCAGTTGTTTGTCAACAATTGCAGTGCTCTGGAGCGCACCCGTAATGTGGTATGTTGCACATGGAATGTCAGCATGCGCTGAGTCATTAGAATGAAAATGAGAGCGATGTAGGTAGTGGGGAACAGATGTGGTAATTATGACGATAAATAATCACTCACACTCCCGTCATTTACTATGAATACTTTTATTCTTTCAGCGTATACACGATTGTGTAGCATAGAGCATGTACTATGGAGAACTGATATGGCAAAGATAATGTTCTTGCTGTGGTAGGGCAGCGATATTACTGGGAGATGGAGCCAGTGGTTCTATGTCCCCACAGATGCGCTGCGTGCTTTTTTTCAATTCAGTGGAACCAGCTTTTTGTTCAGGGCCTCCATAGTAAATTAGAGTTAAAATGGAAGATAACTCAGCTGCTAGTTCTGTGTAGAATATGACAGGGATAGTATCAGGCCTTGGTTAATTGTAATGATTTTAAATTGCATTGCAGTGCCATACACAGGGTATTACAGAAGCATCTGATTCCATGCGTCTACTTTGAAACGACGCCATCAATATGGCGGAAATGGCTATTCGAGCGCATACGAAATGATGACAATGACATCACTACATACACACACTAACACACGGGCCAGAATTAAAAATGACATAATAACATCTCATCTAGAAATAAAATGAAACTAACAGGACAACCATGGAAAATTGGGGGTTAAGGCACGGACAAGCTAGGTATACAACAAGAAAAAAAGCACCACAGCATACCAAAATAAATAGTATAAAAAATTTTAATTTCAACATTTCACTACACCAACAAAACCACAGCAATTGGCATTTCCCTTGAGCTATCGATACCAAAAAGCCAACACCTACAGCTCCTAAAAGTGGAATTGGACATTTACCTTGACCTATATAGCTCAACCGCCACTATTGGTACCCAAAACCCAGCACCTTCAACACCAAAAAGTGGAACCAAATTCTCAATGTGTCAAAAAATCAAATACCCCACATTCACTAGATCAATTAAAACACAACAGACCTACCATAAATATACAACACACAGAAAAACACAATTTCTATAGAATAAAACCAAAACAAAAATGATTTTCCAACAAAAGCCTCTGGAAAAAAAAGAAACTACAACAACCACCTTAATAACTTACTGAAAACACTTCTTCTAACCACATTACAGCACCAACTACCTAAAGTAAAAAACCACGTTAGCACTATGACAACCAAAACCCAAATGAAATCAATACTACCGCATGTTAAACTCAGCATGTCCATGTCCACCCCCAGAGGGCACAATCAAATACAACAACACAACATCTACAAACACAACCAATTTGAAAACTCCTTGCCGTAGTGACATCGAACACCGCAATTACGTCATGGGACGAAGCAGACGGGTGGAATTGGATGCTTTAGCTGACCCCACACATACCACTCATCTTTGATGTTGCATGAGAAGTATGTTGGGTGCTGCTTCTGTTGTTTTATTAGTAAAAGAACTTCTAAGACCGAAGATTATCATCTCAACTTTTTGATCCCCCCCCCCCCAGTTTCATCTCCTGTGACATCCATAACCACCTGGACTCTTTTTACCTCTGATGTCACTGATGGCTTTTATGTATGACCAGAATTTCTCAGTGTTTTGTGTGAGGTCTTTTGGTAAGGTTCTGCCGTGGTGCTCACTGAATGATTCATATGTTGCGCTCTTGACAGCCAAATGTGTCATTCTGTGTCTCGTCTGTAGCCATAGGCTTTGTTTTAGACATATTAAGTCACTATTTCCTTATTAATTTCCATAAGATGACTATACTGTCGAGGGTCCTTCCCATCATTAACTAGGTACACATCTATTAAACTATTTTGTTAAACTTCAGCTACAGTTCTACATGCTCCTGGTGGGAGATAAATACGAGTACTTTGAGTTCCTCTTTGAGATATGACATGATTGCTTCTTTAAACCTAACTTATTAAAGATTTAAATATGTGTATTTAATTTAGCTGGTAACATTAAAGGCTTATGGTTACCATCCCTGCTTTAGGTATTACTAGATCAGTACTCTTATATCTCCAGCTATAATTAAATTCAATTACTTTTCGATAATAGGATAAAGGCTTTTAAAAGAATAATAGCAATATCAAACAATAGTAGTTACAATACCCTTTGTACCATAAACAATCAGAGTCAGGAAAATAATATATGGAAATTGTTTAGATAAAAGAATAATATATTTTATTCTCTTCATCTGTAAATGATAGGAATTAAATCTCGAATCTAATTAACAAAATATAGATAATTGATCATTTAGCATTGTTAGAAAGCTTATTTCTGCAATTTCAATAATAATGTGATTTTTGTGTGTTTAGAAAGTGTCTTAAATTTGTTTTAGCAAAGTAGGGAATATTGTAGAGTGTTTGATAATGTTGTTAAACTATTTCATATTATAAATTGTGTTTTGCATTATTATAACCAGTAGTACATTGTAGGAAGAGTATAAATACTCGGCCTCAAGTATTGTTTGGGCGGTGACAGATCTGTGCATACAGTTGAGATAAGTTCTTGGTGCATGATTTAGGTTTGGATTTACAGTAGTTGGACATTGTCTAAAGCAGCATATTAGAACAGTGCAGTGACAGATTATTTTGGAGTGTTAAACAGTTTGATTTAATATCGCAAAAGGCAGAATGGTATGTGACTTTATATTCGTACTTTGTTGAGTATTAGTGTTGAACAATGCAATGGACCTCCCACATGCATTTCTATCATATAACTGCATCTGGACTATTTAATATCGCCAGTGTAGTTTGTGCTACCATCCGTTAGCTGTAGTAGTAACAATGAGGCTTATTACACCAAAGATTGATCATGAGCTCATAAGATACAGGTTTTGAAGTGAATAAATTTACATACTTACTTTACTTCAGTTGTGGCCTATATCATTGTCGTGAAATCCATTGTGGTATCTTGTATTTATTGAAAAAGTATATTTTAGCTCATGTATGCAGTCATTGAGGGACACCGAAGGCAAGGTATTCACAGGTATTTAAACCATTTCTTAACTACTCACTAACTAGTGGGACATTACAAGCTGCCAAAAGCCTTGCCGCAGTGGTAACACCATTTCCCATCAGATCACCGAAGTTAAGTGCTGTCGGGACTGGCTAACACTTGGATGGGTGACTGTTTCGTCTGCCAAGTGCTGTTGACAAGCGGGTGCACGCAGCCTGTGTGAGGCAAATTGAGGAGCTACTTGATTAAGAAGTCGCAGCTCTGGTCACAAAAACTGACAATGGCTGGGAGAGCAGCAGAGACTGCATGCCCCTTTACATCCGCATACAATGATGCCTGTAGGCTGAGGATGACACAGCAGTCAGTCAGTACCGTTAGAGTCTTCCAAGGCCTTTTCGGGCAGAGTTATTTAATTTAGCTGCCTTTCATACTCTAGTTGTCAGTGTAGGTATAATTGCCTTTTGGTCACTGAGACCAGTTTCAAAACGGGCATTCTGGAAGAGCTTGGATATATTTGTTGCAATTAATTCTAATATATTTCCACCGGCCCATGGACCATGCCGTTGGTGGGGAGGCTTGCGTGCCTCAGCGATACAGATAGCCGTACCATAGGTGCAACCACAACAGAGGGGTATCTGTTGAGAGGCCAGACAAATGTGTGGTTCCTGAAGAGGGGCAGCAGCCTTTTCAGTAGTTGCAAGGGCAACAGTCTGGATGATTGACTGACCTGGCCTTGTAACAATAACCAAAACGGCCTTGCTGTGCTGGTACTGCGAACGGCTGAAAGCAAGGGGAAACTATGGCCGTAATTTTTCCCGAGGGCATGCAGCTTTACTGTATGATTAAATGATGATGGCGTCCTCTTGGGTAAAATATTCCGGAGGTAAATAGTCCCCCATTCGGATCTCCGGGCGGGGACTACTCAAGAGGATGTCATTATCAGGAGAAAGAAAACTGGCGTTCTATGGATCGAAGCGTGGAATGTCAGATCACTCAATCGGGCAGGTAGGTTAGAAAATTTAAAAAGGGAAATGGATAGGTTAAAGTTAGATATAGTGGGAATTAGTGAAGTTCGGTGGCAGGAGGAACAAGACTTCTGGTCAGGTGACTACAGGGTTATAAACACAAAATCCAATAGGGGTAATGCAGGAGTAGGTTTAATAATGAATAGGAAAATAGGAATGCGGGTAAGCTACTACAAACAGCATAGTGAAGGCATTATTGTGGCCAAGATAGATACGAAGCCCACACCTACTACAGTAGTACAAGTTTATATGACAACTAGCTCTGCAGATGACGAAGAAATTGATGAAATGTATGATGAAATAAAAGAAATTATTCAGATAGTGAAGGGTGACGAAAATTTAATAGTCATGGGTGACGCATTCGCTAGTAGGAAAAGGGAGGGAAGGAAACGTAGTAGGTGAATATGGATTGGGGGATAGAAATGAAAAAGGAAGCCGCCTGGTAGAATTTTGCACAGAGCACAACTTAATCATAGCTAACACTTGGTTTGAGAATCATGAAAGAAGGTTGTATACATGGAAGAACCCTGGAGATACTAAAAGGTATCAGATAGATTATATAATGGTATGACAGAGATTTAGGAACCAAGTTTTTAATTGTAAGACATTTCCAGGGGCAGATGTGGACTCTTACCACAATCTATTGGTTATGAACTGTAGATTAAAACTGAAGAAACTGCAAAAAGGTGGGAATTTAAGGAGATGGGACCTGGATAAACTGAAAGAACAAGAGGTTGTACAGAGTTTCAGAGAGAGCATAAGGGAACAATTGACAGTAATGGGGGATAGAAATACAGTAGAAGAAGAATGGGTAGCTTTGAGGGATGAAGTAGTGAAGGCAGCGGAGGATCAAGAAGGTAAAAAGACGAGGGCTGCTAGAAATCCTTGGGTAACAGAAGAAATATTTAACTTAATTGATGAAAGGAGAAAATATAAAAATGCAGTAAATGAAGCAGGCAAAAAGGAATACAAACGTCTCAAAAATGAGATCGACAGGAAGTGCAAAATGGCTAAGCAGGGATGGCAAGAGGACAAATGTAAGGATGTAGAGGCTTATTTCACTAGGGGTAAGATAGATACTGCCTACAGGAAAATTAAAGTGACTTTTGGAGATAAGAGAACCACTTGTATGAACATCAAGAGCTCAGATGGAAACCCAGTTCTAAGCAAAGAAGGGAAAGCAGAAAGGTGGAAGGAGTATATAGAGGATTTATACAAGGGCGATGTACTTGAGGACAATATTATGGAAATGGAGGAGGATGTGGGTGAGGATGAGATGGGAGATGCGATACTGCGTGAAGAGTTTGACAGAGAATTGAAAGACCTGAGTCGAAACAAAGCCCCCGGAGTAGACAACATTCCATTGGAACTACTGACGGCCTTGGGAGAGCCAGTCATGACAAAACTCTACCATCTGGTGAGCAAGATGTATGAAACAGGCGAAATACCCTCAGACTTCAAGAAGAATTTAATAATTCCAATCCCAAAGAAAGCAGGTGTTGACAGATGTGAAAATTACCGAACAATCAGTCTAATAAGCCGCAGCTGCAAAATACTAACACGAGTACTTTACAGACGAATGGAAATACTAGTAGAAGCCGACCTCGGGGAAGATCAGTTTGAATTCCGTAGAAATACTGGAACACGTGAGACAATACTGACCTTACGACTTATCTTAGAAGAAAGATTAAGGAAAGGCAAACCTACGTTTCTAGCATTTGTAGACTTAGAGAAAGCTTTTGACAATGTTGACTGGAATACTCTCTTTCAAATTCTGAAGGTGGCAGGGGTAAAATACAGGGAGCGAAAGGCTATTTACAATTTGTACAGAAACCAGATGGCAGTTATAAGAGTCGAGGGACATGAAAGGGAAGCAGTGGTTGGGAAAGGAGTGAGACAGGATTGTAGGCTCTCTCCGATGTTATCCAATCTGTATATTGAGCAAGCAGTAAAGGAAACAAAAGAAAAATTCGGAGTAGGTATTAAAATCCAGGGAGAAGAAATAAAAACTTTGAGGTTCGCCGATGACATTGTAATTCTGTCAGAGACAGCAAAGGACTTGGAAGATCAGTTGAACGGAATGGACAGTGTCTTGAAAGTAGGGTATAAGATGAACATCAACAAAAGCAAAACGAGGATAATGGAATGTAGTCATATTAAGTCGGGTGATGCTGAAGCAATTAGATTAGGAAATGAGACACTTGAAGTAGTAAAGGAGTTTTGCTATTTGGGGAGCAAAATAACTGATGATGGTTGAAGTAGAGAGGATATAAAATGTAGACTGGCAATGGCAAGGAAAGCGTTTCTGAAGAAGAGAAATTTGTTAACATCGAGTATATATTTAAGTGTCAGGAAGTCATTTCTGAAAGTATTTGTATGGAGTGTAGCCATGTAAGGAAGTGAAACATGGACAATAAATAGTTTGGACATGAAGAGAATAGAAGCTTTTGAAATGTGGTGCTACAGAAGAATGCTGGTAGGTTGCAGTAGGTACTGGGAGATGAAGAAGCTTGCACAGGATAGAGTGGCATGGAGAGCTGCATCAAACCAGTCTCAGGACTGAAGACCACAACAACAACAACAACGACAACAACATATTTCCACCATGAGTGGTCTCCTGAACTATCTGCTCTAGGTACATATACATCTACATACATAGTTTGCAAGCCACCGTACTGTGCATGACAGAGGGTATGTTGAACCATTACTAGTCATTTCCTTTCCTATTCCACTTGTAACTAGATTGAGGTAACAATGGCTGTCTGTATGCCTTCGTGCGAGTCCTAATTTCTCTTATCTTTCTTTGTGGTCCCTACACAAAATGTACATTGGCAACGGTAGGGCCATTCCACTGTCAGCTTCAAATGATGCTCTAAATTTTCTCAGTGGCATTCCTCAAAAAGAATGTTACCTTCCCTTGAGAGATTCCGATTTAAGTTCCCGAAGCATGTCTCTAATATGTGCGTGCTGTGGAACCTACCGGTAGCAAATCCAACAACCTGCCTCTGAGTTGCTTTGTTGTCTTCCTTTAATCTGACCCGGTGGGAATCCATAACACTCAAGCAGTGCTTAAAAATAGATCACACTAATGTCCTATGTGTGGTCTCCTTTACAGATGAACCACACTTTCCCAAAATTCTCTCAAAAAATCAACTCACCTTCCATAACACAATCCTGACCTGCTGGTTCCATTTCATATCAGTTGCAATGTTACACCCATGTATTCAAATGACGTGACTGTGTCAAGCAGGACACTACTAACGTTGTATCCAAATGTTACATGTTTGTTTTTTCTACTCTGTTGTATTAACTAAATTTAGATCTAGCTGCCATTGATCACATCAACTAGAAATTTTGTCCAAGTCATCTTGTATCCTCCTACAGTCACTCAACTGTGTCACCTTACCATACACCACAGCATCACCAGCAAACAGCCACAGATTGCTGCCCACCGTATCCACCAAATCATTTATGTGCACAGAGAGTGATAGCAGTCCTATTGCATTTCCCTTGGCACTCCTGATGTTACCCTTGTCTCTAATGAACACTCACTGCTGAGGATGACATACTGAGTTCTGTAACTTATGAAGTCTTCAAGCTCTACATCGTTACATTTGTCCTCTAGCCTTCGCTGCTTAGCCATTTTGCACTTCCTATCGATCTCATTTTTTGAGACGTTTGTATTCCTTTTTGCCTGCGTCACTTACTGCATTTTTGTTTTTTCTCCTTTCATCAATTAAATTCAATATATCTTCTGTTACCCAAGGATTTCTACTAGCCCTCATTTTTTACCTAGCTGCTTGATCCTCTGGCGCCTTCACTATTTCATCTTTCAAAGCTATCCATTCTTTTTCTACTGTATTTCTTTCCCCCATTCTTGCCAATCATTCCATAATGCTCTCCCGGAAACTCTGTACTACCTCTGGTTCTTTCAGTTTATCCAGGCCCCTTCTCCTTAAATTCCCTCCTTCCTGCAGTTTCTTCAGTTTTAATCTACAGTTCATAACCAATAGATTGTGGTCAGAGTCCACATCTGGTCCTGGAAATGTCTTACAATTTAAAACCAGGTTCCTAAATCTCTGTCTTACCATTGTATATAATCTATCTGAGTGTTTACATTTCCTTCTCTTCCTTTTCTTACTATCGAATTCCAGTCACCCATCTTAATCTTACTGAAACTTATTTTATGGCCTACAGCCATATTTGTTCTGTTCATATGATCCATCCTATGTTGAAGAACTTCTGGATCCATAGCTAAGAAAACAATGTCAGTGTGTGATTACATGCAAGATTTAAGTACTTATTATGTGTTTATTGAGGCGTTGATTGGTTTAAAAATTCACAAATAAGCTTTAAATTGTCACTGAACTTCTGGACAGTCTCTGTCCTTAGAGCAGACAGACGAAAGAAAGAAATAGAAACGACGCACACAGATGAATGCTAAAACCATACTGGAGAGTCTTTACTGTGAAAGAATAATTTCTTTGAACAATGACTGTGTACATACATAAATCAGTTGATAACGCTCCAGTTTAGAAATATTTGAAAATGGCTAAGAGACTACAAGCAGTTCAAGGACTCCAAACAAAACATGATTTTGGTCATACAGATTCCAGTCTGTTGGGAGGCATACTTGTCTGTCTAAACTGGAGAAGATTGCGGTTTTAGATTCAAATTCATCCACAAAAACAAGCCAAAATACAGTTACATAGTCAATAATTTCCACCCCTCATATATCACAGCTACTGGAGGTGACCTTAAACGAAGCACTTTGTGTGTGTGTGTGTGTGTGTGTGTGTGTGTGTGTGTGTGTGTGTTTTGTTCGAGTTCAAGCTGGAGAGCAGGAAATTGGTTTACATTTATAATAAAATATAATATGGACTGGGGGCAAGGAATGAAAGGGGAAGCCGCTCAGTAGAATTTTGTACAGAGTATAACTTAATCATTGCTAACAGTTGGTTTAAGAATAATGAAACAAGGGTGTATACGTGGAAGAGGCCAGGAGACACTGGAAGGTTTCAGATAGATTATATACAAAGGTAAGACAGAGATTTAGGAACCAGAACCAGATGTGGACTCTGACCACAATTTATTGCATAAGAACTGTAGATTAAAACTGAAGAAACTGCAGAAAGGTAGGAATTTAAGGTGGTGGGGCCTTTATAAACTGAAAGAACCAGAGGTTATAGAGAGTTTCAGATAGAGAGAGAGTATTAGGGTACGATTGACAAGAACAGGGGAAAGAAATACAGTAGAATAATGGGTGGCTTTGAGAGATGGAATAGTGAAAGCAGCAGAGGATCAAGTAGGTAAAAAGACGAGGGCTGCTAGAAATCCTTGGGTAACAGAAGATATGTTGAATTTAATTGATGAAAGGAGAAAATATAAAAACATAGTAAATGAAGCAGGTGAAAAGGAATACAAACATCTCAAAAATGAGATCGACAGGAAGAGCAAAATGGCTAAGCAAGAATGGCTAGAGGGCAAATGTAAGGATGTAGAAGCATGTATCACTAGGGGTAAGATAGATACTGCCTACAGGAAAATTAAAGAGACCTTTAGAGAAAAGAGAACCATCTGTATGAATATCAAGAGCTCAGCTGGACAACCCTTCCTAAGCAAAGAAGGGAAAGCAGAAAGGTGGAAGGAATATATAAAAGGTCTATACAAGGGCTATGTACTTGAAGGCAATATTATGGAAATGGAAGAGGATGTAGATGAAGATGAAATGGCGGAGACGATACTGTATGAAGAATTTGACAGAGCTCTAAAAGACCTAAGTCGAAAGAAGGCCCCGAGAGTATACAACATTATGTTAGAACGACTGATAGCCTTGGTAGAGGCAGCCTTGATAAAACTGTTCCATCTGGTGAGCAAGATGTATGAGAGAGGCGAAATACCCCCAGACTTCAAGAAAAATGTAATACTTCCAGTTCCAAAGAATGCAGGCATTGACAGGTGTGCAAGTTACCAAACTATCAGTTTAATAAGTCACGGCAACAAAATACTATCGCAAATTCTTTACAGACAAATGGAAAAACTGGTCAATGCTGCCCTTGAGGAGGATCAGTTTGAATTCCATAGAAATGTTGGAACACGCAAGGCAATACTTACCCTATGACTTATCTTAGAAGACATGCTGAGAATAGGCAAAGCTATGTTTCTAGCATTTGTAGACTTAGAGAAAGCTTTTGACAATGTTGACCGGAATACTGTCTTTCAAATTTTGAAGGTGGCAGGGGCGAAATACAGGGAGCAAAATGCTATTTACAATTTGTACAGAAACCAGATGGCAGTTACAAGAGTCGAGGGGCATGAAAGGGAAGCAGTGGTTGAGGAGGGTGTGAGACCAGTTTGTTGCCTATCCCCGATGTTATTCAATCTGTATATTGAGCAAGAATTAAAGGAAACAAAAGAAAAATTTGGAGTAGGAATTAAAATCTATGGTCAAGAAATAAAAACTTTGAGGTTTGCCGACGACATTGTAATTCTGTCAGAGACAGCAAAGGGCATGGAAGAACAGTTGAACGGAATGCACATTGTCTTGAAGGAGGTTATAAGATGAGCATCAACAAAAGCAAAACAGGGATAATGGAATGTAGTAGAATTAAATCAGGTGATGCAGAGGGTATTAGATTAGATCAGACAATGAGACACTTAAAGTAGTAAAGGAGTTTTGCTATTTGGGGAGCAAAATAACTGATGATGGTCGAAGTAGAGAGAATATAAAATGTAGACTGGCTATGGCAAGGAAAACATTTCTGAAGAAGAGAAATTTTGTAACATCGAGTATAGATTTAAATGTCAGGAAGTTTTTTCTGAAAATATTTATATGGAGTGTAGCCATGTACGTAAGTGAGGCATGGACGATAAGCAGCTTATACAAGAAGAGAATAGAAGCTTTTGAAATGTGGTGCTACAGAACAATGCTGAATGGGTAGATCATGTAGCTAATGAAGAGGTACTGAAAAGAATTCAAGAGAAGAGGAATTTGTGGCACAACTTGACTAGAAGGAGGGGTTGGTTGATAGGACATGTTCTGAGGCATCAAGGGATCACCAATTTAGTTCTGGGGGGAAGCGTGGATGGTAAAAATCGTAGAGGAAGACAAAGAGATGAATGTGCTATGCAGATTCAGAGGGATGTAGGTTGCAGCAGTTTTCAGAGATGAAGAGGTTTGCACAGGATAGAGTAGCATGGGGAACTGTATCAAACCAATCTCTTGACTGAAGACCACAACAACAATAATTATGGGTATTTGATTTAGTGTTTTTGGTTACTTAAATTGGCTTTCAAATCACCTACATGATAATGTGTACCTCAATTCATTTATGTTGTTGCATGCAAATTTAGAAGCACCAAAGTATTCATTATATGTGTGATTATCACACGTCTACATCTACCTCCACAAATCACGTTATGGTGTGTGGTAGAAGGTACTTTGTGTACCTTTGTCTCCCCCCCCCCCCTTTCTTGTCTATTGTGTATGGTTCACATGTAGAATGACTGCTTGTAAGTCTCTGTGTGGGCTTCGACTTTTCTAATTTTGTGTTGATGGTCTTCTTTCAAGATATACTTTTAGAACGAAGCAATATACTGCTTGACTCTTTTAGGAACCTATGCTCTCAGAACTTTTAACATTAAAGCATACCATGATACACACCTGTAAGAAATATTGATTACACCTATAAAATTGTTAAAATGTTTTAAATTTCATTAAGGAGTAAAGGTAACAACTCACTAAATAGTAGAGGTACTTGTTGTTCAAAAGCCAGATAAACAATATTGAGAACTTCCCTAGGTTTAGAATGAATCCTTTTTCGTGGCTCATAGAAAACACACACACACACACACACACACACACACACACGTACACGTACACCTACATGGACAACATTATGGCTGCTGATTTCATGGAGTCATCTGATTTCATTGTGCTGGCACCTAGACGTGGCAGGCAGGTGTTTTTTTTTGTGTGTGTGTGTGGGGGGGGGGGGTGGGGCAAGGTGTTGTTGGAGTGGGTGAGGGAGCAGAGGATATGGGGAACAGATGGGAGTATTGGGGAAATGTGCATGACTGTTGGGAAGGAAGGGTAACAGGATGCATTGGATTGGGGAAATGTGGCTGGGATGGAAGGGCAACAGGATGCATTGGATAAAAATATGCAGGTAGAGTTTTGTGTAATGCACGCAGACTTTGAGTAGTTAGTTGGGGGTGGAGTGGGGTGGGAGGGGGGGGGGCAGCTGGAACAGCAGAGGGGGAGACTGTGAGGAGGAAGATGTGGCTGCAGGATAAGTGAAGTTAGTGTCCTGGGAAAGGGGTCTAGTGGAAATTGAGGATAGGAGGATTTTCGTAACACAGTGGAACTGGGGTTGGGAGGAAGGGATCACATATTTGTTTACCGCCTCCAGTATGAACAATTTAAAATCAGTGTTATCTTTTTTTGAAGTTATTTCTATTTTTCGCTTACCTTTATTTAAGTGACCTGTAATCTGTATTTGTTGGTGTAACTCTGTCATTACATTTTCAGGTTACTGATGTAGGTGATGCAATGATACTCAAGCGGCTGTTTGTAGAACTTTTCAACAACGGTGTAGTGGTTGTTGCAACAAGTAACAGAGCTCCTGATGATCTCTACAAGAACGGTCTTCAGAGATCGAATTTTGTACCCTTCATTGGTGTACTGAAAGAACGCTGTGAAATAGCAAATCTTGATTCTGGAGTGGACTATCGTCTGAAATCAATTGCTGACAAAGAAAAAACATACTTTGTGTAAGTGTGAAAACTCCCATTCCATAACCATGTTTAAAAAATTATTAGGCTAATAATAACACTACAGTGGTTTGAGGAGCATGATAGTGAACTCAAATAGATAGTCTTGGCCACCAAATTTGTCCGATCTGAACCTGGTGGAACAACTCTGGGACACTACCATGTGACAGCTAAGTGCCTGCAAACCAGTGGTTCATAATTTAAGGGAATTGTGTGACCTGCCTGTAGGCATCTGATGCCACATTCCTATCAAAACCAATAAAGCACTTGTCAAATCTGTGCCATACAGAATTGCTGCTGTGTTGTGTTCCAGAAATGGACCACACTATTAATTAAGTTGTCATTGTGTTTTGGCTTGTCAGTGTATATTCTTAGGTCATGTTACTTGATTCTTTCACCACTGTTTTGTATTAGGTTGGTGCACAAGTTCATAAGTTCCGTAAGTTTAATAAACACAACACGTACACATAACAGATACTTTTGTTATTACTAACATATTCTTCTTCACTATTTACAACAGTCTTCCAATGCTGTGGTAACTTTTCAATTCCTCAGCTGTAGAGATCACATAGTTTTGAGACGAAGAACTTGTCAAACTATGTTCAGAGTGCATTTTCATATGGAAAGGTAGTTCCTTGAAGGTTGTTTGATTGAGAGCAGAAAAAATGAAAATTGGAGGTCACAAGATCGGGTAAATGGAAATACTGTGTGGCTAGGACCTCTCGTCAGGTAGACTGTTCACCTGGTGCAAGACTTTCGAGTTGACGCCACTTCTGGTGACTTGCGTATCAATGGGAATGAAACGATGATGATAAGGACAACACAACATCCAGTCCCTGAATGGAGAAAATCTCGACCCAGCCGGGAATTGAACCCGGGTCGTTAGGTATGACATTCTGTTGAGTTGACCACTCAGCTACCAGGGGTGGACGCAAGATCAGGTGAAAAAATTGGGTGCTGAATTACGGCAAAACGTGGGCAGACATTATTGTGGAGTAGTACTGCTTCATGCAGCCTTCCTGGTTGTTGTTCTTGGATTGCATCTGTATGACTTCTCAGGTGTTGTCAATAAATGTCAGCATTGATTGCTACATCACAGAGAAGCAGTTCATAGCACACCACCCAGTCACTGACCCACCAGATGCATAACATTATCTTTTGTTGATGCATACAAGTCTTTGTGCAGGTCGTTGCTGCTTTGTTTGGGCTCAACCATTCCTCTCTTTTCCTTATGTTAACATGAAGACACCAATTCTCATCATCAGTATGGGTACAGAGTAGAAATGATTGGTGTTGTTCACAAGCCAGCTGATGATGAGCAGGAAGAGATGCACATATGGTTAGCTGCTGATTTTTGTGATTTTGGCTTGGAGCATGCGATTCCCATACAGCTGATTTTGAAACCTTCCCCACTGCACGCTATTTTGCATGATAGTGGAATGATCACAGTTCATTACATTTGCCAGTTCTCGAGTACACTGACATGGGTCATTGTAAATTAGTGCATTTACACAACCTTCACTAAATCCTGAAGGTCTTCCTGAATGTGGAGAGTCTAAACAATCCTCCTGAAAATGATAAAACCATTTTCTTGCTCACTCTGTCCTATACACGGCACAAATGTTTCTGGCTGCCTCAGTTGCTGTCACCCCTCTATTGAACTCAAACAGCAGAATATGCCTGAAATGTTCAAAATTTTTTATCACCCACAGCTCCACTCACTGTCTCCAAATGATAATATGTGAAATCAAATAGCAGCAGTGAATTACAAGTATAAATGACACTTGGTAAATAAACTCGTAGAAACTGGACTGCCGACATGCAAAATAAAAACATTACGGACTTACGCACCAACCTAATAGAAACATTTCATATTTACAAAACGGGTTGTGGAGGGGGGGCTAAATGTTGTACAGTAGAACTACATGTTTTATATTCTTTTTGTATAAACACAAGATCTGGAAATCAGGGAATATCAAATGTGTCAGTAAAATGAGGGAAAAATCAGGGGATTTGAAGAAAACACTGGAAAAATTAATTTTTCGCCCCAGTAAATGAAATGTTTTGTTTACTGAGAAGTCATACATCGTCACTGGCTGGGCGCAACTGAGTACATGTGACACTTCCCTACTCCCTCATTCTTACTTCTTCTCCCCTTCCTACTATTCCCCTCTGCTTGCAGTTAGTGCTGCCACCCTTTTTTGCCACTAGCCTTCAGCTGCTGATGAGAGTCAGTGAGGCTTGAGGAGTGGTTTTGTTTGGGTCTGATTCTCGGAGATTGACACAGCAACCGGAGACAGAAGTCATGTGCATGAGTTTTCTGAGTGACTGTATGAATCTATGTGTGCTCTCGTTTTCTGACAAAGGATATGGCCGAAAATTTAATTGTGTGAGTATGATTCTCTTTTCTACGTGCCTGTCTGTGGCTCAGCGATCATCTTTACAGTGAGTTGCCACCTGTCACCATCATTATTATTGATTCTCTGAGAGTACTTGCACAAGTTACCTGTCACACTTAACCACTTTGGTCTCATTTCATTGAGATGGTGTCTGTGACACGTGAATAGCTGGCCATGTGAGTAGATTTAGGCACATTAGAAGCAATACTCAGCTTACAATTAACTCTTGACAAATGGCTAACAAAGGCTCAAGACGTGCATATTGCCTTCATCAACTTGGTAAAAGACTTTGACAAATATCTCAGGAAAGTGTGGTGCTGTACAGAAGCGAAATGTGGACACAAAGTGATAGGTTGAGACGTGGAACTAGTGCAGAATTCTCAAGATTTCATTGGTAGGGAAGGAATCAAATGAAGAAGTGCTCCACAGAATGTGGGAAGAGAAGCCATCTCTCTCACAAGGGGCAGCCATCTGCTGGGACATGATGGTATCATTAACAGTATCACTGAGAGGACAATAGAAATGAAGAACACAAGAGACTAGAGTACATCAACAATATCATGGAGAATACCAGCTGCACCACCCATACTGTCAAGAGAAAGGCCAATGACAGACATTTGTGACAAGCTACTGCTAACCAACCTGTGGTTGAGGGCGTAAGAAGATGACTTGTGCTGGTATGTGAGACCTTGATTTGAAATACAGTCCTTTTTTCCTCAAATATTTTGATTATTATTATTATTATTATTATTATTATTATTATTATTATTTGCATTTTATGACATTCTTTGGACCACTCTAACCAACTTTATACAAAAAGTTTTTCAGTTTCCTGTCAGCCCAGTACTTCTTCATTCTCTTGGATCTCATCCTTCTTTCTTAATTGGAAATCACCCTTCCTATTGTCTGCGTATTGATTCTCGTTTGCAGTCTGGTTTGTTTGTCTGTGAGTTTCCTAATTTTGTCAGTTTTGTATCTTATGTCTTCCAGTGTAATCTGTAGCTGAAACCATATCTTCCTGGACTTCTGTAATCCACGTAATGTTGCACTTACTATTCCACAATTTTTCTATTATTCTTCTGTTCTTTGATGTTCTAATTAGATGTCCGAAAAATTAAATGCAGCAAGGTGATTTTGAACGGTTTTGTCGTTATTTTGGTTATAACTTTTGTATATATTGGTAGATTAAATTGATTGTTATGGAAGTGGTAGGGTATATGTGTAACGAATAAAATATCCCCGAACCAGAAAGTGTATGTGTAGGTATATTTATCTGAGGCAGTTAAATAGTGTCCAAAGTCACTCCATGGATTGGGGCGATTTCGGACACATGTGTTTTTTAAATGTGTGTCGAAAGTTAAAGTATATAGAGGGCAAATTCGGACAGTTACTGCCTTTTTTAAAAAAAATTCTGCCTGCTTTTTATTTGATTTTGGTGACATTTTACACATTTTAAGGGAGCTCTTTGTTGCGAATAAGTGATATGGAATGATATAATGAATTTTATATATTACAGATAAGTTTTTATTTTGCAAGAATTTAAATAAACAGTCTCTTTGTTCACTTCTGCATGAGCTCATTTAATATTTTCACTTAAGCGAATGGAAAGATCATCTGACTGTCGTTTGAGGAATAAATGCACCCATTCTTCTCCTGGCAAGATATTATGAAATTTCTTCTCTTTTTGGCTAGATTTATCAAGGTAGCTTTTAACTAAATATCTAATATCCAATTTAGTGAAGGGAAATCCCCAATGTGCAGCCCTCAAGATATCTTGCTTCAACATTTATATAACTTCTTTATTTAGCACTGGCTGTCCTCCCACTTTTTTCAGATGTGCTTCCTGCACTTTATTTTGTAGGGTTGATTTAGGTATACCATACAAATCGCATGCTTTTCTGTATGCTAATTTACCACTCTGTATATCACAAACAGCTTTATCTAAAAGTTCCGGTTCATGATTGCACCATACTGTAGCATCTTTCCTGCTCTTATACGTTCTTGGCATTGTCCGGAATCACCCCACACAGGACACAGTTTTACAAAAACCTTCTTATTTTATAACCTTGCACGAGAAACTCGACAAACTTGTACAGAAATTGTCTCAATGCTGTTAGCTACTGAGCGCGTCGACAATTACCGTTACAATAACTTCCCACTTGGAGCAACAATAGAAAGTTTCCACTTTACGAAAATGCATGGATTTTTAACACTGAGACTGTTCGTCAATTATTCACCTAGGGAAACAATTGATGCAAAATAATAGTTGTGAAAAGTGATAAATGGAATCTTGCGCATAAAATAATTGGTGCATGGATGTTAAAATAAGTAACTATTTGTTTCTATGCAGTAGCAAAGAGCAAATAAGCCATACTGTCCGAATTCACCCCAGTGTCCAAAATCACCCGTTTGGTGGTACATGGGATTTTAGGGAAATGTGCATGTAGATGTCAAGTATGAGATGCCATTTCTTTGCAATCTGTATTACTGAATGAGATAGTGCAGTGATAAGGTCTCTGGAGCTACATTCAAGAGGCTCTGGATTCAAATTCCTATACTATCATTTGAATCTGGTTTTTCATGGTGTCTCTGAATTGCTGAAGTTAAATGCTGTAATAGTTCTAAGGAAAAGGATACTGTCACTTTCGTACCACATCTTGAGCTTGTGCTGCATCTCTAATGACTTCATTGCCAATGGTGCATTAAACCCTCATCTTTCTTCCTTCTCCTTACACCTTACAGGCTATCATGTTGCAGTTGAGTCAAGGAATTTTTTTGGGGGGGGGGGGGCGGGGCTGGGGGGGGGGGAAGTGCTGTTTCCGTGGTATAATTTATACCATCCATCCACTCTGGTATGATTTAGCTACCTTCACATGTCTCTGAAAGGGGCACTGTCCATTATATCATGAGATGATACTCTGCTGAGAGGAGCTCCCAATATGTAATGCTTGTGGCTTATGGATAAATCTGTTCAGTTTTTAACAAGAGATAAGAGGGGACATACCCACAATTTTCGTTAATGATGAGTGTGATGAAAAATTTTAAAATATTATGTGTTGCATGGACTGCACCCTATGCTTCTAGTTGAGAGAGGGGCAGGGGGGGGGGGGGGGGTTCATGATTATTGTTAATTAATAATGTAATGTAACTATACCATAAGTTCTTTATGTTTTATCTTTTTAGTGTTGCTAAATGCATAATCATCGATGAAGATGTCATCAGCATCACTGGCTGGCCATTTGCATCTTAGATGCTAAGCAATTATGTTGTACAGTATTCATTTGAATTGGAGAGCAGTCTACCTCAAGATATGATTTTTATGATCTTAAATGTTATTTCCATCATTATTACAATACCAGTATAGAATCTTCTGTGTATTATTTCATCTGTTTCCTTCCCTTGCAGTCTCAAAGCAATGAAACAGTAGCAAATAACTAGAAGCTTGAAGGAAAGGGTAAAAGGGAGAGTTGAAGCTAGTAACCAATAAATATTTTAAAAATTCAGTATGGTTTTATGTCACTGTTAAAATCAAAATCTTGCCAAAAGGGCCTTGAATCACAGTCCCTTAAATCAATCGGCATTTAAGTGTATCAGTCTTGGGGACATGAGAAGCTTGTAGATCTGGTGTGTTCCTCTTTTATAGTCTTGTTATTATGTCTGCTTGATTATGGGTGGACAGGGCAGATAACAACTAAAAGTTCATAACTCAATACATAATGTGAAGTAGAGTACAGACAGTGATTGTTGGTATAATTAACAGTTTATTACATACACATCCAATATAATCCAACTATTTCCTGCCAAACTCTTGCTGCATGTAGATGAGCCAACATTACCTGGTGGTGGCAAGGTTGTGTATTGGAATAGCAGTCTATAATTACAAGGGTGATTTGAAAAGTTCTCGGAATCACCATGAGAGATCAGCGCTAGTGCAACGAGTAGTTCATGCGATATTCACTGGACTGTTGCCTGTAAGCACATGTCACATCAGTGCTCTTGGAAGAGAGCTGTGGCAGTGACATGGCTCTGTTGTTCCTGCATAGTGTTTTGCGAAGTTGGAAAAAAATCAAGATTTGAGCAGTGATAAAGTACTTCGTAAAGGAAATATGAAAGCAAAGGACATTTATGCTGATTTCCAGAATACACCGGGGGACTCCACTCCTTCATATTCAGCCATTGCCAAGTGGAAAAATTAATTTAAATTTGGTAGGGAGAGCTTAGATGGTGATCCGCGCAATGGTCAGCCAAGATGTGTTACTACTCCAGAAATCATTGCAAAAGTGCACAAAATGGTCATTGAGGATCACCGATTGAAAGTGCGTGAAATTGCTCACCCTTGTCAGATGTCATCTGGAAGAGTATATCACATTTCAAGTGAAGAATTAGAAATGAAAAAAATTATCTGCAAGATGGGAGCGGCAACTCTTGATGCTGGATCAAAAGCGTATGAGAATGGACATATCGTAACAATGTTTGGCCCATTTTAATGAGAAACAAACAAGATTTTTTTTACCGGTTTGTGACTGCAGATGAAACTTGGGTGCACTACTATATCTGAGAGACTAAACAACAGTCAAAGCAGTACTGGTTCTCAACCACCAAAGTAAGCAAAGACAATTCCTATGGCAGGGAAGGTCATGGCATCAGTGTTCTAGGATGCGAAGGGGATTCTGTTTCTAGATTATCTCCCCACTGGGCAAACAATTACTGGAGAATACTATGCTAACTTCCTGGACCAATTCCAACAAAAGATATGTGAAGAAAGGGCAGGTTTAGGAGGGAAGAAAGTCATCTTCCATCAAGACAATGTGCACCTGCACACGTGCTGTCGCCATGGCAGAATCACATGTGCTAAGGTATCAATTGTTGCCACACCTCTGCCTTATTCACCTGATATGGCACTGTCGGATTTTCATTTCTTCCCAAAACTGAAAATTTTTCTTGGTGGACGAAGATTCACTTCAAACGGAGAATTCATAGCCAGAGTTGACAACTATTTTGCAGCCCTGGAGGAAACTCATTTTCGAGATGGGCCCAAGGTACTGCAACATCGCTGGACCAAGTGCATTAATCTACAAGGAGACTATGTTGAAAAGTAAAAAAAACTTTTTTCTGTTCCGTTCCAAGAACTTCTCAAACCACCCTCATATTTTCATTTGTGCAATGTGAAGTGTACCTCTAATTAACTGGACTAATACCTCTAAGTATTGGATGCAGTTCACCATAAAGGAACCAAGCTGGCCACAAGAATATTTAGGCACAATCCTATTCCCATTCATTTCGTACAAATAAATGTGCTGTCAGCTCTTTGTGGGCCCAGTATCATTCAAATTTTGTTTTCTATTACAAGTACCTAAAGGGCACACTATTGCTTGTCCATTCATGGAATGACATTTTAATGGTCATTTGTTGTGAGAACCTTTGCAGTTCCCGCAAAGCTAACTACTGGGCCCATTTCACTTAATGATCCTTAAACACAAAGCTGTGTGTGACCTTAAGGCCTCTGAGAATATTATGTATGATCAAGAAAGATTGTTTGTCATTTGTTCCAGTTCCTTTTGTGCCTTCCAACATTTGCTTCAGCAAATGTGCCTAGCTGACAATTCCTCCGCCCCAAAGTGCAGAAAAGACTGTGTAGGTTTACTGGCCACCAAAACACATTGGAATTAGGGGAAATGAAACATCTGATGAAGAAATGTGGGGGCTTGTATGGGACACAGTGTCAAATGTAATGCCCGTTCCTTACTGCCTGTCGTCTAGTTGAATCAGAAAGTATTGTGCCATTGAAAGGAAGAGTAGCCGAAAGTGAGACACAGAGGATGTGGCCAGTGAAAGTAATTTGCATCTTTGGCATATGTCCTTCCATTCAGTGTGATTGGATGAGGTAGGTTTGGTCCATCTACATGTAATACATTTTTCTCTAGTTTTGGAACACCTAAATGCAACACATTTTTCTCTCTCAGTTTTAAACAT
Source organism: Schistocerca gregaria (assembly GCF_023897955.1). Taxonomy (NCBI): domain Eukaryota; kingdom Metazoa; phylum Arthropoda; class Insecta; order Orthoptera; family Acrididae; genus Schistocerca; species Schistocerca gregaria. The sequence goes on from NC_064927.1 coordinate 264,397,752, forward strand.
GGCTGTGATACAACACCCATACAAGAATATGTTAGATATAAAACAAACAACCAGGTTTCAACACCAATTATTGGTGTCATCAGAAAATCCACAAGTATCTAAACAGATTGTAAATAATCATTAACGTAGAGAAAAACTAGGGAATAAACAGTTTCTATTCTGAACAGATTTATAAGAAATCAGTACTTGCATGCAGTTATTGAAGAACAAAAAGGACGGGATTCCATCAATTAAATTATTTAGATTTAACATTATCAGTCATTTGCAAAAAAATTTCTTCCAGTATTTTTCGCAAAGAAACCTACATTGATCAAATAGTGCTCTCCTGTTCAACACACCCTCATTCTCACAAAATAGCCTTTTTCATTTTTCCATGCATGGAGCTGTTTCTACCCTGTTAGTTGGCAAATATCTTGAAGCTGAGGTTAATTTGATTAAAACTGTTGCAGTTAATAATGGATATGAGTCAACTGTAGGGGATAACATTTTCAAAAATAAGAGTGAGATGCATTCAGCAATGTGACATGTCACCAGGAATTCTATTTTAAACCGTAGGTCTCCTTTCACCGGTTGGATAACTGGGGTAGATTTGGGGCACACAAGTCACTGAAGTGACATCAAATTGGAAGATATACACCCCAGCCACTGAGCCACATGAAATTATTATTATTATTATTATTATTATTATTATTATTATTATTTGTGTTGAAATAATCTAATGCTAAGTAATTTTATGTTGAAACTTCCTGGCAGATTAAAACTGTGACCAAGACACAAACTCAGTACCTTTGCCTTTTGTCGGCAAGAGCACTAGCCTGCAAAAGGCAAAGGTCCTGAGTTTGATTCTTGGTATGGTACACAGTTCTAATCTGCCAGGAACTTTCATATCAGTTCACACTCTACTGTAGTGAAAATTGCATTCTGAATTTCAATTTTGGATAATGTCCACAGACAAAATGCATGATGATTAAAAACAGGTAGACTGGCTTTCTGTTTCCCAAGAAGATTTTCCTGTATTTTTATCTTGCATGTGCACAACACTGTTCTCATTAACATAGACTGTAATGTAATCTCTATTCAGCAATTGATATTCTTCATTCCAGGAAAACTGAGTGTGATGCAAACAAACAGCTGGATATTATTTTCAAACTACTATGTTCACAAGAAAATGATATAATCCGTCCACGAACACTTACAATACTGGGTCGAAATGTGACATTCAGCAAAACTTGTGGACAAGTGATCGACTGCACATTCAGCGAATTGTGTGATCGAGTAAGACTACATGACAAACATAATTATGAGGGCTGTTCGGACAGTAAGTTCTAGTGCTGTCTAGTGTATGGAGGTGTCGAGGTAGCAAAGTGATTTCAGCATTACTGTGTCATCCGGTTCGGTACAGGTCTGGCAGTGCTGCAGAAACATTGTTGATCAGTTGTTTGTGCCATAACTGTGAACAAAAATGGCTGCTATCATTGTAAATCCTGCCATCTGTGAATTATTTGCTGTAACCAATCTGAGTGCATGACAGCTGTAGACATTCATGATGAACTTTGTGCAGTATACAGAGAGAATGTGATGCATGATAGGGCTGTAAGAAAATAATGCTATTTATTTTGAAAAGTTTGAATGAATGCCCATTGTGAAGAAAGAAGTGTACAAACCATCCGTTACAAATGAATGCATTGCAACCGTTATGGCAGAATTAGAAAAAACTTGTTGATTTATAATTATAACTTTCCTTTAGATATGGTGGACAGTGTTGTATAAGCTGGTGATGGGGTTCCAAGCTTCTGACCAATGAGTATGAAACAGACTTTGGCTGCTGTGTTAACATTTCTGATGCTGTATGATGCAGAAGGAGATAAATTCCTCTATCAAATTGTGACAGTTGCTCAAAGTTGGGTTGTGTATGTCAACATTTAGACAAAAACCCAGTCTATGCAGTGAGGCCATACTAACTCCCCATGTAAACATTTTTCCTTTCTTTTTTCTTTTTTTTTCCTTAACAGAAAGGGACTACTTATTGATTTTATGAAAAGAGTCACTATAACAAACTCCAAAATTAACTACGAAACCCAGAAAAAAATCTCAGAAGAGCCATACAGATCAAAAGAGCAGGATGTTGAATTCTGTCATCATTTTTGTGCTTGGTAATCTGGGGCCAGATACTGCCATAAGCATGCAAGTCATTTAATAGTTTCATCTGTGAAATTTTTGATCATCCTCAATAAAAAAAACCTGTTCTGTCATCCAATGATTTTTGACTTTTATCAGAAGGTAATAACAAGGCTAAGACTGCAGCAATTTAAAAATGACAACAAGTAAAGGACAGTGTCAAAGCATGGCTTAGCTCACAGGTGGCAGAATTCTACAATGAGGCCACTGAAAAACTCGTTCCTTGATACAAGTTCCTTATTGTAAGAGTTAGTTATGTAGAAAAATAGCTGGAGAGTTGTAGCTTTAAATTGTATATAATAAAGAACCATTCAGTGTACTTTTTCCTTTTTAAATATGTAAATTAATGGAACTTACTTTCTGAATATCCGTCATGTTTTCTTTAAAGACTGTAAGTAGCTACATTCTTTTTCAGTAGTTATGGTTTTCTTATATAGCAATTGTCTGTATTGGCATGCAGTTGTAGACTATGATGCCTTCTGGAAGCATTATTCATTTTTGTTTGTTTTTAAATCAAATTTGAGGAAGATCTCTAGTCACAAATAGAGAGAACTGGAACTCTAGGTGTCATTTGTCAACTCTCTAGACTACAAGAAGATGCTATTGTTTTTTCCCTCATTCTAAGTCACAGTGTATTGTATCGATATCACTCTTATTTGCCTTGAAAACAGCTATTCTTGATCATCAGATTCTAAACTACATACCAGCAAAGACTGATCTTATTAAAGCTGTCAGGATGGGTCACAAGTCATGCTTGGGGTAACTCAGACAGTAGAGCACTTGCCCACGAAAGGCAAAGGTCCCAAGTTCGGGTCTCAGTCTGGCACACAGTCTTAATCTGAAGTTTCATGTCAGCGCACACTCTGCTGCAGAATGAAAATCTCATTGTGCAAACAGATTTTGTTGTTACTGCACTTTCTTCTGTTGCCATGTAGCCATAAGAAGAAATGATGGTGATTATTAAGCTGAAGCAACAGTATGTTGGGCCACCATATTATGTTGAACAACAGATAAAGATAATGATGCACAGAATGAGCTTTAGGAAAGTCTCATATTTCAAATTTAAAAACCACTCATTCTGTTAAAACATTTGCATACTAACATTCTCTTGCATAGCCATCATTTGCTTACTCCCAGAATCTGGGGGACTAGTAAACTATTGTGACACCATATAAGAGGGTGAACATAAAGTTGTACAGCAGTGGTTGTCAACCTGGTCCCCATCACCCACTTGTGGGTGTTATGGTGAGCGATAGGCTAGGCTGTAGGGATTTTAAAGTTTTGTCATTAGGTATTCAAACAGTTTTGACGTAAAATATTTGGTAAGTAATTATTATTATATGCTTTAACTTGCTGTAACACTGCTTTATAAATTTTATAAAGAAAAGTTACTTCCGTACTTTATAAATGACCATTACTGTGAAACCAGTGGCCAGTTAAAAAATTTTGCTAGTTACAGATATACAGAAGAGGTGATAGGTAAAATAGGTTGACTACCCCTGTTGTACATGAAGAGTTCAGTCATCTAATATGTGATAAAATTTCAGAACACATGTTTTTTAGATGTTGTAAATTACTCGGGGGGCACCAGTCGTCTGACTGGTTTGATGCGGCCCGCCACGAATTCCTTTCCTGTACCAACCTCTTCGTCTCCGAGTAGCACTTGCAACCTGTGTCCTCAGTTATTTTAGCAAATGGATAGGAAAAGTGTTTTTAGTGCCCCAGTTGTTATGGGTGTATTCTGGAGATAAACTGAAATAAAGGCTGATTTCAAATGACTGTAACAGAATAGAAGGCATGCATATAAGCTGACAGGCGGGTGCTTCAAAGTAGTTAAGTCGCCTTACCAGTATGGAAAGACATTTAAGAAAAGGAAAAGAAATATGAAGACAAGTTCCCTTAATTATCATGTGAAGGTCATTTGGAATAAAACAGTGGTGGGTGAAATATTACTTGAATTGCTTTAATGCAGGATTCCATCTGAACCGGCTCTGTATAAGTCTAAACAAAGAAAATTGTATGGCTTCTGCATAATAACACATGTTGAAAGTCTATAAAGTTCATATGATGGATACATGTGAAGTGATCTAAACCATGTGTATTTGTTCACAGAAAAACTGCATTGCATCAACACGATACATCCTGGGAGAATTTTAAAATAATCAGCTATGCATAATTTTTCATTTGTCTGTATCTGTAAATTTATTATCAATAGGTCACATTCCACACGCCCAAACGTCTGAGCTTTTGTCATCCATAACAACATTCAAATTTTAAACTGGCTCACAACAATGTTTTTTATGTCTCATATAAATTCTTGAGAAGGCATCCATTAACAATTGCTTGAGCTTGACGCAATGCTTGGTTATTTAGCACATATGTAATTATTCAGTGTATTTCTGCCACATGCCCTGGATGTTCGTCCTGATTTGTATCTTGTGGTGATGTTTACTGTACACTGAACTGCACTGCACTCTGTCACCATTGACTTACTGATACACACACTTCAAATAATCATTGCTGCCATTTTTATGTCCATCAGTCCAAGAGAGTTGCTGAACCCCTGTAGAATTGGGAGAGTAAATAAAATCAATCCCTCCCTCCCTCCCTCCCTCCCTCCCTCCCTCCCTCCCTCCCTCCCTCCCTCCCTCGTGTGCTCTTGTGGGTGTGGTTGTGGATGAAAAATATGGAACAGTAGAACAATGGTTGAGTGGTTCCTGATATTTTGTTTGAGTAATTGCTGTTACTTTTCGTTACTTAAAATAAATCAATGTTCTATGCTGAGAACCTTACTTTTACTGCTGTGTGTTTTTGCCTTACAGCCTCTGGGTGCGAGTGATTACTTGCAGATTTCCCGTGTCTTCCATACTGTTCTGATCCGTGATGTCCCCCAGCTGACTCTCAAGCAGAAGTCTCCTGCGCGTCGATTCATAACCTTGATAGACACGTTGTATGACAACAGGGTAATGTATTCCGGCACAAGGTCATTTTAATTGGAAGTGATTTCAAAGAAATGTGTCTCTCACAGTTTACATTTCAATAAGAATATGTAACTGGTTTTATGACTTTACAAACTCTGTGTGGCAAGTGGTCTGTATTTTTGTAGGGTTAGGACTATGCTAGCAACAGTTTAATATTTGATTACAAAAACATTAAAAGAAAATGAAAAATTGAGTTTTGCTTAAGACAGACCCTCTTCAAAAACAAATGTACAACATTCCTCCCACTTCCTTGGTTTGCTGGACTTCTGGGATAGGTGAAATCAGTCAGAGATTCAGTGTTTGTTATTTTTTAAATGTTGAGTGAGGCACTGAAAACTGATCTATGATGGACTTTCACTTTTTTCACTATTGCCTCAAATGTGATATTCTGCCCTTCAAGCCTGAGGAACCTGAGGAACTCCACTTCTCTTATAATTCACAGTTTGACACAGAGAAGTGATCTACCAGTTCATTATTCAACATTCAGACTTGTCTGACCACACTGAAAATGCCTATGCCACTTAACCATTGTGTCATACAGTGACGCGTTATCGCCATGCACTTCACCAACTCAGTGTTGATTGTTCCAACATTGTTCCTCTTCAAACACAGAAAATGAATTACTTTATGAAACTTCACTTTACCAGTGAGATGCAACATTTTGCTTTGGCTCCTCTAGCGGCTTGCTATGGTAACCTTATTCAAGGATTTCCACAGGTGCCAAGGATTGGAGACACGTACCTGTAAACAAAGAAAAATAATTATGCCACTTTATTTTTTCAGGGTGATAATGAAAACTGTGAGACTAATGACCTTCAATGTTGTTTAGTTGTTACTCTTTCCTCCGATACATTGCTAGCTGTGTAGACATTAATTATATTAACATTAAACTACAGATAGAAAGGTGTATGCTATGTGTATGTTTGATTGTGAACTGCGGAGTGTACTTAGATGTGTGAATACAATTTAAATGTAAGAGGGAAGCTCTTACATAAACAACTTTTGTTGCTTCAGTTATGTCAAGTAGATGATGTTTACCTGGTACTGCTAGCTTTGTATTCATGTGACCTCTTGGACGCTTACCCAGGAACAATGGTTATGTACATGTAAAATGGTGGAAGCTAAGTGAAGAGATTTTTATTATTAGCAATTCTGTGTAGCTGATCAATTGTGTTGGTTGCTAATTCATGTACATAACTTTCTGAGCCTTTTATAAATTAGAATTTTTATAACATTGATGCATGTCTTGTTCATTTGCTGTGTCTGCTTTAAAAGCTTTACAGTGGAAAGAATATCTACAGGTGATCTGTCTGATAAGATGATTGATTTTTCTGTTTTGTAATGGACATTTCTGTTTTGTATTTTAGCACGCTGCAAACAATTACTTATGTGAGAATCTTCATGTTTTCATGCTTGTTCTATGAAATTAAGTTCTTGCAGTCATATCCAGTAAGTGTTCCTCTGGTGATATTTCAGCTTGGAACCATGGAGCCATATTTAGAGATGTAGGACTGTTGTTGCAACCCTCCCACTTGTCTAATAAACAAACAACTTGCACTCTTGAACATGTAGGTACAGACCACCACAGCTGCAGAAATTTCCCTTCAGCAGCTGAGATGGATATCACTGGCATTCTATCTATAGCAGAGAACATGTCACAGGTTCTGATTTGCAAACACTGGACGTTAACAACAGGGCCATTATACTGCTGTCTTTGGGAGCTCACTGTTTCAAGTGCTGGATTCACATTTCACCTTACTTAGAACCACCATTGCAATTTGGTAAGTCATTAGTCAGAGATATATTGAAGGCTTTCTTAATCGTCAACTTTCAGAAGGATGATGTGGATGTTAAACTCTTGACATTTTCATGGTATACTGCCCACTGCCACATAGTGTGCTGTCCAGCAATTGCTGACTTGTCAGGCTGTAGCATGTGGATGTTGGGTTGATGTCCCATACAAAGACTGTTTTAATACCACATGACATCTATGATGCTAAAATGAAAATTCTGCTGGATGATTGCACATATAACAAGATTGATAAGTAAGTACCCCACTAACCACATGGTCTCAAGATGTATTTTCTCTTGAATGCTTCCTCATTCCATCAAGAAGTAGTGAATATATTAAAAATTCATGATGCAGCTGCACTGAGGTTATATGGTTTGCTAATGCTGTGCAAGAAGGATGTGCCCTTGCTCAAAAGCAAGAAATACTGACTGAGTCTCTAAAATATTTCATTGCCAAGCTCTTAGCCTTGTTGTAGACATCTATTGTTCAGAAGTGCCCTCACTACATATGGAACTAAACTGAATTTATTAACAGACTGCAGCCTCTCAGGCTCAACAGTTCAGACTGATTGGTCAATTTTGATGTCGTATCATTGTTACCAAAGTCTTCCTCATAGAGTTTTAATCATTCATTGGAAAATACGAGGGCTATCCACAAAGTACATTACGTTTTCGTTTGTGTCCGTTAGGGGCGGGGCTAGCGCGGCCATCTTGGTGTCATGGCATTCCCCGCTCAGTCGGCATCCTGCTGTGCTATTGAGAGGTTCGTGCTGTACTCCGTTGAGTTACTGTGACAGTTTGAAATGCCAGCGTTAATTGAAAATGCCGCAAAGTGTGAAGTGCGTGCTGTAATAAGGTTTATGAGTGCAAAAAACTGTGCACCTATAGAAATCTATCAGCAGTTTTGTGAAGTGTATGGGAATAACATAATCACTGAAGGTGGAGTGCGTCAATGGGTCATAAAATTTAAAAATGGATGAACTAACGTTCACGACGAAGAGCGAAGTGGAAGACCCAGCATAGTGACTGCCGAACTTGTCAAAAAAGTCGATGCCACGGTCCGTGACAACCGTAATTTCACAATAACAGAACTCTCTATGAGTTTTCCACAAATTTCACAAAGTTTGTTACATGAAATCATTACCAAAAAGCTTGGTTACCACAAGTTTTGTGCAAGATGGATACCAAAAATCTTGACAGAGATTCACAAAAATCAGCGAATGGCTGCAGCGTTAACGTTTTTGGATGCTTACGAGAAAGATGGCGACTCATTACTCGATCGCATCATTACTGGTGACAAAACATGGGTTAAGCATGTGAACTGCGAGACAAAATTGCAGTCAATGCAGTGGGGGCACACAAATTCCCCCCCAAAATCCAAGAAAAGCATGCAGACAATGTCGGCAAGCAAGGTGATGCCGATTGTTTTTTGGGACAGAAAAGGTGTGATTTTTGTGGATTTGCCAAACTCTGCACAACCTCAGAAGAGCAATACAAAACAAGCGCAGGGGAAAGTTGGGCTCATACATCTAGCTGATTCACGACAACAGCCAGGCCTACACGGCAAATGCCACTCGTGAAATTCTCGAATCTTTTAAGTGGGAGTTGTTTCCTCATCCGCTGTATGGTCCCGACCTGGCACCAAGCGACTTCCACTTATTCCTAGCAATGAAGAAGTGGTTGGCTATGCAGCGTTTTGATGACGATGCACAACTTCAAGAAGAAGTAACCACGTGGTTGAAGGCGCAGGTGGCCGAATTTTACGACGAAGGAATTTCCATCGCTACGATAAGTGCCTTAATTTAAATGGCAACTGTAGAATAGTAGTATTTAAGTGTGGCTTTTGTCTGTATATAATAAAAAAATTTCCAATACTTTATTTATTTTTAATTCCAAAACATAATGTACTTTGTGGATAGCCCACGTATAATGTGCAAAACATTTTGGTACACAGATTATAACTTTATTTTAGCATGTCCTTACCTCAGAATATTCATTATTCAACTTTGTTGGCAAGTTTGTTTATGAAGGACTTTGAGGAAAAGGCGCTGGACTTTTAAAATTTATACTGATATTTTTTTGAGGTATGTGGATGATAAATTTGTGGTGTGGCCCCATGGTGATGATGAACTTCATCAATTCTTTTATCATCTTAGTTACATCCATTAAAATATCAGTTCACATTCAGATGGAAAAGAATGAAACCTCCCTTTTTTGACTGTTTTAGTGTGTCACAAAACTGACAGCACATTTGGGAGATGTACTCTTCAGTGTTACAAATGTATAGTCAATCTGCCTAATCTTCACCGAGCTTGTGTGAGAGAGAGTAGGTTGATGGAAGTAATTGCATGCAACTTCTGTGCCTAATAACACAGCTGCCTGTGTGGTGTGTTAAGGCCATGGGTATCTCACTCATCTGTGCACATATTCGCATTTGCTACAAAGTTGCAGTAAAGATGCTACATGCTATTTCCTTCTGCTCCATTGAGACACAGCTAACTGCCATGTTTCCTTGCATGTGGAAGGGGTACTCACCTGTTGGATCATATTCAGCAACCACTTGCCCACATGAGGACAAGTGGGGGAACTGCTGGCTAACTGAAGCTGAGCCGTTAAAAAGCATGTGATAGGAAATGAGTGCCACTTACACAGCTTTGCCTCAAGAATGCAGTGCTCTTCGTAACTGAACATACCACAAGCCAAAACACTCAGTTTTATACCTGCAGGCAGACAGTTTATTACCATCCACCACAGACAGCTGGTGTCTTGTCCACCCCATTAGCTGAATGGTCAGCACGTTGGAATGCCTCGCACAGGGGCCTGGATTCGATTCCAGGCTGGCGTGGGAGATTCCCCCCCCCCCCCCCCCCCCTCAGGGACTGGGTGTTGTGCTGTCTTAATCATCATTTCATCCCCATTGTCAACTCGCAAGTCGCCCAATGTGGCATTGCAGTCAGTAAGACTTCCACTTGGTGGCCGAACTACTTGAATGGGAACTCCCGGCCGCTGACACTATATGATCATTTCCGTTTTTCCAGCTGGTGTCATCAATACAATTGTCCACATAGTGTGTACCATTATGGACAACTGCCTTTTTGAATATCTTGAACAATTAAAAATAGCATTTGAAGATAATGGGAGTGTACTCCACAAAAATGGAAGGATCTGTAGTTCAGACCAAAAGTGAATCCCCTGGGAACCAAGAGGTTTGAGAGGAAAGGTTCAAATCCATGGCTTTCCTGTAAGTAGGGGATATTTCTTCTGGAGTAGATCAGAAGTTTTCTAAGTAGAAAGTGAAGATTATCTTTTGCCCAGCCACTCTCAATTGCTTTGTAAAGTTTGACCTAATACTGTATAATGCAGGCATATACTAGATCACCTACCAGTACAGATTTTTGTTTGATGTGCAGATGACATGAGAACCATTCACTAATGTTGCTTGGAGCATCACTGCTACACATGTTGCAAATAAGCAGTGGCTGAGCACTACATAGAGACTGGCCACTCCATGGGCTATGAAAACATGAGGATTATAATGTCTTCATGATACTTAAAGGACCCGGTGATGAAGGAAGCCATCAAAATTTGACTGGTGAACAATTTACTTAATTGTGGCAGTGATTCTAACTTACTTAACCTTTTAAATACTGATGCTGTTTTTAGTAACATATGCTTGCATTTAGGATCTAGAAGTACCCCAACAGAGTTTAGGTATGTTTATAAATAATAATTGGAATTAACTTATGTATTTATATATTTACGTAATAAAATATAACGTTTTTAAAGTGTTTATTGTGCTTACAGTAGTCAGTCTTAACAGAAATTTTAAATCATTTACAAAAACTTGTTTCCAGTTTTTTATTTTCTTGCTTAGATAAAATGACATAAAAATCAACTCCATAATTAACTTGTAATTAAAATCTTTGTTTTTTTAAACAAGATAGGAACACAAAATGAAATTAAAATTGCAAAACAAAAATACTATTAGTAAGGAAAAATGACAGTACATTATTAAGAGCCTACAAAATCATTCATTTTCTTTGGGTTTGCAGGACAAACAATAATTGATTGTCTTTGTGTGAGGCTTACAAAATAAATTATTTTAAAGTTTTACATGTTGGAGAGCTCTTTATATCTTTCAACCTCAGGCAAATGTAACACATTCACTTTTGAGAATTACTAGTACCGGGCTCATCTGCATTAGGCATTGATAAAGTTTGTTCTTTGCGAGCCAAGTTGCACATTATTTCCTGTATATCTTTGGCCAAATTTGGGTTATTTTCTAATCCGCTGCAAATATGTATCTTTACAAGACCCATTGTAATGGACTTTATGTATCCTCTGTTACTGATTTTTATTTGTATTAGAACTGACCAAAAAACATCTGTTAGCAAGAGAAATATTCAGTATAGCAACAAAAATTGTGTTCGGCCATTTCTTGTTCTACATGAACAAGTATAATTTGAGGATTTCAAATCTAAAATGTCAACTATTCCTTTAGTGTTATTGTAAAATTATGTAATTACAGGTTTCTTCAATTTTTGATTTGAAGACACATTGTGATGCATAGAAAACTACTCTTTTATACTTCTTTGGAATGAATGACACCAAGGTCTTGTCTCATACATATCCAAAAAATGTTTTGATTCAGTGCGTTCTCTTTTATTAGGCAAAAACTCGTGAAGGATTTCCCATTTGTTGTTTCATACAGTGCGTACATATGTTAGTCTTTGGTTCCATAAAACTACTCTGCAAGCTTTAGCACATTCTCTGTTGGCACTGCGAAAAGGGTATTTCTGTGGGTAAATGGTTTTCCAGAGTATATGTATGCCTTATGCATTTTCAGGCCCTAGTTTCCAAGTTTACTATTGATAAACATTCTGAATGAGCATCTTCCTCAAAATATTACCAACATTTCATCAAAACATAAATATTCTGAACAAGGATAGTTCACACCACAGTCACTATTAAAAATTTTCAAAAATTTCTTTTATCAAGGCCAGTGTTATCTGTAGATTTTCTTTCTTTGCGTGTACTGATGTCATCAAATGTTACATTGAAATAAATGAATAAAATCCTTTTTAGTCCCATTACACCTTGAGAAATATCTCTACCAGTAAAATCAGTTGCCATTAGCAATCTAATATCTTTGTGGTTTGACTTGAATATTAAAATAAACACAAGCAATCCAAGTTAAGTTCTCAATTCACAGCAGTCACTGTTTTTAGCATAGTATGGCTGTAATAATGTAGTTTAATATTTGTCATCAAGTTTTTTGTTGGTATAGTGCATGCTAGTCCCAATCACATCACCAGTAAATAAAAGTTTCCAACTCTCTACTGGCGACATTTTACTGTTAGAAACAGCAGATCATTTCAATCTCTTTCACATAGTATTGTGCTGTAGTGTACAATATGAATGTGAGGCAGATTTACTCCATTTGTATCTGTTCTTACTTGGCTTTCTTCTTCTTCCTCATCAATTTTCTCGATCTCTGATCCAGAAAGGTCTTAACTGTGTATTGAATCATGATCGCTGATGTCAAGTCCTTCTTCTTCTTCTTCTTCTTCTTCTTCTTTTGTGTTATTTTTACTTTCTGAGTCAGTGCCTTCATCTAACAGTCATAAAATATCCTCATCAGAGATAAAGTGAGCCATTGTTATAAATATACTAGAATATAAGCAAATTACTGTATTAGCATGTTGTAAGTAAATGCTACACAAAATCACATGTGGGGTCTACAGAAACCCCAATAATGTAAAACAGGTACTTACTGTTGCAAGAGTGCAGGTCACGTCACCTGTCATAAGCCTCTGCAGCCTACTGAGAATACCTAAACTGATGGATCTGTAGTGCGCCAACAGTAGAAATTACATAAAAAAGTCTTGTGTGGGCTGCTCAAACCCCGCCGTAGTAGTTAGATATTAAAATTAGAAATCTGGCACCTGAAACAGGCAGCTCTCAAAGACAGTGGTACAGTACCCCTTTCATTAATGCACAGTGTTTATAAATCAGAATGTGACACAATGCCCATCATAGAAGGTGTGGCAGTACTATACTCCTCCACTGCCCATTTATGTGGCCATGTTGGTGTGTATTAATATGCAAAATAGTGTGGGTGACATTTTTATTAGGTGGATGAGAAGGCTACACTGTCAGTCTTAAGTGTAGTAGGTGGATGATGCTTCCTAGCCAAATATGTCAGGAGATGTGACTTATTTGATATGGTTGCATTCATGTAATTTGTGGAATTATGTATGTGGTTTTTGGCAGGTTTAAGTATAACTGGCTGTATACCACTATATACAGTTCATCTTATTCACTACCCATCTTTTTACGAGATTTTTGGCATTTCATTGTAAGTCCATCTGTTCAATGCTAGAGACCCAAATAGTTTCTCCTTAAATAGCTGCTTACTTCAGTTATGCTGAAGGAGTGACTCGGAATTGGAAATAAAACTTTTTTTTAGGTCATACAAGTACTCTCTAATCACAAGTATGGAAACTCTAATACAGATCAACAGGAATTCACCAGATCTACATTTTTAAGTCACATGCGATGTCCCCATCTGGTGTTTGATTTAAAGAATATTTCCAAAAATAGTAAAACTTTTCATTCAGATATTGTTTTATTCGGTGAATGATACAGGATGGACATGGTGATGAGATACTATGGCAAAATCTTTAACGACTGTCCATTGTTTTCTGGGGGGGGGGGGGGGGGGGGCTGATAAGAATTGTTAACTTCTTGATCCAAGTAATGCTATTGTAGTCAAAGTACACGATATTTGTTTGTTCTTAAAACATCTGCCTGTAAACTTTGTAATAATTAATGGCAATAACTTTACATTTCCATCTATTTTATAACACACAAGAACTGTCAATTTTTCTTTTACTGATACATTCAGACATTCAATGTGGTCATTATTCATCCTCAGTCTTGCAACTTCTCTTGCAAGATGTTTCCACCTTTGTGAATGTTTAATATTCTCATCGAATGAAACTAATTTAGTAGCATGTTTCAGACAGTGAAAAGTCCAGATTGGAATATCAACAGTTATAGAAAGACTAGATTGCTACTCATCCCAAAGATGACACATTGAGTTGCAGACAGGCTCAATTAAAAGTCTGTTATAATGTAAGCTTTTGGGCAAAACCTTCATCCAAAAACAAAAAGTGCACGCAATCACATAAGCAAGCAAATCTTACACACACATTACCACTATCTCTGGCTGCTCAGGCCAGACTGAAACTTTGCCTGGTGAAGTGTGCAAGAACTGGAGGTGGCAGACAAGTCTACCTGGTGCAGCATCATGAGGTTGTGGGGGAGGGAGGGAAGGGAAAAAAAGAGAGCAGAAAGAGGAGGAGCAGAGAAGAGGGAAAAGGATTGGTGGGTGCATTGGCAGAGAGCAGTGCACAATGAGCATGAGGGGACATGAGGCCAGTGGACGTGATAAGACAGAGGAGGTGGAAACCGAGGGGTGGAGGGTGCATGGACAGTGAGTTAACGCAGGTTGAGGCCGGGAAGATTTCAAGAGCTGAGAATTTGGTGTAAAGATAACTCTATTTGTGCAGTTCAGAAAAGCTGGTAGTGGAGGGAAGCATCCAGATGGCCCGGCTTCTAAAGCAGCCATTAAAATTAAGCATGTTACGTTCAGCTGCATGTTGTGCAATGGGATATTCCATTTTGCTCTTGAACACAGTTCAACAGTGGTCATTCATCCCAGTTGACAGCTGGTTGATGGCCATACCAATATAAAATGCTTGAGGAATGATAGCAGCAGAACTGTTGTATGACATGGCTGCTTTCATAGGTAGTCCGGCCTATAAGCCTGTGACAGGACTGGAATAGGAAGTGCTTTGGGGGTGGATTTGGCAGTCTTGCACCTAGCCTTCCCACATGGATATGACCCCTGTAGCAAGTGGTTGGGATTGGGAGTGTCATAGAGATACATTAGGATGTTGTGGAGATTGGGTGCGGAAGGGAACCACATTGTTCCTCCTTGTCCTATTCAAAGGCCTCACCTTCAGCCCTAAACCAAAATGTAACCATGCTGAATTTGTTAAAGACCTGCTCTCATTCTCTTGATCCCTGCACTGGAGAGACACTTCTTTGCCACTGATCCTTCCAACCAAATCCAACTTCATCCCAACACTGAACCCTGTATCTCCCAGTTCATGCCACCATTCAGCTGTGGATCTCTCCTCATCCACCTGTTTAACCTATGCCTATTCATCTTCTGGGAATTCTTTACCTTCTGTTAGGTCTCGCCAGCCGTACCCAGGTTCCATCCCAAGAACTCTAACCTTTCAGCAGAAGAAAGGACAGCTATATACAGCCTCAAAACACTTCATGACCTAATCCACTTACCTGCTAACTAAGGTTCCACCACTGTTGTTATGAATTACAGTGACTATCTGGCAGAAAGCCTCTGCCAATTGTGTGACACCTCCATCTATAAACTCTGCCAGATTGATTCCATCTCAGGATTCTAAAATAACCTCCAATCCTTGCTTAAAACTGTAGTCCTTTCCAAGAACCTCTCCCCTACTCCATTTCCTTCCTCGCCTCATCACATCCTGCACACCCACTTTCTGTCTGCTCCCCAAAATTCACAGACCAACCATCATGTATGCCCCATCATAAATATTATTGTGCTCACACTGAAAAAATTTCATCCCTCATTGACCAACCCCTCCAACCCATTGCCCAGAATCAAGCCTTCCAGTTCAAAGATATCAACCACTTGCTTCACCAACTCTCCCACTTTTTTACCCCAAGGTCACTTTCCTATATTCCAACATCTGTCATGCCTATGGTCTTGCCACTATTGAACATCACTTCTCCCGACATCCATAAGACTCCAAACCCAAGACCTTATTCCTTATACTTTACTAGCTACATCCTAATACACAACTGCTGCTCCTTTGAGGGGACGGTATACAAACAAACCTGAGGCACAGCCATGGGCACCCATATGGCCTCCTGTGCCAACCTGTTAATGGGCCATCTAGAAGAAACCATCTCAGCCTCCCAATACCCCAAACCTCTGAGGTGGTTCAGGTTCATTGACAATTTCTTCATGATCTGCACACAGGACCAGGACACCCTATCCTCATCCCTTCACAACCTCACCACACCACCTTCTCCCCCACCCACATCACTTAGTCCTTCACAACCCAGAGTGTCACCTCCCTGGATGTTGACCATCTCTCTGTGGGCTCCAGCCACACCTCTGTTCTCATTAAACCCACCAACTACCAAAAGTACCTGCATCTCGACAGTTTCTATCCCTCTCATACCAGAAAATCCCTCCCGTACAGTCTAGCCACCAGAGAACAGTGTATTTGCAATGATGGTAGCTCCTTTGTCCAGAACACTGAAAGTATCATAGAGGCCTTCATACATAGACACTATCCCCCAGATTTCTTATGCCATATTCCCAGACACCCCAATTCCTCCCACCACCATCAAGAACCAGATACAAAGGAGCCCCTCCTCATCACCCAGTACTTCCCTGAACTAGAAAAATTGAAGCACATCCTTCTTCAGGCCTTTGATTATCTATCTTCATGCCCTGCGATGAAGGACATCCCAGCCAAGATGCTTCCCGTCCCTCCTAAAGTGGTGTTCCATCACTCACTTGACAGGAGTTGAAAACATTGATCAAATAACTGTAACCTACCTAAAGATGGAAAGAATCATTTCTGAATAACTTGTCACTTATTAATGAAACCTGTTTGAAAATTGGCATGTTTGGAATTTAATTGAAAATGGACATGTTAGGAATGTAATTGAAAATAGGTTTTAATTTCTAAATTGTCTTGTATTTATTGTTGTAAATCAAACCTTTGTTTAATGCATCGTTTGTAAAAATATGTTATGTTACTTACACCAGAACTGACAAAAGTTAATTAAGTAATTGAATTCTTAAAAGCAAATGTGTTGACATGTTTTAGTTCGCATTGCTGTCAGGTACTAAGATCAACAACTTCATAAATTAAGTTAGTCTTTCATTTTCCCTTTATCTTCTGTGCACCCAAAAAAAGGAGAAGAACCTTAAGGAATGGGGAAAGAGTCAAGGTAAATATTAACACAAGACAAGCAGTTCCTAGAAATTTAATGCACACACTGTATTAAGAAAAATTTGTACTATATTGCTTGACGCTATTCATGTTTATGGCAACTAAATTTAATCAAGTAAATTAGAAAGGCACCTACTACTTTTAAAATGTGGTTGCCTCCTTATTTGTACTAAATAGTTTGTCTCCTGTTTGAAGCCTAATACACACATCAAAAAGTGTTTTGCATCACCTCGGTTCTGAGAGTGCCGTAACCTGTACAGAAAATTGGAATAGAGATCAACATAAACATCATTTCTGCCCTTTTTATTGCTCATGTAAACCACACATTGCATGTTGTACCACCATACAGGGAGACCTTCAGAGGTGGTGGTCCAAGTTGCTGTACACATCAGTACCTCTAATACACAGTAGAATGTCCTCTTGCATTGATGCATGCCAGTATTCATCATGGCATACTATTCATAAGTTCATCAAGGCACTGTTCGTTCAGATTGTCCCACTCCTCAACGGTGATAAGGCACAGATGCCTCAGAGTGGTTGGTGGGTCACGTTATCCATAAACAGCTCTTTTCAGTCTATCCCAGGCATGTCTGGAGAACATGCTGGCCACTCTAGTCGAGCGATGTTGTTATCCTGAAGGCAGTCATTCACAACATGTGCATGATGGGGGTGCGAATTGTCTTCCATGAAAACGAATGACTATCAGTATGCTGCCAATATGGTTGCACTATCAGTCAGAGGGTGGCATTTATGTATCATACAGCCATTACAGCGCCTTCCATGGCAACCAGTGGCATACTGCAGCCCCACATAATGCCACCCCAAAACAGCAGGGGACCTCCACCTTGCTGCACTCACTGGACAATGTGTATGTCTAAGGCATTCAGCCTGACCAGGTGCCTCCAAACACGTCTCCGATGATTGTGTGGTTGAAAGCATATGCAACGCTCCTCGGTGAAGAGACCATTATTTCAATACTGAGTGGTCCATTTGGCATGTTGTTGGGCCAATCTGTACCATGCTGCATCGTGTTGTGATTGCGAAGATGGATCTCGCCATGGATGTCAGGAGTGCAATTGCATATCGTGCAGCCTACTGCACATAGTTTGAGCCGTAACACAATGTCCTGTAGCTGCACAAAAAGTATTATTCAACATGGTGGTGTTGCTGTCAGGATTCCTCTGAGCCATAATCCATAGGTAGTGGTCATCCAAGGCAGCAGCAGTCCTTGGTGGAATGACTGGAAGTGATTGGCTGTTGGACACCCTCTGTCTAATACATGCTGCTCATGCATGGTTGTTTGCATCTTTGGGCGGGTTTAGTGACATCTGTGAACAGTCAAAGGACTGTGTTTGTGATACAATATCCACAGGCAACGTCTATCTTCAGGAGTTCTGGGAACCGGGTTGATGCTAATCTTTTTTTGATGTGTGTATTTACTTGACAACACTGATATTTTTCAAAGAACATAGTCACTTAGAACTACAGATACCAAGTGCTATTTAAGTACTTTACTACTTTCACACAGCTTCAAATGAATGCCACCCATTCCTCATGGACTTAATGCCAACAATAGTGCAAGCACAAGTGCAAACACAAACAGTTAGCTCCTTGAGATGTACAAGATCTCTGATTTCCACTGCATACACAATTGCCAACAAATGTCACCACAGATAGAAATCTAATTACTTACATCTGTTGAATGTTGCAACCACTCCACAGATCTTCTATGACCTATCCATCTCAGAAAAAAATGGGTATCTGTGTATACCCATCCAACCAGCGTGTAAAGAGGTTGGGCACCATCTTGCTGAAAGTGAGTTGAAAATGTCTCATCCTCAGACAGCAACAATGACAGCATATCTTTAACAACCTCAAATAATGAGCTGCTGTTAGTATAGCCTGAACGAAGAAGCCCCCTATAATATAAGTACCATGTACTCCACCCCAAAAAATCACTTTTGATGGGCAACTACCTTTGGTGGATGCATCCATTGAGGACTGACATTTGACCCGCATATGTGAATCTGTTTATTTATCTCTCGGTACACATAGATTAGCTTTATCTGCAAAGAGTATACTGTAGAGGAAATGAATGTTTTCATCCAGCTTGTGTGTTGCTCATTCTGCAAACAGCTGCCAATTACAAACACCCTTAGTGAAATGCTATAATATTTTCGTTTTGTAAGGGTGTGCATTACATGGTCAGAATTTCATGACTGATGTGCAGCTGATCCCGGTTTTCTGCAAGATGATGTGAGTACTGCACTGTGGCCCTTTATTGAATGATGCCAGAACAGCTGTTGATGTTGCTCCCTCCTTAGGTGTTTTTTATCTTCAAACTTTCTTTTTATCTTCAAACTTTCTGTATTTCTATGACAGTCAGTTTTGTGTAATTTCGAGAGAAGTTTCACCACCACACTTGGGGTAATCGGTGATCTCTCAGGGTGGTGTTGGTTGAAATCCTCTGCAAAAATGAGTGCTTCTCTCTCGTGTTATCATGGCAATCTCAGTATGTATGGCTTGTGGTAATGCCATCAACTTTTAAGTCACCTGGTCCTCTTTCCATTTGAAAATTACGAGATGGGTCTTCCAAATGGTTACCATGTTGGTAACGCAGCCCCCACATGTTTTTCGCTCTTCATTGACTTTAAATTTCTATTTATTCAGCTGTTTTTGTTTTAGAAGGGTAATTCCCCATTATGAGCAGCCCTGTACATGGGCTGAAGTATGGCAAATTCTAGTCCTTTATCATATCATTTGCTTTTTCATAATATTTTCCTGTATGCAAGATAATATGATTTAATGGTTTGCATTTCATTCTGTTGATACAGTTGAGCCTTATTCAAGTGCCGGCCGCGGTGGTCTAGCGGTTCTAGGCACGCAATCTGGAACCGCGCGAATCCTGCCTCAGGCATGGATGTGTGTGATGTCCTTAGGTTAGTTAGGTTTAAGTAGTTCTAAGTTCTAGGGGACTGATGACCACAGATGTTAAGTCCCGTAGTGTTCAGAACCATTTGAACCTTATTCAAGCACTCAATTGACTCCTTACTCAGTTGCAAGAATTTCTGCACACATGCAGTGTAAATATGTGACAGCAGTTACTTAAATATTCACAGCTGCATATACAGTTTACTTGTAAACTGTACCTTGCAACCATTGTATCTTAGCATAGTTGTTATAAGAAGAAAAAGTTAAATTTATTATTTCTAATGTGTTTCAGGTGCGTGTAGTGGTTTCTTCAGATGTACCTCATCGACAATTGTTCTTGACTGAGCAGTCCGTTGATCAGATGCTGGATGAGAATCGTGCCTTGATGGATGATCTCAACATACAAGTTGGATCAGTAAGTTTAAAATGTCCAAAATCATAATTTTGTATACATACATGAACTGTATTATTGACTTGAATTCATACTGTTTGTAACATCACAATTCATATTAACATTTTAAAACAAAAGAAGGCTAAAGCAGTATATGGGAAGGCTGAATTGAATATTTCAGTGCTTTGCTAGGTACAGTTATTATAGAAATGGTTTTCCTTTGATTCTTGTGAACTGAAGGTGATTCATTCAGCTAATCTAGAAAGCAGCCCTAGGACTGACTAGTGTTGATAAGACATCACATTAAATTTCAAGTATAGCAGAGAGATTGACAGTGTGTGAAGGTCTTCAAGTTAATAACACATGGTGAAGTCTACAGCATTGTCATTATTATCATAACAACATACACACAATATTATGAGTCCTGTGAAACATCTGAATCATCCAAGAAACTCAACAGCCTGAAGTGCCATGTCTGTGTTTTGTGTATTTCAAGTGAACTGTCTCCTGATTTCCAGGATCCCTTCACTTGTTTTGGTTCTGTTGGGTAATTGTTTCTAATAATTTTTATTTTGGAAACTACAGTTTACTTGTTTGGCAACAGTTTCTATTTACTACATTTGTGCACTATCAGAGGCTCAGCATTTGTTTGCTGGGTACGGGCTTGGCAATCAAGGAGTTCCTGAGCTGTAAGCACCGGCAGTTCTGTCAGTCACCATAAGTGCCGGGCATGCTTCAGCGATCACAATGGGATGCAGTGGTAGCAGTGGTAGAACGTTGTGTGTCCCAGTGAATGGGTATCTTGTCTTGATTGACCAGATGGGTGGTAAAAACCTCTTTAAAAAAACCTCAGTCTCAAGATGTGCTGCGCACCACTGAGAAACATAGGTGTTGAGAAGGAACAGTTGTTAGTGAGCAACCTCGGGACTTACACAGAGTTCTTCATTCATTAGTAACAGAATGCATGCTGCTGGTCAGAATGTATTCTTGATGGTGAAACATAAGGAGGACAGCTTTAAGAAGGTTCAGCTTCTTATATTGAAAAAGGTTTACAGTGTCACAGGTACATTGAAATCAGTCAAATAATTGTGTAATGGAACACTGTTGGTTGAAACTGCTAGTACCCAAGAAGAGACAAACCTCTGGAAAGCTAAATGCCCTGGGGAATATGCCATAGAAACAGAGCTCCACAACACCTTGTGTTACAGCAAAGGTGTTGTGTCATGTAGAGATCCAGTCGGCATTCCCAAGTAGGAATTGAAAGATGAGTGTGCTCAAGAAGGTATCATTAATGTGTAAAGAATATTGAAAAGGGTGAATGAGGATCTGATAAAATCTAACTCCTTCATCCTTACCTTCAACAGCACGAAACTGTTAGAGCATATCAAGGCAGGTTTCCTTTTCCTATGTCTATGGCCCTATGTCCCCAAACCAGTGTGCTGTTTTGATGCAAGTGCTGTGGGCACACCACCTAAATGTAAGGATGAAGCCACATGTGGCATGGCTGCTCGTGACAGATTTGGTTGCTCCTTTCCTCTGAAGTGTATTAATTACTCTAGAGATCACTCTGTCTGGAGCAGGGACTGAAGTGCCGTTCTTGAAGAAAGGAAGATACAGGAAATTAAAACATCCCTTATGGTGAGGTCAAGAAGATATACAATTTCATGCAGCTTCCCACATTCACTACATCTTTTGTTTCAGTCCTTCAAAAGATTACTTCGACAGACAACACTTCTACGCAATCTGAGGTTGCTAGTGTCAACACTAGTACCTGCATTTGTCAGTGCGCTTGAGCACCCGTACATCACCAGAAACACCAACAATACATTTGTGCATTCATTTTGAATATGCCAATTTTTGTCATTTTTCTACTAGTTTGGAGGATGCAACTTTTTTCTCGTGTTGTGTATGATAACCTTTGTGATCAACTTACTGCAAACATATCTTGCTGTGATACAGTTCAATAAACTTTGTATGCACTTTTTTGGCTTTGTAATAGTATCCCATTTTTTTAGATAAGTACATAACTGTGATTTACCTGAAAAACTTACACCATACACTGTGTCTGTTTAAGTAAGTATTTGCTGTGATCACCTGCTTAAGTACTTGTTAATAAACCTGTTCAGTTTCATCATCCACAAGCTCCAATTCAACTACAGAGGCATACATGCCCAGGCAAACATATCAGGTCAGATCGGTGTAAACATTTGTAGTAATATGACTCTTCAGTAGCCACCAGCAAGGTTGAACCACCTGAACATGTCGGACAGTTGCTCCGTGGAAATATTGTGGAATTTGCACAATGTGATTGGCGGCCTGTGAGGACTATTTACATTTGAAGTGATGTTCAGCATCCTCTGATTTCCACAGTCTGAGACCCAAAGTGTCATTAAAAGAACACAGGCAGGTACTGGCAATGAAAATTGGCAAACAGAAAATTAAAATAAAGTGTTTTTTAAAGATCTCGCAAACCTTGAATGAAACACTTGCACATATTCTGAGCTCAAACATTATGATGTTTCTGGAGAAAAACAAGCTATCTTCAAATAATCAGCACTGATGCAGGAAAAAAACAAAAAGAAAGGAAAACGCACTTGCTTTACACACACATGGCATCTTTCAAACAAATTCAGGTGAATGGGTAGATTCTGTCTTCCTAGTTTGCCAAGTGCTACTGGCACTGTACCACATCGTCGAGTACTAACCGTGATATAGTTTTACAGCGTGTTTTCAGAGTGATATGATTGGCTTGATGAATATCAGACAGTAGAACCCAGTATGTTATACAAAAGTTGTACAGAAACGAAAATAATATTGGATGTGGCCCACAAAAGTGTGATAGAGCTTCTAATCTTCTGTTTATAGGTAAAGTGGTTTCTCTTATAGGATCAACATCAATAAAAGATTATTCACTGATATAGCTGTTGTCTGTAGGAAAGAATTATTGTAGGATAATTACAAGGAAATGCAGAAATACTTGGACAAAATCTGCAGTTGGCAAAGCATGGCAGCTTCCATTAACACTTTTGCTGCCATGAGGGCACCGGTAGCCTCAGAAGTGGGTTTCTCACAGGTCACAAGGTCATCGGCTCTCAGCTGCAGATGCATTCAATCAACGCTGGGACAGGCTGACCCCGCAGGAAACCCACATCTGCCTTTTCTATGGTCTTAAGGAAGTAACATTGTAATAGCATGTGCAGTGGCTGCTAGATCGCAGATTCATTTATTTGTGAAACTGTGCCCTTCAAGTGACATTGTTTTCATACATTGTTTTCCTAGTTTAGTTTTAATTGTTCAGAAGAAATAGTCTTATGTAACCATGTGGCAGAGTGATTGTAAGTGTTGGAAGAATATCTTAGGTAGCTATTTGGCACATTATGACTTTTTCTGTAATCACTTGCTAAACACCAAATACATTCTGACTCTATTACTTTGCTTTCTGATGTACAGTAAATGGCACGGTCTAATGGTAGGCCACGGATGAAGTGTGGTGGAGATACAAGCCCTGGTCCCTCTACTGGTAAATAGAGATGGAAACATAAGTCTGATATCTTGACAGAGGAAGAACTGTTAAAAATTCTCAATGCTCATTATGGTGAATTATCTAATGTTTGTGATTTGAGTGACAATGGCGACAACGCACTCAATGAAACATCCTCACCCAAGCAACAATTATAGAGTTAATTATTACTAAAACAAACAGAAATGCTGTGCAGTTCTTGCCTATTGCTCAGCCCCACAGTAAAGCAAGGGCTACAGCTTGGAAGGGGACAAGCACTGATGAGATGCGCAAGTTCCATGGGGCAACTTCACTACCCACACATTAACGAGTGTTCTTAACAGGGTGTACAAGTGTTCTTTACAGGGACAACCCAGTCGCTAGAACTATGTCCTGTAACTGATTTCAACTGCTGTTGAGGTTCATCCATTTTGAGGACAGCGCAACTGTTGGTAAAAGTGATTGTATATTCAAGATCTGAAAACTCCTTGATATTATCCAGAGTAAATTTTGCTTGAATTATGAACCGGGAGAGATACTAGCAGTGGACGAGTCAATGGTGCCCTTTTGCGGATGACTTTTATTTCATCAGTACATCCCCAGCAAGACCCATAGATATGGAATCAAGATATTCAAACTTTGTAAACAAACTGGTTATATGATGAGAATGATTCTTTGCTCAGGATGGCTGTACAATGTCAGTAAAAAATCTTGCAGAAAAAGTAGTTGTAGACTTAATTGAAAAATAAATAGATAAGGGATGCACTGTTGTTACTGACAATTATTACACAAGCATGTCGTTAGCTAGGCATTTGCTGGCTAGAAATAACAACTTTGTAGGTACTCTGAGAAAAAATAGTAAGCATTTTCCCCCCACCATCACGACGTCACAAATAAGAAAAGGCAAACTCATTGGAAGAGAGTCTGATGGAATTGTAGTAACAAAATGGGGAGATAAAAGAATTGTGATGTCTCTCATTATGAAGCATGGCATCAAAATGCGAACCACTGGAAAGAAAAGCAAGAAAAACCAGTGAGGAAATATTAAAGCATGCTGCCATTTTGGATTATAATGCGGCAGTGCATGCTATCAGTGTGTCAGGACAGATGTCAAATTATTTTTCACCACTGAGGAAGACAATAAGATAGTACTATAAAGTGGCATTTGAAATTTTGTTGAACACAGCAGTAGTAAATGCTCACTTTTTGTATAAAATATTTACCAAGACAAATATTCCTATAAAGAATTTTAGGGAGGAAATAATCTTGAGCCTCATAGAGAACAACACTGATAAACCAGCTCCCAATCAATTTTCTGTAAGTTACAGGAGCCATACTGTAGTAGAGAGCATACAGAGAGACAAGCGAAATAGAAAAATCTGGAAGAGGTCAGTAGTTGCTACTTGAAGATTTCAAAAGATAAAAGAAGCACAGAAACTTGTAACAAAGACAACCACAATCTGTAAGGAATGTCACGAATTTGTTTGCATTTCCTGTTTTTCAAAAACACACAAATTGTAAGAAAAACAAATTTTGTTCCAATTTTTGTGTACTGTTTATCACACACACCTAATAAAAATGGTTCAAATGGCTCTGAGCGCTATGGGACTTAACATCTGAGGTCATCAGTCCCCTAGAACTTAGAACTACTTAAACCTAACTAACCTTACGACATCACACACATCCATGCCCGAGGCAGGATTCGAACCTGCGACCGTAGCAGTACCGCGGTTCCGGACTGCAGCGCCTAGAACCGCACGGCCACCGCAGCCGGCATACACACACCTAATAACTAACAGTCAATTGGATGCATTTTCTTATAATTTACACCCTGTTTCTGTATCGCGCCCTGTAAGAAAGTGAGGTAGCCAGTGTCCTCACGGCTCGCAATAATAACCTCTGTGAAGCTGGTTACATTTCTCGGCCATGAGGACACCAGCTACCTCACAATTTAAGCTCTCTTTTGAAGCATTTCGAGCTTTCATACATTTGGGGTGCGCTTCATAACATTAGAACATTCAGTACATGATTACAGACAATTTTTTTTGCCTGGGAAGACAACAGTACCATAAGCCTGCATGGCAGCAAAAGTGTTAAGTGCAGTTAAATGCAAGGAGAGAGAACCCAACAATATCCAAATAGTGGCAAATATCTTGAATGTATTACAACTTACAAATATTTAGAGGTAACACTAAGAAACAATATAAAATAGGACAATCATGTTGCAAGGGCACTAAGAAAATGCAAAGGAAATAACACACAAGACACTAGTGCATCTCCTTATAGAGCATTGTTCCAATAGTTGAAGCCCTTATCAAATAGTCATTATTATAGACATCAAACGAATTCGGAGGTATGCTGCTAAGATCATAACGGGTTGGTATTGTCCAAACAAAAGTGTAACTGCAATGCACAAGGAGCTTAAATGAGAATCCGTGTTATGAAGACTATATACTTTTCCTAACACCTATTGCTTAGATTTAGAGAACCTGTATTCAAAGAAGACTGTTTGACTATTATACTACCATCAATGTATATCTTTTGCAGGGACTATGAGAATATGATAAGAGAGATTAGAGAATGTACAGAGGCATGTACATGCTCTTTTTTTTTTTTTTTTTTTCCCCACGCAATACTCGAATGCTCCCCCCCCCCCCCCTCCCCCCTCCCTCATGAACCATGGACCTTGCCGTTGGTGGGGAGGCTTGCGTGCCTCAGCGATACAGATGGTCGTACCGTAGGTGCAACCACAACGGAGGGGTATCTGTTGAGAGGCCAGACAAACATGTGGTTTCTGAAGAGGGGCAGCAGCCTTTTCAGTAGTTGCAGGGGCAACAGTCTGGATTATTGACTGATATGGCCTTGCTGTGCTAGTACTGCAAACGGCTGAAAGCAAGGGGAAACTACAGCCGTAATTTTTCCCGAGGACATGCAGCTTTACTGTATGATTAAATGATGATGACGTCCTCTTGGGTAAAATATTCCGGAGGCAAAATAGTCCCCCATTCGGATCTCCGGGCGGGGACTACTCAGGAGGACGTCGTTACCAGGACAAAGAAAACTGGCGTTCTACGGATCGGAGCGTGGAATGTCAGATCCCTTAATCAGGCAGGTAGGGTAGAAAATTTAAAAAGGGAAATGGATAGGTTAAAGTTAGATATAGTGGGAATTAGTGAAGTTCGGTGGCAGGAGGAACAAGACTTTTGGTCAGGTGAATACAGGGTTATAAATACAAAATCAAATAGGGGTAATGCAGGAGTAGGTTTAATAGTGAATAAAAAAATAGGAGTGTGGGTAAGCTACCACAAACAGCATAGTGAACGCATTATTGTGGCCAAGATAGACACAAAGCCCATGGGTACTACAGTAGTACAAGTTTATATGCCAACTAGCTCTGCAGATGATGAAGAAATTGATGAAATGTATGATGAGATAAAAGAAATTATTCAGGTAGTGAAGGGAGGTGAAAATTTAATAGTCATGGGGGACTGGAATTCAAGAGTAGAAAAAGGGAGAGAAGGAAACATAGTAGGTGAATATGGATTGGTGCTAAGAAATGAAAGAGGAAGTCGCCTGGTAGAATTTTGCGCAGAGCATAACTTAATCATAGCTAACACTTGGTTTGAGAATCATGAAAGAAGGTTGTATACATGGAAGAACCCTGGAGATACTAAAAGGTATCAGATAGATTATATAATGGTAAGACAGAGATTTAGGAACGAAGTTTTTAATTGTAAGACATTTCCAGGGGCAGGTGTGGTCTCTTACCACAATCTATTGGTTATGAATTGTAGATTAAAACTGAAGAAACTGCAAAAAGGTGGGAATTTAAGGAGATGGGACCTGGATAAACTGAAAGAACAAGAGGTTGTACAGAGTTTCAGAGAGAGCATAAGGGAACAATTGACAGTAATGGGGGATAGAAATACAGTAGAAGAAGAATGGGTAGCTTTGAGGGATGAAGTAGTGAAGGCAGCGGAGGATCAAGTAGGTAAAAAGACGAGGGCTGCTAGAAATCCTTGGGTAACGGAAGAAATATTTAACTTAATTGATGAAAGGAGAAAATATAAAAATGCAGTAAATGAAGCAGGCAAAAAGGAATACAAACGTCTCAAAAATGAGATCGACGGGAAGTGCAAAATGGCTAATCAGGGATGGCAAGAGGACAGATGTAAGGATGTAGAAGCTTATCTCACTAGGGGTAAGATAGATACTGCCTACAGGAAAATTAAAGAGACCTTTGGAGAGAACAGAACCACGTGTATGAATATCAAGAGCTCAGATGGCAACCCAGTTCTAAGCAAAGAAGGGAAGGCAGAAAGGTGGGAAGGTGTATATAGAGGCTTTATACAAGGGCAATGTACTTGAGGACAATATTATGGAAATGGAAGAGGATGTGGATGAAGATGAAATGGGAAATACGATACTGTGTGAAGAGTTTGACAGAGCACTGAAAGACCTGAGTCACAACAAGGCCCCCGGAGTAGACAGCATTCCATTAGAACTACTGATGGTCTTGGGAGAGCCAGTCATGACAAAACTCTACCAGCTGGTGAGCAAGATGTATGAGACAGGCGAAATTCCCTCAGAATTCAAGAAGAATATAATAATTCCAATCCCAAAGAAAGCAGGTGCTGACAGATGTGAAAATTACCAAACTATCAGTTTAATAAGTCACAGCTGCACAATACTAACGCGAATTCTTAACAGACGAATGGAAAAACTAGTAGATGCGGACCTCGGGGAGGATCAGTTTGGATTCCGTAGAAATGTTGGAACACGTAAGGCAATACTGGCCTTACGACTTATCTTAGAAGAAAGATTAAGAAAAGGCAAACCTACATTTCTAGCATTTGTAGACTTAGAGAAAGCTTTTGACAATGTTGACTGGAATACTCTCTTTCAAATTCTGAAGGTGGCAGGGGTAAAATACAGGTAGCGAAAGGCTATTTACAATTTGTACAGAAACCAGATGGCAGTTATAAGAGTCGAGGGACATGAAAGGGAAGCAGTGGTTGGGAAAGGAGTGAGACAGGGTTGTAGCCTCTCCCTGATGTTATTCAATCTGTACATTGAGCAAGCAGTAAAGGAAACAAAAGAAAAATTTGTAGTAGGTATTAAAATTCACGGAGAAGAAGTAAAAACTTTGAGGTTCGCCAATGACATTGTAATTATGTCAGAGACGGCAAAGGACTTGGAAGATCAGTTGAATGGAATGGACAGTGTCTTGAAAGGAGGATATAAGATGAACATCAACAAAAGCAAAACGAGGATAATGGAATGTAGTCAAATTAAATCGGGTGATGCTGAGGGAATTAGATTAGGAAATGAGACACTTAAAGTAGTAAAGGAGTTTTACTATTTAGGAAGTAAAATAACTGATGATAGTTGAAGTAGAGAGGATATAAAATGTAGACTGGTAATGGCAATGAAAGCGTTTCTGAAGAAGAGAAATTTGTTAACCTCGAATATAGATTCATGTATCAGGAAGTTGTTTCTGAAAGTATTTGTATGGAGTGTAGCCATGTATGGAAGTGAAACATGGACAATAAATAGTTTGGACAAGAAGAGAATAGAAGCTTTTGAAATGTGGTGCTACAGAAGAATGCTGAAGATTAGATGGGTAGATCACATAACTAATGAGGAGGTATTGAATAGGATTGGGGAGAAGAGAAGTTTGTGGCACAACTTGACTAGAAGAAGGGATCGGTTGGTAGGACATGTTTTGAGGCATCAAGGGACCACAAATTTAGCATTGGAGGGCAGCGTGGAGGGTAAAAATCGTAGAGGGAGACCAAGAGATGAATACACTAAGCAGATACAGAAGGGTGTAGGTTGCAGTAGGTACTGGGAGATGAAGAAGCTTGCACAGGATAGAGTAGCATGGAGAGCTACATCAAACCAGTCTCAGGACTGAAGACAACAACAACAACAACAACAACATATTCGAGTGGAACAGAACAGAAAATTGGTGATATTAGTATGTAGTACTCTCTTCCATGCACTGTACAGTGTCATGTAGAGTAGATGTGGAGACGTACCTACAGGTTTAAGATGACCAATCGTTTAATTTCATCTCTTTCAGTGGGGCTCATGTGATCATTCACATGTACAGATTGAAATGCACACAAAATACAGTATATTGTTCATTGTACCCATTATATGTCCCAGATCAAAACTGGCTCAGACTTCATACTGTGCTTCGCTGAAATATGTAATGAAAACTTGTTGCCAAGTGTAATGATGGGAGGTTCAATCTTTATTTCTAAGTTGTAGTAAATGCAAAAAGTGTTACTGCAAATTTTCCGCATGCTGACACACACACACACACACACACACACACACACACACACACACACACACACACTGTAAGACAGACAACTATGAAACTTGAGGCACACATTTGCGTATCTATCAAGTGTCGAGTACAGATCTTCCATTTATCCTCCACCAGTGACACAACCCATATCACACTGATACTCGGATTCCTCCTGTATGCAGATAGGTATGTCTGTATGTCTGTCATCACTGACGTTAAGGCAGTTCTTCAATTCTTCTAGGTTGTGCGGTAGTGTTATTGCATAAATGTTGTTAATGAAGCCCCCACATGAAGAAGTCACAGGGCGTCAAATCTGGTGACCATGGAGGCTAGCTAAGAAGTGCTAATTTGCCAGCTGTTTGGCAACCAATCGAATGGGTCAGTAGAGTCTCTTTCAGATATTCACACACTTGGTGACTCCAGTGAGGGTGGTGCCCCATCTTGTCCAAAAATGAAGTTGTCCTTGTTCATCCTGAGAAACAACCAGTTTTCTAATGTAAGAAGATATTGCTGACTGTTAACTGTGACCATTGGAGAAGAATGGGCATTAAACAGATGAGTGGAATACCACACAAACACATTGAAATTTCGGTTAATCTCTTACATGTTCAGTGTATGCAGGTGGGTTCTGTATGCCGCAAATTCCAACACTGTTTGTTTACTTTCACCATGGGAAAGTCGCTTCATCACTAAGCACAATGCATTATGCGAATGTGTTATCATCGTCAATAGCATTCTGAAGCTCATCAGAAAATGCCACACATTTGCTGTTGTTGTCATGACCCTATAACACTGTCACTTGTATGGTTTCAGTACCAATGGACGTCTCAAAAGGTGCCAAGTTGTTGTTGTTGTTGTTGTTGTTGTTTGCAGTTGTAACTCCTGACTGGCAACCCTTGTGTATCCACTACCTCCACTATCACTATGCCCTCTCTCTATACTGTTTAGCAATTCCTTTCATGGTATTAAATCTAATTACACATAAAAGCATACCCTGATATTCCAAAAAAATAATTCAAGAAACTTTTATTTTTATTTTTGTTGTGTATTGTAGCAGATTACACGTTCCCACGTTGCATGACTGTTGTACGGTCAAGAAACTTACTTAATTTTAACAATAGACTGACATACATTATAATACTCCAAAAGGATTTCTCATTGTGTTACTTTGGTATGCTTAGACTTCACCTGACCCATAACTAAGATGATTAGCATAATAATGTTACCTACAGGTTTCTGACAAAAATATGGAAACACCACAAGAAATGCATGCTTAAACAAAAATGCAGATGCTAGCCAAGTCAGCAGGTTTTGCTGTTGTAGGTTAACATGAAGAGCACCTATGGGATGCTCTTGACACGTTGCAAGGGTCAGTTGTGCTCAGAGCAGTGTTCTGTGTAGTTGAGTGCATTATGTTAGAGCTAAGTAAATTCGAACCCCTGTGTATTGTTGATGCTCACATGGTGGATGCCTGGACCATGGTAACCAAAATATTTGATGTTTCAAGAGGCACCATATCAGTGATTTATACCATGTACAGGAAAAGTGGAAAAACACCATCCACTAAGTCACAATGTGGACAAAGGAGTGTATTGAGTGATTGTGATGAATGGTCATTGAAGAGGATTCTGTGGGAAAATAAGGGGATGACAGCTGAAAAAGTCACTGCAAAACTGAACTTGCAAACCCTCATCAGCACCAAAACAACACAGAGAGACCTTCATAAGCAGGGAATTGCAGGACAGTCTTTAAGTACAAAACCAGTCATCAGTGTGATGCAGTTGTCCGTAACTGGAAAACGTGATGCTGAAGTTGTAAAACCCAGACTGTGGAGCAGTGGAGGAATATCATTTGCTCAGGTGACTGTTATTTCACACTGTTTTCAACTTACGACTGAGTATACAGTTCAGGAGTAAAACATGATGAGGTTCAGTGATGATTTGGGCAGCTGTATCATGGTATTTATGGGACACACAGGTACTTCTGCAGATCATATTACTGCCAATGATTACATGACCATTTTGGCTGATCAAGTCCATCGAACTATACATTTTGTGTTCTCCAGTGCCGATGCTGTCCAAGGTGGCAGGATCCCTGGTCACCAGGATCGCTTTGAGCAGTGTTGGTTTTGTTAGCATAAAGATGAATTTCTGCAGCTACCCTGGCCAACATAATCACTAGGTCTCAATATTATGTAGCGTTTGTGGTTTGCTTTGGAGAGAAGGGTGTGCGATTGCTGTCCACCACCACTATCATCATTAACTGAAGTTGCCATTATTTTGCAGTAACAGTGGTATAAAAATTCCCATGAAAACCCTACACCACCTGTACCTATATATTCCGAGAGAACTGGAAAATAAATGTCTCCTGTTACCTCTCAGGCAGCCAGGTGTCCATTAGTCAAGCAGCACTATATTTGTGACTTGCAGAGCTTCTGCATGCAGAATGTTCAACCAGTTCTTTTCTCTCACCAAAAGAGCTCTCTGGTCATATTTTAAGGGAGCAGCATTAGCACCCACATACAATAGTTGCAGATAACACTGCAACTGAAACGGAGGGTAACAGAGTACTGTCAGAAATATTGAACTCAATTTTTAAATGTTTCTTTACAAAGAAAGATGCAGGAGTACTTTCCCAGTCTACTTCTTGCAGTGCTGTACAGATGGTGTACTGTCAGTAATGTTGAAAAACATCTGAAAACTCTGATTTGAACAAGGCTTTAGAACAGGATGGGATCTCTACCAGACTGTATACAGACTTTAACAGTTGATTTAGCCTTCCAGTCAACCATATTACAAAGTAGGTATCTTGAACAAAAACTGTGCACAGTGGAATGGAAAAATCACAAGTCTCACCTCTCTACAAGAAAGGCAGCATAAGTAATCGCCAGAAGTTCTGTCTAATATCCGTTACATCTGCCTGTTGCAGAATACTAGAACATATATTGAACTAAAACATGATGTGGAATCTTGAAAAAATTGATCTCCTTCATGTCAACGAGCAAGGATTTCAAAAACGTAGGTCATGTAAGACTCAGCTTTACTCATGTGACGTACATCCATAGATCTTCATCTACATCCAGACTCATTGAACCACTTTGAACTATATGGCAGAGGGTACTTCCTGTGGAACTGGAGGAATGACTGCTTAAATGTCTGCGTCTATACTGCAGTTAGGCTAATCATGTTTATGTGGATATAGGAGCCAAACAGGTGGATGCAATATTTCTTGACTTCTAAAAACTTTTTTTTGCGTGGGATAACATCAATACTTATTAATGAAACTGTAAAATGTAGGTGCCTGACTAAATTTGTGACTGGGCTGAGGATTTCTTAGTACGGAGGACACAGCATAATCTCTTGCATTGGGGGGAGGGGGGGGGGGGGGGGGGGGGCAGAGAACAACATATTGTTGTCATTGAGTTTGCTTGTATTGTCAGTGCTACGAGATGTGTAAATAGTAACAATCATTAACTGGTGCAAATTACAGCTTGGCTCTACATGTTCAAAGCTCACAACTGTTTCATCTGGACAATACAACACTAATTTCATGTTAATGGATTTTTTTTCTCAAGAACCCTGCTAAAAAAAAAGAGGGGTCATCTTGTATTCAGGCTCATTGTATACTTGTGTAAATGTATTATATCCTTGCAAACAAGTACAGACACGTGGACAATGCTCAGTTATCACATCTCTTACAATTCTTGTTTCAGTCATATTCACCACCTACAAGTATATTTCACTGAGCTATAGATTTTCAATGCTCTCACTAAAATAAATAAATAACTAATAAAAAATAAGAAAAGACAATGGTTTCTTGTCATCAAAGAATGAGAAAGAAGGAATATTGAATTTCAGAAGAACAAAGCAAACTTACAAGCAAAATACAAAATCACATTTTAGAGGCCCATATCAGTCCCCCCTCCCCCCCCCCCCCCTCCTGTCATTTACAAATAATGCTACATCTTGCAAGGCAAAAATTTTACAAAAAATTTATGAATCTGTTACAATGCAGTGTTGACATTTTTTAATTGTATTCAAAATTATTTTACTGACTTTAAGTTCCTTGGTGCTTTATTAGGGATAGATCTATTAACCAATAGTGACATGAAAATTTGTGCCTGACCAGCATTCAAATTTGGATTTACTGCTTATTGTGAGTGGTCACCTGTGGTCACCTTAATGTTTTTGGTTCTCTGTGCACATCCCTCAGACCAGCCAAATCACATGTCACACAGTCTACATCCTTATGATATAAGGACTATGATATAATCCACTAAATTCATCACCTAATGCTTGCAGCATTTCTTGGATTTCCACAACAGGGAGAATGAGACAATGAGAAATACAGACCAATGTTGTTGTTGCCATGTGCCCACCTATGCTTTATAATACTTAATGCATGTCTGAAATAACAGACACTGTTGACGATCCACAGCTGCAAGTTCATTGACGTCGTCTACATTAGGTATAGATCAACTACCCAGTAGTGGCATTGGTGTCCATTCCTCATTGTCTCTGTCATGAGAATACAAGTAATGTTATGAGCTATCTTGATTCGAGTCCCAGTCCAATACAAATTTTCATCTCTGTTGGGTAATAGATCTATGCCTAATACAACAGATGTTTATGGTCAGCAAATTAATTACAAAAATATTTTGTACAGCTGAGGATTTTCAACAGTGTTTGTTCTTTCAAACATGGCTGTAAGTATTTTCTAATTGGTTCATAGTACTTGTGGTAAATCCACACAACCAGTTCTGTAGTTAATTAATTCTCCCCCTTTTGTATGTCAGGGGAAGAGGGAGGGGGGAGGGGATCAACGTATTTAAATATTCTAGTCAGTTTTCTACAGTGTCTTGTTGTTGTATGTAAAATATGTGTGGATATGCCTCATTAAAAAATACACATTAGTATAAGGGAAAACAATTTTTCACAGTATAGAGAAAGTGCAGATCAGGACATAATGCATATGAATAGTCATGCCAAATGTTTGGAAAGACAAATAATAAAGTAGGATTTCTTTCATGTACAATTCCAGTGTGCCCCAATTGTAACTAAACATGAGTTATACTTATGTTGAATGTTTTTTTTTTATTCGTTTCTTTTTAGGAAAATGCTTCTGCTAACATATTCACGGGTGAGGAAGAAGTATTTGCCTTTGAACGCACAGTTTCTCGACTGTCTGAGATGCAAACCAGAGAATATTGGGAGCAGTGGGAAAGGCATAGATAGTCACATGTGCCTCATTACACTACAGTTCCGAGTATCATACCTCACTTAGGAGGAATAGTTAATTGTAGTGCCATCTGTGTTTGTTGGAATGCAATTTGATTGTTTGCATATATTCTTTTGTGCAATATGTGCAGGCACATTTAGCAGACTAGATGGCTGAAAGACCACAGATGAGATTTACTGATATAAAAATGATGTACATAATAACTTAATTTATTATTTATTTATTGTTGTTTGCAGCATATACTGTATATTTTTAAAAATATTTTAGAGTGAGACTGTTTGCATTTGGAAGTATCCAAATCATACCTGAAAACCTGTTACCATCTTACATGTAAGTATTAGGCTGTAAATACACAAAGGAAAAAGATGTAACTGGTCACACAAATTGTAATTAACACTTTTTGAGGCAATTTTTTTTATGTTGTTATAAGTACTCAGCACCTTTTACCTAGATACCACAGTTCTAGTTATTGTGCTATGTTTTTAACAGTGTAAATGTTTGTTGAACAAACAAAGGCTTCAAAATAAGGTTCTAATAACAGATTGACCATTTGCATTTTACTGGTTACCATCTAATATATCACTTTTTGTTATATACACAGGATGATAAGTTTTCCCTTCCTTTACTGCTGTGAGAAATTATCTATAATACTTACCACTGTAATATTGTATGAGAATATGCATAAATTTCAAGCAAAGTAAGTTGTCTGTGATAGCATCTCATTATTTTTTGGTTGTATTGTTGTTTTACCAGGTGTTGGTTCAAGTGATAGAAAATAAATAAACAAGTAAGGTATGGTCTCGAAGCAGAAGTAAAATGTTCCTAAGTGTGTTCCATGTACTTCTCATACATCACCATACTGTGTTGTCACCATATTATATGTTCTTTAGTTCTGCATCCGTGAAAACATTGAGAAATGTCAACACTGTAAAATTAGTAATTGAGAAAGTATGTATGAAGTATATATTCATTATTAAATTGCAGTTATGAAGAAGAATTAGTAGTTAAAGATACAACAATAATGTTCGCTGTTAGTGTTTCACTATGACAGCTATTCACACTGCTGATGTGTCAGGGATAAATCAGTGTTACATGGTCTAACAAACAATGTTATGTAGAATTTTACTATTTTCCCAAAGTCAGTATATATTTATTGCATCTGCTGTGAAAGATGAAAAAATCAACATGGCTAGTCTCTCTGAACTTCTGGTGTAGACTGAAATGTGAGTAATGTAGCAATATCCAAAAAAATGATTTTACTTTCATCAAATTACTAGACTGCTTCAGTAATGTGGATGCATCATGAAGGAAGTTGAATTATTTCCGTGTACACTTTTCAAGGGTTCTGTTTCCATTTGAATGACAATAATATGAACAAATAAATTATTCCAAATTGCCTATTAGTGATAAATTATAGTTAAGTCGGTCAGTTTGCTCACTGTCTTATCAGTTTGCTCACTGTCTTATCAGTTTGTAGACACTGTCTTATCAGTTTGTAGACACTGTAACCTGTACTTGTTTCACAAAGGATTTGGCAGCAGATTGTGTGATCCATTGACACATAATGATTTTGCACTAAACTACATCTTATAACATACATATGGATCTCATGCATTTATACAAATTTGCTATGGAAATGAGGACTAACTTTGCCGTAAACATTTCTCATCATATGTATAGTCTGGAGGAGTAGGGAAACAGGCAAGAGTAGCAGAAGACAAGTATCTTCTTTTGAGTTCTGGTACATCTTAGTTAGCTTGTCACTTATGTTCTAATCTAATCTAGATGCACTCATTAACAAAAAATGAAGAGAAACAACTAAAGTTGAAATAATGCAATCCCACAAGAGAACGTGTTTCTGTTGTAGTCTTCATTTTTCTTTTCTAACAGAGTCCCAATATCAGATCTGCATTTTTTTCTTTTTGCATGTAAGACACTATGAAAAATGCTCACTCTTAATATGAGTAATTATCAGTTATACTAGCACCAATATATGATTTTTTTAAATCAATGGATTGATGTATGTGAAGTACATATTCTATTGTCTTGATCTGTTCCACAAATAGTATTAAGCACTTTTAGTTAATGTTAATCATTTAAAACTATATTTGTTGTTCTGTATTATAAGATTTGTTCAAAAGAAGTGTGTCTTTGAAACTTATGTAGGCAAATTGTGTACTTAAAGATAAGTAGTCAGATATGTGAACAGAGTGATGGAAGAAGACCTGTAATACATGCCACAGCTTAAACTAATAATATTTGGCAGCATGCTGTGAAGTCTAGCTGTTTGTCACCAACTTTCAACTTTATTGGTAGTTGAATGTATAATCATTATAAACATTTAATGTTACTAGTGAAAAATCAAAAGGGAAACCCAGTAAAGTGTAAAAGGCAACATTTGCCATTCTTGTTAAGGAACAAATAATGCGGAAGTTCGTATCCAGTTCAATAGTCAAAACTTATTAGTTTTTCTTAAAGCTTGGTGTAGAGGTTGCAGTGGAGATTCACCACTTTAAAATCTGCTTCAGAATAGTAAAAGACACATTCTGTCATTGCCAATCAAAGCCTCAAAATTTTTAGGAGGTAAGTTGTCCTTAAGTGTACCATTTCTATATTCTCAAACTGTAATGATGATTTCTTTCCTGGCATTGGCTGTGATGCACCTGCTGTATTTTTATTTGATGTCATTGTTTTCTTTTTACAGTATTATTATTGGTTGTACTTGTTGTCTCTTACATAAAATGTACGTTTTTCATTACTTACATATACAATTAAAATATTTTTTTAAATTTTTTTATTAACAGTTGATGAAGCCATTTGGCAGTCCAAAGTTCCCCCGCCCCATACTGTCCATAAAAAAATCATTTTATTCAGCAAACAAGATCCTATAAATTCATGTGAACATTATGTTATTTCGTGTGCTTCACATTGGAGGAAAATTATTTACAACAAAACTGCAATATATCGTCACCTCCTTCCCAATATGGTGGCTATTAATTTGCAGTTGGTTTATCAAATTTATACTGGTCCTGCATTTTGCATTACAGGCTTAAAACTTTAAAATGACATTTGATGGTAATGTTACATTCATAGTAGTTTTCCAATTCATCTTAATATTTTGTTGATGGGTACACTTCGGGATATTTCACAGGTTGCTATTTTGTTTAAATATGGCAGTTACAGTGCTGGATACCAGTTAGGCACAATCAAAAACTGATCTATTATCTCTTAAACTTATTTTAAAAAGACTATTGCATTAATCATGGCATCTAAGATGTGACATTTTCTGATGAAACTGTTTGCTATAACTTTAGAAAAATTATTCTGTATTATTTACCATCAACACCACTGCTGCTGTAGGAGATTGTTGACAGGATTGCTAAGTGGGCTGCAAGTATTATTATTTAATATTTTTTGGTGCCCACCAGTGCTTAATGTTTCTTCAGCAGATTAGACACATTACTTGTTGCTTAAATAGGGACCAATGACCTCAGCATTATGGCCCCTTAGGAATTCAAACACATAGTTCCTTAAACTGATAGTGTGGAGGCCCTTGGTTTATATAGAACATGTTGAATGCAAAGTATAAGGCACAGTTTGTGATGCAGAAATTATTTGTGTTTCTGGGTATTGACGGGATGACATCTTAAACAGAACACCACTCAAACTTGTAACAGCTCTCATGTGTCAAAATAATTATGGCCTTCATGGGTGACATGTTAAGTGATACATTTTGTCTCTGTGGTACTGATGATTCTGTAGTTCAGATTTCTATGTATGTCCAGTTTCCAGTGATTTTAATTATTCAGTAAATCATTAATCATCTTTTTAAATTTTGAACAGTTTAGACAAAGAAGTACTGATGTAAGCAGATAATGTGTATTTTAAGCACTGTTTCATAACAGCTATGGTTACTTGAGCATGTACAGACCAAGTGATCCCACTGCATGTCACCTGAGCTCCAACTGATCTATTATCTCCCTTTGTTACTTCCATAGACTGGCATCTCTAAAATTACTACAAGTCTACTTTTGAATGCTTGACGAAAGTGTAGAATTATTTAAGTGGCAAAACATCACCACCCAACACCTTTATTATCCCTCTTTAACACTATTAGGCATTTTTGCCATGCACACCTGCCAAATTTCATGTAAGAGGATTCAGCAGTTGTACTTAAATACAACTTGGAATGGGCGCAGTGACACATTTTTGGTGTTTAAGTCACTACTTTATACATTTGTAACTAGTTGCTGGTATTTGGTAATGTGTGAAGCTGACTTTCAAATGTATATACTGGATTTGCTATGAAGCCATATTTTTCATAGAATGACTCATCTGCTGTTGCTTATTGTGACTTTTATGTTTTAAAAAGTTATATGAGCACATTATTTTAAATTAATTTAAACATACTTTCAGTATTGTTCACAGTGCCAGTGTATTTATCTCATATAAAAGTATCACTGATCTTGTGATATTTTCCTTGTGTATAATACTTATTTGTTAAATGGTGACTTAATGTCAGACTGTGGTAAACCAATATCAAACAGTGCAATGTAAAACAGTCATATTTTGGATTGTAGTGTTCTTATTTGTGCATGGGTCAGTAACTTTTTGATAGTGTTAACAAAAGTTTATTTTTCAATATAGTACATCATCTTTTAATCAAGTGTTATTCTTTCTTGCTGCGTTCAGTTCACCTATTTCCTAACTGTGTGTGTTGTTGCACTTCCATATAATTTGTGAAGTTCCAATCTGCAAACTATGATGTTGTGTTTTACGTGTTCCAACGTATTGTTCTATTTCTTTCATAACATCAGTTTTTGGGCAAGCTATACAAATGGTTTGTAGTGCCTACTTTAATTAATTACTACATATAAGAGAAAACTGCAGTGTACAAATGAAGTGGGAAATTAGAAATGAATAGAACCAATAGCAACAGTTTTCCAGATCTTTCAGCTGTACTAAATTTAGGCAGCACTGCCTCACTCCTAATCTCTCACGCAGTATGTACTGCAATGAAGTAAAGTTATGCCCTGAAAACAGAACAGTGTGCTCACTTCCAGCATGCTGGATGGCAATTGACAGCAGCTTACTATGATTCAATGACATTACAAAACTAAGAAAGGTGAACAGAAGTTTGTTTTTATTTAAATGGTGAGTCCTACCGTAACACCATAATGTGTATATGATGGCCTCAGTACTTGTATGAGTGACTAAGTGCAAAATACTATTTGCGTATGACAGTGTAGTGTTGCATGCGACAAATGCTTTGTAATTTCAGTGAACAGAACATTCACCAGAGCTGCATAAAAGCAATAAAAAATATAGACTAAACAGATGCTAAGAACATCCTCCCCCCCCCCCCCTCCCCCCACTCACACAGCCCCCGGAATGGTTGCTTAATGGTGTGCTTACAGATATTCAGCTGAATTATTTCCACAACTGGCCCAGTCTTCTTCATCATGTGTTATGAATTATGTTTTTATATCTAAAAACAAAGATGATGTAACTTACCAAACAAAAGAGTTGGCATGTTGATAGACACACAAACAAACACAAACACACACACAAAATTCAAGCTTTCGCAACCAACGGTTGCTTTGTCAGGAAAGAGGGAAGGAGAGGGAAAATGTCTGCTTGTGTCTGTATATGTGTGGATGGATGTGTGTGTGTGTGTGTGTGTGTGTGTGTGTGTGTGTGTGTGTGTGTATACCTGTCCTTTTT
This sequence comes from Schistocerca gregaria, assembly GCF_023897955.1. Classification (NCBI taxonomy): domain Eukaryota; kingdom Metazoa; phylum Arthropoda; class Insecta; order Orthoptera; family Acrididae; genus Schistocerca; species Schistocerca gregaria. The sequence continues at coordinate 264,438,889 of NC_064927.1, forward strand.
TTCCCCCTAAGGTAAGTCTTTCCGCTCCCGGGATTGAAATGACACCTTACCTTCTCCCTTAAAACCCACATCCTTTTGTCTTCCAGTCTCCTTCCCTATTTCCTGACGAAGCAACCATTGGTTGCGAAAGCTTGAATTTTGTGTGTGTGTTTGTGTTTGTTTGTGTGTCTATCAACATGCCAACTCTTTCATTTGGTAAGTTACATCATCTTTGTTTTTAGATATTTTTTCCCACGTGGAATGTTTCCCTCTATTATATTCAAAATATGTTTTTAGGTGTACTCACTGCCTTGACTCTAACCAGAGATGAGAGTATGGAATCACATGATTTATGAGGGCACTTGTACTCTGGTTACATTCTTCAACTATTCTGTCTTTCAAAGGGTCCTTGAGACCATGAGACTCTTACCCTTGCTGAGACAAGTGACTGATCACTTGTCTTACTTTGCTACAGAACACATTACTACAGCCTTACTTTGCTACAGAACACATTACTACAGCATTGACAGATATTACACAGTCTCTCTCTCTCTCTCTCTCTCTCTCTCTCTCTCTCTCTCTCTCTCTCTCTCTCGCTCTCTGAGAAAGAAGTGAAGCACCCAGAAAATATGAAAGAATGGCACTGAAACATCACACACCATCGGCAGGTACATAAATAACTGAAGTTGTAATTCTCTCTGACTGGCAGAATGGCCACTGAGAGCATTAGTGCCATTCATATTTAGTTTTGCTACCAGGCCTGGTAGGGTACATAAAGGGCAGAGACAGCGTCATGTTGAGTGATCACAGTAAATGACATGTAGATGCTATGTACTCGTGTGATAGAGCTTTATTAGCACTTGACAGAGTTGGAAATGTGCCTCATTGTCGGTCTCAATTCAGCCAGCTAGTTGAACTGTGCAGTATCCAGATGTGTGGGGCATTCAGATGTGACAGAGGCCAGATGTTGGACTGCAAGGGAATGTGAGGACAGGCTTAATCATCATCGAGGTTCTGGTTGACTGCATCTACCATCACAAGGAAGGATTGCTGAAGTGTGCACCAGGCATATCATAACCCCTTCACATCTGTGCCTCCCATTCAAGAATAAGTAACTGACTCCCTGAAACATTCTGTATCATTCCATACTATTACTCAGAGACTGGTAGATGCTGTAGTAGGCGATCACGATCCCAAGCATTGGTTGCTGTTAACACCACAACAAGACACTGCATTTTGAGTGGTGCCGTGACCAGGAAGCATGGACTGCAAATGAATGGTCTTGTATTGTGTTCATTGGTGAATAGCAGTTCCTCACTGCCGGGTGACCACCATCTGTGATTTGATGATGACCTGGGGAGAGGTCCTTTCTTCCGATGAGTTGGAGAGGCATCATGGTACTATTCCTCTCATAATGGTGTGGAAGCCATCGGGATTGACTTTAGGTCAGAGCAGGGAACTCTGATGGCACAGTGGTATGTAATGGAGAGCCTGCATCCTTGTGAGTTACCACTCATGCAACAGTATCATAGTGCCTTTTTTTAACAGGACATTGTTCATTCACACATTGCATATGTGTCTTAGAACTATCTGTGTGATGTTGAGGTGATCCTGTGACCCCTGAGATTCCCATATCTGCCCCTGATAGAACATATGCTTGGTCAGTTTGGGTATTAGTTCTGCCCCGGTGCCATTACTCAGGATAATAAGGATCATTTAGAACAGTTGTGGTCTAACTTGTATCAAGAGAGCATACAGCAGCTTTATTACACCTTTTCAGACTGAATCGGTGCATGCTTCCAGGCTAGAAGGCATGCAACATCATTCTGATAAATGGACTCATACTGTCAGGTTCTTTGTGCATTTGACTTGATTTTGTAGTCACTGAAAAATATCGCATACCTTCTGGGTGATTTATTTTCTTTATCAGGCAGTGTGTATTGGGGGGGGGGGGGGGAGGGCCTCGGTGGGGGGGGGGGGGGGGGGGGGGGGGGAAGAGATGAGTGTAATTCCAGCAAGCGATCTAAATGCTCAATGATGCTGGAGAATGGAAAAGGTCCTTCCAGTCAGCTAATGTGAAGATGGCTGACTGGATGTTTGAAAAAGTTATGGAACTTGGTTGGGAAATAATCGAACAAAGACAAGACATGAATAATGACAATCTTCAGTTGTTCATGTGAGCAACAGCTGGATAATGACTTGCATGCTACTCCTGATTGCAAAATGCCGTGGAGGGATGTATGCATGAATACTACAAGTCAATGCTCCAGGCCTGACCTACATAGATATCCCTCCTGGATTACTGTCTGTCCTGAATACCCTATGCTGCCCCCACCTATTATCTGGGCAGCAGTCAGCATTGCTCCTTCCACGTTGGCACTTCCGGCCACTGCCCTTTGACACCTCAAATGTGACCATATGTGGTCCACACCCATATCTTGTGGGTTCTCCACATGAGGTCGGGATACATCGTGAGTCCGCATAAGATTACCGGCCACGGTGGCCAAGCGGTTCTAGGCGCTTCTGTCTGGTATCGCGCGACTGCTACGGTCGTAGGTTCGAATCCTGCCTCGGGCATAGAAGTGTTTGATGTCCTTAGCGTTAGTTAGTGTTTGTTAGTTGGGTTTAAGTAGTTCTAAGGGACTGATGACCTCAGATGTTAAGTCCCATAGTGCTCAGAGTCATTTGATCCATCCACATAAAATTGCCTGCCAACACCCAAGCCACTGTCCTTCCTGTGGCGTCGTCTTTGTACTCCGTGTAATTTCTGGAAAAACTTATTCTTTCTGACTCCTGTTCATTGCTTTTTCTAAATATGCAATACTTCCCTCCATTTGGGAGGATAATTTGTAGGTGCTGTCCTCAGTGACCACAAATTTTTAGAGAAGATTTCTCACAGATTTTATTCTGTTAATGGAGAAACATACACATTTGCTTTACAATAATGTTCAAAGGACACACACACAACTTCCTTAAAACTTTCCACAACAGAAATACATATAAATCAGTCTTTTTCCTGTACGAGGAACATTTACAATTTTATATTTCACAATTAATATTATTGTTACATGTTCTAATACCTGGAATAAAGGTACATTTTATTTTATAATATAAGGCATTTCTCATTATCCTATCAGTTCTCTTTTGTAGTAGGATATTATTTTGCAATCAACTTTACAGTGAATTACACTTGATACACTGCTGTACACTTTGTAACATAATTACAATTTTAGTACTAGTTTTTCATACTTTCTACCAGTATTACCATTCTTCAGTGTTTATTCTTGTCTTAATACCTTGATAAACATCATTTCTAATGTATCTACCAAGCATTGGAGATCTGTCAAAAATTATGCTTTACTGTCTCTAGATGTGCTTCTTGAGGATTATACCTGACTATATCCCTCTCTGGGCGCTGATTTACAATACTGTTTTTAGCAGACGTTTTTATACAACAATCATTACCCATTGTTTTGTATATAAATTTAAAACAGCCTCAACAGCATTTACAGTAGCTCCATAGACAACATAATATTACTCTAATTATTACACCAACCCCATGAAACACCAGAAAGAGAAATCACTTAATGAGAAGTTGCTGAAGGCACTTTTCTTCTGGCATTCAGTCTCACTTTATAGCTCATCCAACTTATTTCCTGCAGCTTATACTGGTTATTTAAGTGCTGGCGATGTAAGGAGGTGCGAATAATATAGATTATTTCAAGGTGTGTGGCTGGCTGATAATTTCACCAGGAACAATTCCTGCGTCTAATTTTGCACTTCCACAGTCTCTTGCTATGATTACCAATGAAACAGTCTAATTGATTAATATATTAATTCTCCTTTTAACAGAATGATATGAACCTCTTCTTTCTTTAGAAAAAAGGGAACATCTTCCATTGCTGTGATAAAGAATATGTATGTTACAATCACAACTGAAGTCACATATACTCAAAGATTACAGGTGCTGTGCTTCCAGGTATCATTTCCAGGATGAATAATTTAGAAATGAAAGAAACTGCCTCCCATTCCAGAAGATATGTTGTAAAAAGCTTTTACACAAATATACACAGCTCACACGCGCAACATGTCCACTCAGAATAAGGGACAGGAATAGATAGATAGTCAAAGAGTTAAAAATTTAATACCAGATTAAATATAAGAATAGAGGTATACATTCATCTTTCCTTTTGTGCATTTCTGTTTTTGCCTTGCACAGTGTTCTGATATTTATTAAATGACATATGCTTTATGGGTAGACCAAAGTAAGATCTATCACAACTGTGCCCCCTGCAGTATACTGGCATTTTCCATGATAAGTGGGTGGTAGTATACAGTAGTGGTACTTTTTACAAGCATATGCAACATAAATAATCAAATTTTATATGAATAAACCACTAAAACTACTTATTGTCATGCCTGGGTATCAAATCCCCTTATTTGTGGTTAAGTTTTTACCTTATTTATCCTCTGCACATGACAGTTTTGTTTATATTACTATTAATTTAAATGAAATTTACAAAAGTTCAGTTTATGAGAGCCCATGACTCGACAAAAGGCATGTTTGATTTAGAGTCCTTTGCTCCATCATTGTGTAATAATTGCCACCCATAGTTTGTGCAGCCATATCTCCACGCATTGTTTGTTATAGCGTCCAGATGGTAGCTCTGTAGGATAAGTGCACATTGATGAGTGTTTGGTTAAAAAGTTTGATTCCTTGAAGATGAAGTCCTGTAGTTCTGACCACTGTTATATAGACCAAGTCATCTATCACATACTTAAGTGTTCAAAAGGCCCTCCCGCATCATCGGCACCACGTCGAGGGCTCACCTTTCTCCAGGTATGTCCATAAATTACTTCCTTTAATTCCTCCTTCGTAGTAAATTTCAGCATCTGATGCCACTACAGAGGGTACTTAAAATGTTTTCTTGATTTTCGACAGCCACTAGTTTGATTGCTGCTTCACATGAGTGTGTATTCCTCATTTGACATTGGCTAAATATTTGATATGTGGACAGTTTTTCTTGAACTTGCTTTTCATTTCACTTATGTTAAACACCCTTTTCAGATAAACTTTTCCCTAAAGGTATTTGTACAAATGTGTGAAATTGTATGTGAATTACATAATGAAATTAAAGCATGGCATAAATTTACTCTATATGTCATTTTAATATTAGCTGACATGCAAGGCATAAACACAGTATTTATATAAAAGTTTGGGCATGAATTTGTCACATCATTTTTTATGTTAACATAAACATATTTTAATACAAATAAATAACATTTAAGAAGTCGTTTTCATCGTCAAAATTCATAAGTCAGCATTTCAGTGACAAGTTATTTCCTATTCACATCATTTATATTTGCAACTTTTAAGATGGACCAGTACTCCCTTTAAATTTTAACTCATTATGTAATCTTTCTTTAGACGAGTAATTGGCGAGACATATTACATGTTAGGACTGAAAAAACAATATGCATATATGCAATTTGATGATATGCATGAACTACTACCATCAACTCATTTAACTCAAGAGTTTGTAATTCCAGATTGTTAATGAAAGAAATAGATAACTTCACTACTGTGTTTCAAACACAAGGAGGCATAACTATGTTTAGCAATGCTTCTCTCAATTCTACCAGGTGGTGGTCTATAAATCTACAGGGAGATATGATAAGGAATGGAAAGAAGCATTTATCATCTCATGCCAAAATCCATCATTTGCACGTCACACAATAACTGAGCAAATTCTCTTTGAATGCTTGTTTGTATTTTGCAACAGACTATTTACTCAGTGGTTGCATCACTATAGGTAAAATTCTAACAGCATTGTGTCACACATGTTTCTTAATTTCATTTGCTTAAATGTACCTGTAATTTTTGTGCTTCAGTGTAATTAATTTATACTTTTCTCTGTGGGGGTACCTTGCTACAGTGATTGTGTGAAGAGAAATGTTCGTGGTAAGACATCAGAAGTAATTGTGTCTTGAACACTTGTGTTCAGCATTTATATCTGTTAACTTGCATTCTTCAACGTACAGTCTGAACCCTTATTTTTACCCTTTGGTAGTATAGGACCTAGACTTTACTTCACATTTTATGTACTATAACTTCTTTATATTCACTCATAACATTCACATTATCACATTCATACACATATTTATATATAAATAATTACTCATATCATGGCGTGGCCCATTTCTTTTGGTGCCAGCTACCTAAATTCTCTTTCTTCTCATTACTGGAATATGGCCTTGCAACATTCCCTACTAGATATGTAGTTGCTCCAAGGCCAGCCAACACTTCATTCACACTTGTAACATACTTATTTTCATTCAGTATGCAAATGTTTTTCATTCATTATTTTTCTAACTGAATCTCAGAATTCAACCCTTTTTTGTGAGAGGACAAATGTTAACAGCATGTCTATCACTTCGAATTACGTTTTCCATCTCTTCCATATTCTTACCATGAAACTAACAGGTACCTTCCTAGGGCAGGTACAGTTTCATTACCCATCTCATAGCTTTTGGAATTTGAGCATATCCCCGTTCGTATATACAGATATCCTATACCATAGTGCTTATTTTACTTTGTATATAGCCATAATGTAGATTTTTGTGTATATATTATAAATAGTAACCTAGTGTGTTGACATCTTCCTGCAGTTAGTTCATTTTCTTTCCTTCCTTGTAAGTATTTCCTTATATTAATTTTATTCTTGTAGTGCAGACCTCTGTATTTATTTTAGTAATCAATTTATATTCAAATTCCTTTGGGTATATTCTACTTGGTGTACAAATATTAATATTAGCTGAGTGTCTGCCATATTAATCAGTGTGTTGGACTCGTTTTGGCTTCGTGCATGCCCCGTGGTCACTGACTTGTGATGCAAATTTCTATTGTGCTTGCACAGTGTGTTTTGTGATAGTGCTACATCATTTATTTCTCCCCACTACATTTATCAATTTGTGATTGAATGGTGTATGTATTTTAGTAGTGAATTCACATCACAATGACCATATTCATCTTACTGATTTTCACGTCATCTTTTTGTTAGTGAACAAGATCTTAAATAACTACTGACTTACCTTATTTCTATTTGCAAACATGTAAATAATGAGATAAACTTATCCTAAAACTACGTGAACATCTTTCATAATTTATAATGAAATATTTTCACTATTATTAAGCATAACAACTTCATGAGCTGTTGTAACCTTTTGTCAGACCCATTCACCACAAAAAATTCCTTTAGAACCTTGTGTGGACAAAGTCCCTTGTCTTTTCCTTTCCACTTACAGGGTACACTAGTCTATATTATCTTGGATGGGTGCTTGTGTAATTACAAATGAGCCCGTACATAAGAGTTTCCATTTGCGGTTTAGTTTTCCATATTTGGCAAACTTCTTGTCCTTTGTGGAATTTTACAGTGTGACCTAATCTTTTCTCATAAGATTTTTTTCTCTGCTTCGCCTTTTCTCATGGGTTAATCAATGCTGGCTTATTTTCTCTTCAAATGATGTATCATCCATAGGTATTTTAGGCAGTGATTTTTCCCACTCGTCTATTTCTCATTTCTCAAACATTAACTCTTTCAGGCACAAGGATATGAGAAAAATTTCAATTCTTCTGACACTTTATTTATTGAATAATTTTATAAAAAACTGTTGAAACACTATGCACTTACATTAGAAAAAAACATTAACAGACATTACAATGTTCTTCAGAACAGTTTTTCGAAACAGTACTGCTACATTGTGTGTCCCACCTCAAGCTATGTGCCAGTATTGGATGCAAGATTTATTCTTGCATAAAAAGAGAAACCAGCCATGTGTAACACTTCAAGCAGTGTGGTAGTCTTGGAAGCCAGACTTGTTTTTTCCTAAGCTGAGAGTTACCTGGTACAAAAAAACATCCACGTCGATGATAGGTACTTCTGAAATTATCACACACCATAGGTAAAAATTTTCATAATTTGTACAGCTTATCATAACTCTTCACACCCTGATTTGTTATGCAGATGGATTGTAATTTATGTCATCATCCATACAATCTGCATCTTCATCTAACGAATACTTACTTTGAAGCATTTGAGAATGGAGTACTGCCATTGTCTCACCTTTTAATACTTCCCTACAGCAAATCATTACAGACTGAAATTGAAAATAATGGCTCAAATGGGGTTCATTTATTCTCCCATACAATATTATGGCACAAACACTGCACCAAATGTCTAACACTATTCGATGTTCCATGCAGTATCTAACGTAGTGGAGGAATGTAGAGGCATGGTGGTACATATTTTGAACTCTTGAGTTGTTTATGAAAGAGTTATCTTCTGTAGAAGACAATCTTTCTAATATCCCTGAAGTCAGTGGTGATTCTGAATGAATAAAAGTCATTATCTCACCTGTCATAAAACCCTGCATCAGGAATATGCCACATAACACGAAAACAATTACGCACTCAGCCGCAGTGGGGAAAACCAGCAACACTGCACAGACAATAATATCTGCCACAGACAGATTATATGGAGCAATGCTACTTCTGACCCCTGTTGGTCGCAGTGGCAACTATCACATAGCATACTAAGGGTGGTTTGATAAATTTATCTCCATGCTGGGTGAGTCAGGAGTTTCCAGTTAAGTGGTATGTTTCTTGCACCACCATGCACTTGGGAAGCAAGTGGGGTACACCCATTGTACCACCCACCCTAAAAGAGTTAATCCAGTTGGTGAAAAATCTCTTGAATTATAAGGCCTGTTGAAGTATATGGCAAGGTATTAGTGATTTGTTGAAATGAAAATATGAACTCGATCCATTTTGTATGTTTCTGTGGTGTGTAGCAATGTATAAATCTGTTAAATTTCTTAAACACCCTTTCTATGGGGCTTGCTTCAGGGTGGAACTGTGATATCAGTATGTGTTTTATTTTATTTGTGGTTATGAACTCCTTCCACTTGTTACCTGTGAAGTACGATGCATTATCAGTTAACATTATCTGCGACTTCCCTACTCTTAGGAGAGAGTCATGTGTAATTATTATAATAATAGAATCAGCACTGCATAAACTTCACATACCCAAAAAAAATGGTATAAGGCAATTAATTTCTTAACACCCCCTGTTTTTTTTGGATAAGAACCAGCAGCATCCAATGCTACTGAATCTAAAGATTTTTATGGGATCATTTGAGGTTGCAGTTTAATTAATTTTGATTTGTCAGAGTGTTTTGACTTCTGATAAGTAATACTTTTTTTAATTACTTGGAGAACTTGGTGTCGCATGTTTGGGAAGTAGCAGTATGTGTTTATCTTATCGATGCATTTAGGAACACCACAGTGACCCTATATGTTGTGAGTGTGAAGAATGAACTCATCTACAAACTTTTCACATAAACATATGCACCACTGTTCTCAATTAGGTGAATGTCACTGAAGCAGTATACCTTTGTAAATACTATAAAAAATTGTAAGTTGTTATCACCATTTTCTTCAAATAGTTTTAGTCATACCTTCTTCCATCTAGGGTCTTCTTGCAATTGCAATTGTACATTTTTACACAATGTTGTTGGAGTGTTTGGTCTCACATAAGTAGGATGAGGAGTTTGCACTTTTGTTCAGTGAATTGTAACAATTCATTTAACCCTTGAGGTAGCCTCAACAAGGCATCAGCAATTATATTTTGTTTACCTTTGATGTACACTACCTCAAAACTGAATTCTTGCCAGTAAAGACACCAACTGGCTATTCTTCAGTACAGAAATCTGCATGTCGAGAGAAAAGCTGCACCATAGAGAGTGGTTTGAGCTCCTTTACTGAATATGATTGCCTCACATTCAGTAAGAGTTCTGCCTGCAGTACTAATTATCATGGGTGATTGTTGTCCATCTGTTTTGGTGATTTGGCATAGGCATGCCGCCAGACCCTGCAAAGATGCATCAGTAGTTAAACAAAACTCTTGTGATGTGAATGGGTGATGCAATATATTTGCACTGAGTGGAGCTTCTTTTATGTTTTAATAGTTGGTTTTACATTGCTTGGTCCATATCCGCAGGTTATTCTTCCATAACAAGTTCAACAGTGTGTTGCTATTCAGTAACTGCTCAGGAATAAATGTCCTAAAGAAAGAAGCTAAGCCCAGATAAGCTTGAGTTGTTTTTTGTTCTGAGAGGGGGGAAAATGTCTGATTGCATTTAGTTTCCCTGGATCCGGCAAAATACTTGGGGTGATATGATGTGTCGTAGGAATTTGACCTTTTCCTTCCCAGATTCAACTACTTTAACTTTCCTGTAACACCATATTCTGAGAATTGATACAGTACTTGTCCCAAGAGTTGCAAATGCTCTTCCCAGGTAGGCATTGCTATTAGCAAGTCATCTACATAGACAGTACTTTATTAAGTAGTTCTGGACCTAAAACTTTGTTTTAACATTGAAATGAATACATCTGCGCCCACATTTAAGCCAAAAGGCAAGACACAAAATTCATAACTTCTGCCCCCACATACAAAGGCTGTGTACTTTCTACTGTCTTCATGGAGAGTTATCAGCCAATATGGTGCCTTTAAATTGATTATGGCAAGGTATTTGACTTTATGGAACTTTAGTAACTGTTCTTCTAAGTTGTCAGACATTCCCTAACAGGAGCAATGACTTTGTTTATATTCAGTGCATCGAGTACAAGCCAGACGCCACCTTCGGATTAGGCAACAGCTAAAATAGGATTACAATTCCGTGATTATGAGCACTGCATGACACTCCAATCTATCATCCTCCCAATTTCCTTTCTTACTGCCTCCTCCTTGGACCAGAGTATGGGATATGATGAAAAACAGAACCTTTTGTGTGGTTAAATGTCCATTTTATATGTGTGACTTTTTATTACTCCTGGGTTGGACCAGAGTATGGGATATGATGAAAAACAGAACCTTTTGTGTGGTTAAATGTCCATTTTATATGTGTGACTTTTTATTACTCCTGGGTGCTTTTCAAATACATGTGCATACTGTAGTATTAATTCCCATAGCTCCTCTTTCTGGCCTTCCAACAAACTCATTCGCTTACTGTTCCTTGTTTTTGTGCTAGACCCATACTTCTTTCATATAGCTTTTTGTCTTTTTGTGCATAGTAGAACAATACATCTGAATAAGACAATTGTACTCTAATGTCTATATTTGGCAGATGTTTGTTTTCTATTGCACTGGTTCTGATTACGTCTACTGATAACCTTCGTTCATTAGTTCTAAAGAAACACTTTCCCTGTCCTACATCAGTCTGTACTTGTATTGTCAGAAGACATCCATACCAATAAGACAATCAACTAAAAGTTTTTCCTCCACTAGAAATATTCATTTTAAAGAAAATTTTTTGAAAGTAATAGATATTAATGTTGGAAGTTTCACCCCTTTATATTTGTTCCCTACTGCATCAAGATTTGACAGTGTTGCTCAGGGAAGGTTGGTACATGTGTACACTTTTATAGCTCATCAAATAAACCTCGTGAGATTACATTTGTTGATGCACCTGTATCCAGTACAATGTGAACATCTAAATCAGCTATCCTGGCGTTTATTAAGACCTGTACAGAATTGTCAACATTTTTCTAACATGGGGGCGAATAGTGGCTTACTGTGACCTGTTTTGGTTTTTTCTAATTGGGGGGAGGGGGCTGCGGGAGGGGCATGGATGTCGTCATAATCTCTTCATTGCTTTGGGTTAGCTCCACTGTGTGCACAGTGTGGTCTTGACTTAACCAATTTGTGTCCTGCAACACCCGTGAATTAATGTCTTTGATCTCCACCTCCACCTTGTACGTAATTGTTGTTCCGCTGGTTGTAACTACCAGGAAGAGGGCGTCCTGGCCATCTACCAAAGACCAGCCCTTGCCAATTATTATACTGGTTATTACTTCCCACTGGGGCTACATCTGAAATATGTTGTCCAAAACATCTCTGTTTGGTATATGTTGGTCCATGGTAATGAGGGTTGTGGTTTCCTTAAAAAAAAAACCTTGTTTGTGTTTGGTTTTCTTGGTTACCATACTTACCTCTAGTGTGATTAATGTTAAAAAGCCAGGTCACTCAAATTCAGAACGGATAAAAGTATTCTACATCATTCTTAGGCATTTTGATTAATTTTTCCTTGATTTGTGCTGGTAAGCGACTTTTGATAATTTTTAGTACATCTGCGTGAGAGACTGGATTTGTCAAATATCTTGTTTTGTTTAGGTATTTTTCAAAATACTTCTGTAGTCCCCATTATTTACTGTTGAATGCTGCTGGGTTAAATACTTCTTTCCGTAGCCTCTCTTGGGCTGCTATGTACCAGAATGTCCAAGAAGGCACTCTCAAACTATTCATAAGTTGGCACCACACAGCCATATCAGTTGCCCGTAATAAAGCATTGCCTTGGGTGTACCCCATAGTGAACCTGACCTTCCGTGCCTCAGTCCAGTTGTGTGATAACATGTTGTGGAAGGCTCTGATGAATATCATGCTGTGTGTTCTTTTATACTCTGTAGTAAAAGTTGGAAACTGCCTGTGCTGTAGTAACACTTCGTCAGCTAGAAGAGTAGACTAACAGGATGTGCCATATGCTACTGCCGTTGCATTGTTCGGCTGCATACAAGTATACTCCTTGTATGCTGGTGCAACTGGTATTGACATTGGCAGTGTCTGTTGTATTTTGTAGTCCCCTTCTTCTCCACCTGATGGAGAAGTCTCAAGTACAGATAGTGTTGAGGATCAGTGGACAAAGTTCAAAACCATCTTACAATATGCGTTAGATGAGTATGCGCCAAGCAAGATCGTAAGAGATGGAAAAGTGCCACTGTGGTACAACAACCAAGTTAGAAAACTGCTGCGGAAGCAAAGGGAACTTCACAGCAAACATAAACATAGCCAAAGCCTTGCAGACAAACAAAAATTGCGCGAAGCAAAATGTGGTGTGAGGAGGGCTATGTAAGAGGTGTTCAATGAATTCGAAAGTAAAGTTCTATGTACTGCTTTGGCAGAAAATCCTAAGAAATTTTGGTCTTATGTCAAAGCGGTAGGTGGATAAAAACAAAATGTCCAGACACTCTGTGAACAGAGGATGACAGACTAAAGGCCGAAATACTAAATGTCTTTTTCCAAAGCTGTTTCACAGAGGAAGACAGCACTGTAGTTCCTTCTCTAAATTATCGCACAGATGACAAAATGGTAGATATTGAAATAGAAGACAGAGGGATAGAGAAACAATTAAAACTGCTCAAAAGAGGAAAGGCTGCTGGACCTGATGGGATACCAGTTCGATTTTACACAGAGTATGCGAAGGAACTTGCCCTCCTTCTTGCAGCGGTGTACCGTAGGTCTCTAGAAGAGTGTAGCGTTCCAAAGGATTGGAAAAGGGCACAGGTCATCCCCGTTTTCAAGGAGGGACGTCGAACGGATGTGCAGAACTATAGACCTATATCTCTAACGTCGATCAGTTGTAGAATGTTGGAACACATATTATGTTCCAGGATAATGACTTTTCTGGAGACTAGAAATCTACTCTATAGGAATCAGGGCCATAGACACGGGTTCACAGGTAGATGCCATGATTGTTGACTTCCACAAGGCCTTCGATACAGTTCCCCACAGTTGTTTAATGAACAAACTAAGAGCATATGGACTATCAGACCAATTGTGTGATTGGATTGAAGAGTTCCTAGATAACAGAACGCAGTATGTCATTCTCAATGGAGAGAAGTCTTCCGAAGTAAGAGTGATTTCAGGTGTGCCACAGGGGTGTGTCATAGGACCATTGCTCTTCACAATATACATAAATGACCTTGTGGATGACATCGGAAGTTCACTGAGGCTTTTTGCAGATGATGCTGTGGTACATCGAGAGGTTGTAACAATGGAAAATTGTAGTGAAATGCAGGAGGATCTGCAACGAATTGACGCATGGTGCAGGAAATGGCAATTGAATCTCAATGTAGACAAGTGCAATGTGCTGTGAATACATAGAAAGAAAGATCCTTTATCATTTAGCTACAAAATAGCAGGTCAGCAACTGGAAGCAGTTAATTCCATAAATTATCTGGGAGTACGCATTAGGAGTGATCTAAATTGGAATGATCATATAAAGTTGATCTTCGGTAAAGCAGATGCCAGACTGAGATTCATTGGAAGAATCCTAAGGAAATGCAGTCCGAAAACAAAGGAAGTAGGTTACAGTACGCTTGTTCACCCACTGCTTGAATACTGCTCCGCAGTGTGGGATCCGTACCAGAGAGGGTTGATAGAAGAGATAGAGAAGATCCAACAGAGAGCAGCGCACTTCGTTACAGGATCATTTAGTAATCGCGAAAGTGTTACAGAGATGATAGATAAACTCCAGTGGAACACTCTGCAAGAGAGACGCTCAGTAGCTCGGTACGAGCTTTTGTTAAAGTTTCGAGAACATACCTTCACCGAGGAATCAATCAGTATATTACTCCCTCCTACGTATATCTCGCGAAGAGACCATGAGGATAAAATCAGAGAGATTAGAGCCCATTCAGAAGCATACTGACAATCCTTCTTTCCACAAACAATACAAGACTGGAATAGAAGGGAGAACCAATAGAGGTACTCAGGGTACCCTCCGCCACACACCGTCAGGTGGCTTGCGGAGTATGGATGTAGATGTAGATGTAGATGTAGACTAAGGGTAAACCGTGGATATGTATTGGAACTCACTATTCTGCCAGACCGGACCTGATTGCTAGTGAATAATAGCTCCTTTGTGATATTAGTGCCACTAGTTAAACTGTTCCACAATTTTCCTTCTGCTCCCATTAAACATGATTCAATCCTGGCAATTAATTCATTTTACTTTACCTTGACTACCTCTTCAAACCCTTCTAAATAAGTCGTATGCTCTTGCACTATTCTCTGTTAAGTTCTTTATGTATGTATCAATTGTTTCTTGGGTTTTCCTTATAAACTTACTGCTAAATTTTAAATTATCCATTTCTACAGAAAGTTCCTGCATTTCCTCAGACAAATCTTTACATATAGTTTGCAACTCGGTAATAGTATCTTGCATCTCCTTTACACTTTTATTAATTTCTGACTGAGTCCCTTGCATTTTAATCTGTGTGTTGCTCACGTTTTTCAGCCCACTCATGGGCTGTGCAGCTGGTCCCGGCAGAGGTTCGAGTCCTCCCTCGGCCATGGGTATGTGTGTTTGTCCTAAGGATAATTAAGGTTAAGTAGTGTGTAAGCTTAGGGACTGATGACCTCAGCAGTTAAGTCCCATAAGATTTCACACACATTTGAACATTTTTTTCAGCCCACCTGCCATTTCCTTTTGTGCCGTGTCAACATCCAACACCTTTTTGCCTTGCTCATGTATTTCCTGAGACAGATCTGTGAATAGCTCCACTTTTAATTCTTTTCCCTTTTCAGACAACTTACAGGCCAGTACATAACCTTTTACTTAGGTCATCAGATTTCTGCATCTGTTCATTTGAAAGTTCCTCAAATTTTTGTGTCGCATGATTCCTAAAATCATTAAGTGTTTGTGTTGTTGTTTTGAAGAATCTTCAACTTTTTGTATTAAATTATTAAGTTTTTGAGTTAGATCTATAAACTTTTGTGTTTTTTTATTAAAATTTTGTGTTTGTTCATTCTTGAAATCATTAAGAGTTTTCATCGTCCCTTACATAGTTTGTATCAATGTGGGGGCATCATTGTGAACACCTACTGAGTCGTATCTGTTTACATTCAGATCTGTTTCACGTGAGGCATAAATTTTAGATCTACTATAATCTGCACTGCTGCACTTTACACTAGTCTCTCATGAATAAATGCTTCGCGGTGAATAGGTATGTGGAGATGGTTTAATAATTGTGACTCTTCAAGCTTACCCGGTAGATATGTTGTAAATAGTCTTCGTGGGTCTGCTGACAGATCATGCTGTGCAAATTCCACAATATTTCCTTGGAACAACTGTCCGACATCTTCAGCTGGCTCAACCTTGCTGGTGGCAAGGTACGACTGATGGTATCTGCACGTCGATGCCCCATTTCTAGAACACGTATGCAAAAAATGTGCAGGTGTGGAAATCACGCATGCGTAATGATTTGCAATTAGATGGTGCCATACTCAAACGTCCTTTGCTGAAAATCATAGAGTGGCCCTCCTGTGCATGCACTGTACTCTGTATTTACTAGCAGTGTGGCCAGGCGTTACTAAAAACCTTACTAGACCAATGTTATGAATGGGTCTGTTATCGAAGAATCTTGATTTTTGCGTCATGATTTAGTAGCAGCAAATGCACAATGTCAGGCTGCACTCAGTTGAAATTCTGCATCCCTGTTCGTGAGGTTATCGGCTGTATGGATTTGAATTGGTTCCTTAATGACGTAATCCCAGAGAGATGATACCGGGGATAAAATTTGCATCTTTTCATAAATCATACAATGTCCTGTATTCAGAGACTGTTTCGCAATTGCCAACTTTTCTGGTTGATGAAGACGTGTCACTGATGTTCATTGCAGTGTTCTTGTACTGTGCGACATGTCTGGCCTATATATGCTGCCCCACATTGTCCAGGAATCTTGTACACACCACGTTTCCTCAGGCCAATATCATCATTAACTGAAACCAACACGTTACTCAGTTTCGCAGGTGGCTGAAAAACACACTTATGACAAATCTTCTGAGGATTCTTCCGATTCTTGACGAAATGGCACCAAAATATGGCAAAAAGGCCAATGTGGTGGGTGTCTTCATATCTTCATTCTGCTCCAGAGACTGAACTCTCTTGGGCCTGATAATCTAATCAGCAGGGGTGCAGATTTCAACTGCGCCCAGTCTGGAACCCTGCATTGGCTGCTGTTAAATCACAACACGAAAATCAAGATTTTTCAATAACAGACCCGTCATAACATTTGTCTAGTATGGATTTTTGTGAGTAACATCTGGCCTTACTGTTAGTAAACACAGCTTTCAGCACACGCTCTTGAGAGCTGCTCTGCGGTTTTTGGCAGTGTGTGTTTGAGTATGGCACCAAGTAGCTGCAAATCATTGCACATGCGTAATTTCCGCATCTGCACATTCTTTGCACATGTGTTCTAGAAACAGGGCATTGATGTGCAGGTACCATGAGTCATACCTAGCCCCCAGAAAGATTGAACCACCTGAAGATGTCCAACAGTTGCTCCAAGGAAATATTGTGGAATTTGTACAACATGATCCGGCGGCAAATCTATGGATTAATTATTGCTTGAATATTTGGAAAAATTGATTGGAAAGAATAGTTGAGAAAATTTTGAAGGTAATTTATGAATCTGTGCACAATCTTGGGTGAACTTTTAACTTACACCAATGTCAACAGACCTAGAATATCATTGCATTCAAGACCAATAAACATAATTTGTACACACTTGCTTCTTCCAGTAGTGTGCAGTACCAAATAACAACCACAACCATTGAAATTGTCGATCTGTCTATATGTTCTTAAACACATGGATCACAATATTTTTAGTATAAGTAAACCAAGTTCAATAGGTGCCTATTAAGGCCCAGTCATTACCTTCACAATAGTTCAATTGTGTCTAGTCTTGAATGTGACAACAGGAACGCTCCTCCAAGTACAGCGTTAATTATTCTTGTCTGAACCGAACCTCTTGATGCATGATCTCGGTGATGAGTGAAATGGTGAACAGATAGGAGTTGAACTTATACCCGTATGAATAAATATTCCTTTTGTCATAATTTTTTATAATACTTTTAATGAACAGTTAAAATAAACATGTTTAACAATGCTGGTACGATGGATCCAACCATACATCCATACGATACCACTTCCCGAAACAAAAGGGCGAAGATACATGAGTTAATAATTTGAAGAGCACATTTCTTACTTTGTTTCATACAGATATTTTATGATGTACCAAACCATTATCATTGCCACAAAACAACTCGTTAATTTACTTTTGGCAGTGTCTTTGGATTACAGCTCATTTCAGTTTACATATAGCTTGTATATAAGAAAAGAAATGAAAGAAAAATAATATGAGTCAATACATTTGCCTCCCACTGTGCACTGACATACGGAGGTGCACAATGGTTGAAATTATTTCCCTTTTTGAGGTTTGATGATCCTGCCTGGTATGGGCATAGCCTTTATTTTCAGCCATTGGAGCTATCCTGAATGGGCATGTGAGCTTGTATTAACAAATATTGTATTTACATTTCAATGTTTGAAGAAATAAACAGTTTTGTGACAAGTTTTCTCCCAATAAAGTGTATGCTGTAACTTCATAGTCCCATTATTGTCAGTCAACACCTGCACAGTGTCTAGCTTGCAAAGTACGCGCGTGCAGCCCAATGTCCGTTATCATCACAGTTCATGCTCACCTGCCCAGTACAAGACCAGAGTATCCTTGTCATGCATTTAAGTGGCTTTCACTGTACAAATTTGTGAAGCTCATGTTCTGTGGCGTGATCCGCTGTGAAATTTTCAATGCGGTGACAACTGGTTTCCATAACAACGGTGTGAGGAATTTATTTTGCCTCATCGCTCTCACTTATTCATTGGGGAGATCAGCTGTAAATCTGACATCCATTGACAAAGTAAGTTCCTTGCTGCTTTTGTGATGTTGTTGAGCACAGAAAATTCATGTTACATGAAGTATTGCCATTTTTTGTTTACTACACGCACACCCTCGTATTGTTTTAACACACGTACACTTAATACTTTGTAGCCAGGTTTTGTACATTTTTTGCACTTTGGTTTTGAGCATCTTTCATACAGTTGCATTACATAAAGTTTCTGTAGTGTCCTTTTCACATACTGTACAAGTAACATAATAACATACAATTACAAATACACTTATCCTATTCATTTACTGACATACCATTGTCACTCTTACATTATGGTCTGCAACATATTTTGTCCCCTTTGTATACAGTGTGTCATTACTTTTCATTTAGTTTTAGTACATTTTGTCAGATTTCATTTTCATAATATTATTTGATTCCAATTATATGAGTATGCAATTTACTCTTGTTTGGTTACACATGCTTCATATAACATTCATACAATAATAGATTTTGTTTTCATTTATGGCATGTTTTGACATAGATTTCATTTCAATTTACAGTGACTTCTTGTTGGAGCATATTCATCAATTCAAAAAGAATCAAAGAAGTAAACAGTAGTCACTACAATAGATATTACTCGCCACTCAGATAACTACACATGGCCTCACCTCTCTAGCATTCTCCAGTAAGGATCTACACAGTACAGGGTTGTGGAAATTAAATGGAAAGGCATTTGTGTGCTCAGTTACATCTCATTAATAGAATTAATTGTGATCCCAAGAACAAAATAGTTTGTTGATTCTAAGCACAATTCACATCTGACAATACCAGTCGTATCAAATACTTATTCAGTGTTAAAAGTGCCGCTCAGTATTTACTTGTTAATTTCATTGTGTAAAGGATAACCATTTCATGTGCTGTGGTTTACAGAGTTGTATCATCAATACACAATGAGCATAAAAGAATGTTTACATAAGTAACAAATGTGCATAAAAATTTCAAAGTGATTCTAGTGCTTGACGCTGTCATGGGTAGTGATATGTGGTGTACTGCAACTATTTCCTTCTTCATAGACTTTCACACTACCACATTTGTATGTATCATACACTTACAACTATATTTACTTGTGATGTGGTCCTTTCTTATATTAATATGGTACCTAACACTCTACAACATTTATCTTTCTTCACTTTAGCCTTGTTGATGCATTGTTCATTGGAAGAAAAAACTTAACACTAATTTAGAACTAAATCTTCATAGATAAATGTATCTACTCATACTTTCTTCATATATTCTACCATGTATTCATTAACTTCAGTGTGCAGTTGTGTTATCACAAAACTTACTTCATGTCATGTTGGCATCTCTACTTACCTTATAAATCTGAAAGATAAGGTGTATTAGAAGCATGGTGCGAACTCTTATTCAGTTTTCCACTTGTACTGTACTTGGTTGTTGACCTTCAGCAAGACTTATCTCATCCACCAAGTATGATTAATGCGTACACTTTCAATACTTATATTTATTGTACATATATAGATATAATGTGTATAGTAGTGTAGCATAAGTAAATATCTTATAGTTTTGCATCCCTTTCCTGTGTATATAAACCCATGGCTTACCTGTGTGTGTGTGTGTGTGTGTGTGTGTGTGTGTGTGTGTGTGTGTATTTTGTAGATAGTCATAGTTGTAGCATAGACACTCTCATTTCTCTACATCTCTGTTTATTCAATAGGCTTTGCAACTGCTAGTGCAGGCTGTAGCTCATCAGGTTTGTTTGTTTTGGGCGTCCAACACATCCAGCTGTGACTGTCTGGCCTGCACGCACGTGTGGTTTGTTGCTTGCTCCCAATGTGCATGCACTGCGTCGCTCTGATACCATTTGCATTGCGGCGAGTTGTGTATTGCATTGCACGCTACTGTGCATCTCACAAGTTCATTTATTTGTTTACAACTGGGCTACGTGCAAGGTGAAGTGTTATATTTAGAGTATCGGCATCTCCAGATACATAAAAGTAAAATTCTTCCTTGTTACAACCACTCATATTATCGTTTACACATTTGACAAAGCAAAAATATAAACAAAAGTTTTCATTATCAACTAACAACATAAATTCTGGAATGCGACTTTCCAGCCGCCTAAATCTAATATTATTATACGTATATATACAACTTAGAGGGTATACATCTCTTCAATATATAAACATTTTCAAGTTTTTGTGTGGGTAAAGGCCCTTGCTTTTATCCATGTTCATGTGTACCAATCTGTGCGCTCCTGCGTAGGGGATTTTAGTAATTATGTATGGTCCGGTGTATAGTAGTTGCCACTTATAGCTCAGTTTTCCAATTTTTGTGGATTTGGCATGTGTCCTAAGTAACACCTTTTGTCCTATATAAAATTGTGTTGTCCATTTCAGCTTTCTGTCATAAATTCCTTTCCTGTATTTAGCCCAGGTTTCAAGGTTGATTACTGCTTGTAGTATTTTATCATGCAGTGATAATTTCTGTATTAGTATCTTGGGCAAAGGTTTCTCCCACTCGTCTACTTGTTTGAAATTGAACATCAGCTCATTTGATGTAAATCCAGTTGATGTATGGGGAAGGTTGTTAACAACTTGTAAGAAGGGAGTGACATATTCAGTCCACTTGATATGTTTAGGATGTATATAGGTCCTTACAAACCTGTTGAATTCCTTGGGATGAAACTTGGATACTAAAATGTGTTTGACTTGATTAGTATCTACAAACTCTTTCCAGTTAAATCCAATAAAATATGGAGCAGTATCTGCTAACATGACTTCAGGTTTTTCCTACTCTTGCAAAGCATACAATTTTTTGGTGAAAATATCATAGAGACCTACTATATACTTTACGCCACCTTTAGCCACAATGGGATGTAGTTCAATCAGTTTGGATATGTTAGAATGTTTTGTTTTCTGGCAGACAATACACTTTCTTACCACCTTAGTACTTTTTGTCTAAGGTTAGGGGAGAAACAGTATTTACCCATTTTGTCAGTGCCCTTTGCAGCGCATAATGGCCCCAAGTATTGTGTATGTACGAGATAAAAGCATCCACATATTCCACCGTTCTCCCCTCCTAAAACATCTATCTTCACCTTGTAGTACATGGCATCATCTTCATATAGTGTTCTGAACAGAATCTTACTGACCTTGTCCATGAAGTGTAAGATTCCTTGTTTCTTTATACGGGATTCATGCCATGTCAATTACCCAAGTGACTTTTCTATTTTTCCTACATGCCATTTTAACACAAGTTCCGCACTGTTATGTTCATATTCAGTAACACCAACCTGTTTTTACAATATCCAATTGCTCATATGGCAAGAACCACAGAGTGTTCAAATTTCTCTCTCAGTTCTATTAAATTAAAGTAACTCACAATTTTCAACAGTACACTGCGAATCAGCACTCAGTCCTCATTGTCATAATACAGTCCAGGTGATGACCAGTACTTCATTACTTGTGTGTACACTAGGATAACACCAATGAAGCAGTATGGCACCGACATCTGGAATTAGAACAGTTCCTTCAGTCTGTTTGCATTACCTGTGAGATATTTATTTCATTTCAGACAGAGTACAACATTAGGCCCCTTTGTTCATATCACTGAGTACTGACCTCGCCACTATGTATCTAACTTAGTGACCTGCCTTGTCATAAGCTCTCATCAAACAACAGAACCGTATCCCCTCAATAGAATTCCTTCAGATTCTGGTTCCTATCATAATAGTCCTTTTTTTTTATCTTACACTGTGCTTTCCATTTTCTTGCACTTCAGTGCATTTCTTACATGCACTCATCAAAATTATACCTCACTGCAGCTGAATCTTTTTGGAAACATCCATGAAATGTTATATGTTCCTCCAAAGAATAGTTCATGTGGCATATAACCTGTCATGCTATGCAGTGTTGTATTACACACAAAAACCACAAATGTAACCCAAGTGTCCCAATTTGTCTGTGTTCTATTTGCATAGTGTTGCAACATCTCCATTAATGTTTGATGCGACCTCTCTAACAGTCTGTTTGTTTGAAGATGCTAACTTGTTGTATGTATGTTCTCAATATGCAGTAATTTACATACTCTTTTCGTAGTCTCACTCCTGTCTTTTAACAATATTGATGGTATTCCATACCTCAGTATAATGTTCTCAATTAGCACCCTCACTACTATGTCAGCATCTTTTCTTCGATGGATTCAGCTACCATAAACTTCGTCAGGGCATCCTGAAATGTAAGGATATACTTGTTCCTTTGTCCATATGATTGAATGGACCTACTATGTCAATGTCGCATCTTTCAAGCTCAAGCATTTTTGTGATCTCCAGAGGCATCTATCTTTTTGTGTTTCCTAGCGAGTTTATTCTTTTGACAACTTTTGCATATCTGGATATATTCTTGTATTTTTTTTCACACCTTTCCATAATCAGTACTTTACTTGCTCATAGGTTCTTCCTGTGCCTTGGTGTCTTCCGGTGGCAAAATTGTGAAACTTTTAATATTGCGGCTTTTTCAGTCACACTTATTTTTTCCGCCTTTCCCGACTCAGCCATCTCTTGTTTCTGAATATCCCTTTCTATATCCTTGATACGTTTTTTGCCTTCCTGAATAATATCTTTTCCTGTTCTCAAATCAGCTGTTTTGTGTCCTCTGTCCTTGTCAGCCACACCTGCTGCCTGCTTGCATGTGCCAAAAGCCCCACTGTTGTTGCCTGTTGGTGGGTCCCTGACCTGTTCCATGGCTTCAGTTTATGCTGTGTCTTGATGTAGGCTACTGTCATCTTCTGGTCATACACAAGCCAGCCATCCTGACCTTTCTCGCTTGTGAGAATGTGTTGGCAACTTTATTTCATTTGCCACTTTTGTACACAATCTGATTGTCATATTCCTCCAACTTAAACCTAAATTTCATCAATTTGTATGACTGATCCGATATTACACCAACCCATGTTATAGGTTTATGATCAGTACATATCAGGAACTTTCTTCCAAATACATCTCATCTAAAATATTTCATTGCCCAACATGTCCCTATCAGTCACACTGTAGCCTCTTTCTGCCTCGTTCAGCATCCCCAAGCCATATACGATACATTAGTTACTTCCAACTTTTTTCTGACTTAAAACTACTCCAGTAGATGAATTGTTAGCATCAATGGTAATTATGAGGTCCTTTCCAAAGTCTGGCTACTGTAGTGTAGGCAGATTGATCACCTCCTCTTTCAAATGCTGAAAATCGTTTTCTTGCTGGACACCCCAGGTGTAAGGCACTTCTTTCTTTAATAATTCATGTAGCACCTTCACACTTTTGCTGAAATTGCCCATAAGACACCAGTAGTATTCCACTGTTGTTGTTGTTGTTGTTGTCTTCAGTCCAAAGACTGGTTTGATGCAGCTCTGTCCTGTGCAAGCCTCTTAATCTCCTAGTAAATTCATCAACCTACATCCTTCTGAATCTACTTAGTGTATTCATCTCTTTGTCTCCCTCTATCATTTTTACACTCCACGCTTCCCACCAATACGAAACTGGTGATCCCTTGATGCCTCAGAATCCTCCTCCTAGTCAAGTTGTGCCACAAATTCCTGTTCTCCCAGTTCTAATCAGTACCTCCTCATTAGTTATGTGATCTACCCATGTAATCTTCAGCATTCTACTGTAGCACTACATTTTGAAGGCTTCTTTTCTCTCCTTGTTTAAACTGTTTATTGTCTATGTTTCATTTCCATACTACCCTCCATACAAATACTTCCAGAAAAGACTTCCTGACCTTTAAATCTATACTCAATGTTAACAAATTTCTCTTCTTCAGAAACACTTTCCCTGCCATCACCAGGCTAAATTTTATATCCTCCTTCTTCTACTATCATCAGTTATTTTGCTGCCCAAATAGCGAAACTTATCCACTACTTTAAGTGTCTCATTTTCTAATCTAATTTCTTAAGCATCACCTGATTTAATTCTACTACATTCCATTATCCTCATTTTGCTTTTGTTGATGTTCATTTTGTATCCTCCTTTCAAGACACTGTCCATATTGTTCAACTGTTCTTCCAAGTCCTTTGCTGTCTCTGACAGAATTACAATGTCATCAGCAAACTGCAAGGTTTTTCATAGCATGTAAGCTATGAATACAAGGTTTTTATTTCTTTTTCCTGGATTTTAATTCCCGTTCCAAATTTTTCTTTTGTTTCCTTTACTGCTTGCGCAATATACAGATTGAATAACATCAGGAATAGGCTACAACCCTGTCTCACTCCCTTCTCAACTACTATTCACCTTTTGTGCCTAACTGCTTTCGTTCCCTGTATTTTACACCTGCCACCTTCAGAATTTGAAAGAGAGTATTGCTGTGAACATTGTAAAAAGCTTTCTCTAAGTCTACAAATGCTGGAAATGTAGGTTTGCCTTTCCTTAATCTTTCTTTTACGATAAGTCATAGGGTCAGTATTGCCTCACATGTTCCAACTTTTCTAGGGAATCCAAACTGATCTTCTCAGAGGTCAGCTTTAGCCAGTTTTTCGATCCGTCTGTAAAGAATGTGTGCTAGTATTTTGTTAACAGTGACTTCTTAAGCTGATAGTTCAGTAATTTTCATGCCTATCAGCACCTGCTTTTTTTGGAATTTGGAAATATTATATTCTTCTTGAAGTCTGAGGGTATTTCACCTGTCTCATAAATCTTGCTCACCAGGTGGAAGAGTTTTGTCATGGCTGGCTCTCCCAAGTCTATCAGTAGTTCTAACGGAATGTTGTCTACTCCTGGGGCCTTGTTTTGACTTAGATATTTCAGTATTCTGTCAAATTCTTCACACAGTATCATATCTCCCATCTCATCTCAATCTACATCCTCTTCCATTTCCATAATATTGACCTGAAGTACAAGGGCATTTCGAAAAGTAAAGATACAATGGCTCGCAGTCCTTAAATAGAACATTTATTTAGAAAACGTCAATTACATCTTATTATCCAAACATTTGTGAAGTCGGTGCACAAGCTTTTGTATCCCACAGTCATAGAAGTAGCCGCCCGTTGCTGGAACCACATTTCAACTTCATCTTTGATCTCTTCATCGTCATGGAATGATTTTCCAGCAAGATGTGACTTCAAGTAATGGAAGACATGGAAGTCGGTGGGCGCAAGGTCCGGGCTGTATGTCGGATGGTCCAATACGTCCCATTTGAATTGTTTGAGTAGTGCTTTGGTTACGAGTGCTGTGTGAGGCCGAGTGTTGCCATGAAGCAAGTGGACTCCACTTGTCAGCATTCCCTTGCGATTGTTTTGAATTGCCCTTCGAAGACGTTTTAAAGTATGGCAATATGCAGAAGCAATAATTGTCATTCCAGGAGGCATTAATTCCAATAGAAGAATGCCTTGTCTGTCCCAAAAAACAAAAGTCATGATTTTCTTCTCTGAAATCGACATTTTGCGTTTCTTGGTTTTTGGTGAATTCTAATGGTGCCATTGCATTGAATGTTGCTTGGATTCAGGTGTATGGTGATAAACCCACGTCTCGTCACCTGTCACAATGTGATCAAGGAACTCATCACCTGCTTCAGCATAGTGTGTGAGGAAGTTGACTGCAAAGCCCATCCTTTTCTGTTTGTGTTCTTTCGTTAACAGTTTTGGAACCCAACGCGCACACAATTTCCTGTACCCTAACTTGACAGTCACAACGTCACAAAGAGTCGTCATTGACACGTCCGGTATCATCTGATGCAATTCTTTCAATGTGAGATGTCTATTTGCACAAATTGCTTCCTTCTTTCTCCAAAGAATGGCATCAAAGATCACAGATGGGCGACCTGTTCTTTGTTCGCCATGAACATCAGTCCTACCTTCAGAGAAATGATGACACCATTTCATTACATTCTGTCGATTCATAATGTTTCCATAAACAGAAACAATTTCTTTGTGAATATCTGCTGGTCGCTGACCTTTTGCATGAAGAAAACATATGACAGAGTGCACTTCGCATTTGGCGGGATTCTGAATCGGTGCAGCCATTTTAAACACGACCTATTCCAACCAGAAGCAACATTCAACTGCTGAACGACCGCGAGGAGAAAGTTAACAGCTCAAGGTTAACACCAGTGTTGCCAACTTGCTCGCCAAAACTGTTCTGTTCCTCTGGTGTACGGTGTATCTTTACTTTCCGAAATACCTTCATACATCACCCTTGTATAGACCCTTTATATACTCCTTCCACCTTCCTGCTATCCCTTTTCTGCTTAGGACTGGTTTTCCATCTGAACTCTTGATATTCATTCAGGTGCTTCTCTTTTCTCCAAAGGTCTCTTTAATTTTCCTGTAGACAGTTATCTATCTTACCCCCTAGTGACATATGCTTCTACTTCCTTACATTTGTCTTCTAGTTATTCCCACTTAGCCATTTCGCGCTTCCTGTCGATCTCATTTTTGAGACCTTTTCACCTGCCTCATTTACTGCATTTTTATACAGTATTTTCTCCTTTTATCAGTTAAACTCAATATCACTTGTGTTACCCAAGGATTTCTACTAGCCCTCATCTTTTTACATACTTGATCGTCTGCTGCCTTCACTATTTCATCTCTCAGAGCTACACATTCTTCTTCTTCTTCTTCTTCTTCTTCTTCTGTGTTCCTTTCACCTGTTCTTGTCAATTGTTCCCTAATGCTCACTCTGAAACTCTCCAGAACCTTTGGTTCTTTCACCTTATCCAGGGCCCACTCCTTAAATCCCTACCTTTTTGCAGTTTCTTCAGTTTTAATCTATAGCTCATGACCAATAGATTGTGGTCAGAGTCCACATCTGCCCCTGGAAATGTCTTTCAATTTAAAGCCTGGTTCCTAAATCTCTGTCTTACCATTATATAGTCAATCTGAAACCTTCCGTTATCTCCATGTCTCTCTCACACTTACAACCTTCTTTCATGATTCTTAAACCAAGTGTTAGCGATGATTAAGTTATGCTCTGTGCAGGTGGCTTCCTCTTTCATTCCTGTCCCCCAGTCCATATTCACCTATTACTTTTTCTTCTCTTCCTTTTCCTACCATCAAATTTCAGCACCCCTTGACTATTAAAT
Organism: Schistocerca gregaria; assembly: GCF_023897955.1. Taxonomy (NCBI): domain Eukaryota; kingdom Metazoa; phylum Arthropoda; class Insecta; order Orthoptera; family Acrididae; genus Schistocerca; species Schistocerca gregaria. Next base: position 264,466,517 of record NC_064927.1, read on the forward strand.
TTTCGTCTCCCTTAACTACCTGAGTAGTTTCTTTCATCTCATCATACATTTTTACAATCTCCTCCTCATCTGCAGAGCTAGTTGGCATATAAACTTGTGCTGCTGTATTCGATGTGGACTTTGTGTCTATCTTGTCTACAATAATACGTTCACCATGCTGTGTATAATAGCTTATCCGTGTTCCAATGTTTTTTATTCATTGTTAAGCATACTCCAGCATTATCCCTATTTGATTTTATATTTATAACCCTGTATTCACCTGATCAGAAGTCCTCTTCCTCCTGCCAACAAAATTCAATAATTCTCACTGTATCTAACTTTAACTCATCTATTTTCATTTTTAAATTTGTCTAACCTGTGTGCCCACTTAAGGGATCTGACATTCAACGCTCCAATCCATAGAATGATGTCCTGATAATGATGTCCTGATAATGATGTCCTCCTGAGTAGTCCCAACTGGAGATCTGAATGGTGTATTATTTTACCTCTGAATATGTTACCCAAGAGGACGTGATCGTCATTTAACCATACAGTAAAGCTGCACACCCTCAGGAAAAAAAATTAATAATAATAATATACATATACACAATACATACATATAGATATGGTGTATGTGCGGATGGATGTGTGTGTGTATGCGAGTGTATACCTGTCCTTCTTTCCCCCTAAGGTAAGTCTTCCTGCTCCCGGGATTGGAATGACTCCTTACTCTCTCCCTTAAAACCCACATCCTTTCATCTTTTCCCCTCCTTCCCTCTTATCTGATGAAGCAACCGTTGGTTCGAAAGCTTGAATTTTGTGTGTTTGTTTGTGTGTCTATCAACCTGACAGCACTTTTGTTTGGTAAGTCACATCTTCTTTGTGTGTCTATATATATATATATATATATATATATATATATATATATATATATACACACACTCCTGGAAATTGAAATAAGAACACCGTGAATTCATTGTCCCAGAAAGGGGAAACTTTATTGACACATTCCTGGGGTCAGATACATCACATGATCACACTGACAGAACCATAGGCACATAGACACAGGCAACAGAGCATGCACAATGTCGACACTACCTCAGTGTATATCCACCTTTCGCAGCAATGCAGGCTGCTATTCTCCCATGGAGACGATCGTAGAGATGCTGGATGTAGTCCTGTGGAACGGCTTGCCATGCCATTTCCACCTGGCGCCTCAGTTGGACCAGTGTTCGTGCTGGACGTGCAGACTGCGTGAGACGACACTTCATCCATTCCCAAACATGCTCAATGGGGGACAGATCCGGAGATCTTGCTGGCCAGGGTAGTTGACTTACACCTTCTAGAGCACGTTGGGTGGCACGGGATACATGCGGACGTGCATTGTCCTGTTGGAACAGCAAGTTCCCTTGCCGGTCTAGGAATGGTAGAACAATGGGTTCGATGACGGTTTGGATGTACCGTGCACTATTCAGTGTCCCCTCGACGATCACCAGAGGTGTACGGCCAGTGTAGGAGATCGCTCCCCACACCATGATGCCGGGTGTTGGCCCTGTGTGCCTCGGTCGTATGCAGTCCTGATTGTGGCGCTCACCTGCACGGCGCCAAACACGCATACGACCATCATTGGCCTCAAGGCAGAAGCGACTCTCATCGCTGAAGATGACACGTCTCCATTCGTCCCTCTATTCACACCTGTCGCGACACCACTGGAGGCGGGCTGCACGATGTTGGGGCGTGAGCGGAAGACGGCCTAACGGTGTGCGGGACCGTAGCCCAGCTTCATGGAGACGGTTACGAATGGTCCTCGCCGATACCCCAGGAGCAACAGTGTCCCTAATTTGCTGGGAAGTGGCGGTGCGGTCCCCTACAGCACTGCGTAGGATCCTACGGTCTTGGCGTGCATCCGTGCGTCGCTGCGGTCCGGTCCCAGGTCGACGGGCACGTGCACCTTCCGCCGACCACTGGCGACAACATCAATGTACTGTGGAGAGCTCAAGCCCCACGTGTTGAGCAATTCGGCGGTACGTCCACCCGGCCTCCCGCATGCCCACTATACGCCCTCGCTCAAAGTCCGTCAACTGCACATGCGGTTCACGTCCACGCTGTCGCGGCATGCTACCAGTGTTAAAGATTGCGATGGAGCTCCGTATGCCACGGCAAACTGGCTGACACTGACGGCGGCTGTGCACAAATGCTGCGCAGCTAGCGCCATTCGACGGCCAACACCGCGGTTCCTGGTGTGTCCGCTGTGCCGTGCGTGTGATCATTGCTTGTACAGCCCTCTCGCAGTGTCCGGAGCAAGTATGGTGGGTCTGACACACCGGTGTCAATGTGTTCTTTTTTCCATTTCCAGGAGTGTATATATATATTGAACACTACAGATGAGACTGTGCCAGTAAACTGCCCACAGGTAGTAGCAAAAGCAGCTCTAGGGCAGACATTGTTGTGGCTATTGTTCATATATATAACATCTGAGACAGGAAAGAGTAATAATAATAATAATAATAATAATAATAACAATAATTATGGGTGTAGTTTCCTTTTGCTTTCAGCCATTTGCAGTACCAGCACAGCAATAATGTTTTGGTTGATGTTATGAAACTAGTACAATTGGTCACCCACACTATTGCCCCTGCAACTCCTGAAAAGGCTGCTGTCCCTCTTCAGTAACAACATGTTTGTCTGGCTGCTTCTCAACAGGTACCTCTCAGTTGTGGTTGTACCTATGGTATGACTGTCTGTATCACTGAGGCACATAAGCCTCCCCACCAATGGCAAGGTTCATGGTTCATGGGGAGGGGGTGGGGGAGGGGGTCCCAACAAGGGCTAAATACACCATTAATTGCTTCATTTTTGTGGAGTATGGATACTACTTTATCACTTTGACCATCTGTGGGTTTGGCCTCAAGACCTGGCCTGATAAAATATGACCCAAATAGTACAATTTCTTCCACAGAAACTCTCCACTTGTCCACTTGCAGCTTTAAATTGTGGAATCTAAGCCTTTTGAATACCTCTGTCAGTCATATATTATATTCCTCTGAGGAGGAGCCAAATATTACAATGCCATCTAAATTGATGAACCATAATCATATTGTAGCCATCCCGAAATGATGTTCATTAACTTCTGAAATATATTAAGAGCTGTTTTAAGACCAATGGGTTCGTTTGTACTTGTAGTGCCTGTGCAGCATACTGAAAATTGTCTTTTCTCAATCCCATTCATACTTTGCCTTTATTAGACCATCAAGAATTTCATCTATTCTCGGCAATGGGTACACTGAATTTGAGATCTCATTAAGTCACCTCTAGTTCATGACTGTTCGCCAATTTTGCTATCCATTGGCATCCATCTTTTTCAGAATTAAAATCAATTGAAAATTTGAACCACTTTCACTTGGTCCTATAATGTCATCCTCTAACATGTTTGTTTCCTGCTGGAGCTTATCCTTTTCTGCATGCAGTATTCTGTAGGGTTGTAAATATATCATCCTATCTTCTGATTGTAGTAGCAGCTTAATTTCATGCCTGATACTATAAGATAACATGTCTCCAGACAGGAGGAAAATGTCGCTGTACACGGTGCATAACTCTGATTGCTGACTTTCTTCCACATTTAAATGGTTTTCTAAATGTTCTCCTTTAGCACACTAATTCTTGATTTCAGTTGTGGCTTGTGGTTACTGGCATGGTTCACACTGAACAATAGCCACAACAATGTCTGCTCTGGAGCTGCTTTTGCTACCACCTGTGGGCAGTTTACTGGCACAGTCTCATCTGTAGTGTTCAATACACTCGTTAGGCATTTTCCTTATTCCGCTTTTACTAATGCCTCAGGTAAACACACATCCTTTCTGCTTTCCTGTTTCAGAATGATAGCGTCTCTCATTCCACTCTATCTTTTTATTTAGCACACCTGTTCCTCCTAGGGTCCTATTGTTAGTGCTGAAACAATATATTTGTGCTCTCTTTCTTTTTGTCTGGCATTACCTGTTGCCTGCCTCTGTTGTGTTCTGACTGTTAATGAGTTTTTGTCACTATTCACTCTCGCCTTTCCACACGTTTCTCGCTTTGTGCAGAGCTCACCCGTGCTCTGTCTTCACCTCCTTACACACCTTTTGCTCCATGTCTGAGGTTTTCCTGAAAGAGCCTTCTCTTTCTTGTACCAGTACAACCGTATTAGCAAGTTTCGACTTCTAATACCACTCTGCACTGGGCGGAGCTCACACTCTTGTTCCATCTTCATTCTGATTTGTTCCCCTCGGATCCACAGTGTTTCAGTGATTGATTATGACTCCATGTTTTTTGAGAAGCTCTCAGCCCACTAGTCCATCAAATTGAGGATTCACACCTTCCACAATTATTTCTCATTAGTAATTCAAGAGTTACAGTTCCGTTTGCCCTGGCAATCATATTAGCAGTTCCCCAAATCCTAATATGTTTGGATGGATTATAGTTTCCACTATTTCTCAAACTACTTCTCCTAAAGAGGCTAATCTGCACGCCACTCTCCATGAGACACCTCAGGCAATTAGTCATGCCATCCTGACACTCCAATTGTATAAACTCATTTTCACTTTCACAGTTGATTGTCAATGTCTTTCCAGGTGAGGTGTGATGTGACTGCTTTATTATGCCATTACTTAGCTTTCCTGGCTTTTACTTCTCCTATGTGCATGGCAAATATTTTCTGGGCAGTCTCTCACTTAATGACTATTTCGTTTGCATTTTAAATATGTTGCGGACTGCAGATGCATACATCGGCCTCTGTGACTCGGCAAATTACATTGTGTGCATCTCATTATCCATTTTTGGTCCATTTCACTACCTTTCATATTCTTTTATCTGCATGACACTCTCACACCATATGCCCATGTTTCCCACATGTGAAACACTTTGTGGCTTTATTCTCAGTCTGTGGCATTACACCACCTCCTTGGGTGATCATCTTTTCTTGGGCTGAGGCTATCGCACTCTCCTCTGTCAAAGCTGTCTCCGTAACCTCTTTTAACGTTAGATGCTCTGCTCACACATGCACTATTGTGTTTATCCAGTTTTCATAACTCCCTTGGATAAACACTGCTAAGCTTAATTTCCAAATGAGAACATAGCAGGAGTCACAGTTGTGTGTGACAGGCTGGGATGTGGGAGATAAGACAGGTTTGTGTGATCTTGTTGCAATGACAGACATCTCGCCCAGGGCCGCACCATGTTTTATTCACTGTTAGGTCTTCGTAGACGTTTTGGAAGAGCCTATGAATTTGTACAGTGCTCCAGTTTTCTTCCAAAAGAAACTAGAAACTCGATTATAGCTCTCTACTTGAAACACACATCCATTACAGATATCATTTTGGAGGCTACATTAGCACTGCCACCTATCAGAACTTCATGAAAATATGGGAGCTGATGCAGGACCTTTCCTAATTGTTTCACAACAAATACTGCATTTGTAAAACTGAAATTGGTTGAGAAAAAGTTGTTGCATTACTTATTGACTGCCCCTCATACTTCCCATTCCATTCATTGTCCATAAAATATTTAGGCGATAATCCATTTCTCTCCATATTTTTGCCAACCTCTCTCCTGTCACCACTTCTACAGTATCTTGTATTCATGCCATAAGAGTTTGAACAGCATGTATTGGTGAAGTGAACACTTTATGCTTGATGTAACCAAACAAAAAATTGCCAGGAGAGCTTATGTTTGTTGGACATGATAGCCATGACATTGGACTGTCTCTTGTGATGAGGTAACTGAGGTGCAACAAAAAGTTCAGACATGTCTGCATAAACTATTGCCATCCTGGTAAGTTCAGAGAAAAAACAAAAGGTCCAGTATCTGTGCTATGCATTAAGGCACACTACGCATTCACTTTTGGACTACCTGTCATCTATTTTGCCACAAGTTCTATGACTGACAGATCCATAAATTGTGTCTGCTTACTTTATTAGGGTAGTTGTCTGCATAGATTTGTTCCAATATGTTCCTAGCAAACTCATTATATTTACTGCTATTATCCGGCTACAAAGGTTGCAGCAGTTGCACTTAATGTGCGTGGAAATGCAGCTGTGCTCTGAGGTATGCCTGATTCTCTGGAAACATGGCACATTGATTTCTGCAGACACTGTTGAAATGAAATGCTTTATGCACAGTATCAACAGTGTAATTACTCATTTCAGGTCTGCTGCTTCTTGCCTTGCCACTAACACTGCCAGTCTCTTCAAATTTTTCATACAACTTTTTGTTTCTCTTCACATTTGGTGTATTCCAAGCATGATCATATCAGAGCTGTTGCTGAACTCCAATAGGTGACAATGTTTCATGAAACTGCAAGACACATTGTACTTTCTGCTGGATAAGCACAGTTGTGACAGTAGCAGTCCTAAATTACATGATATGCAACAAAAGAATGAGAGAGAAAATAAACCAGATGCTGCCAGAGCAAGTGTAGACGTGTACTCAAAACAATTTTGTGAATTAGTCTGGAAAAAGAAACCTACTGTTTGTAACAAATTGCATGTCTGTATATATCATAGCTCCACAGAAATAATTTTTTGTCTTCAGAGATAGATATGATTACTTAGTCTGTATATAGGCCAAAACTTTTGATCGCTATTCACCACAAGATTGATTGCCACATAGTGGCACTCTGTGCATATAATGCAATAAGGAAAGCATGTAATTGAAGCATATACAAATGGGGAATCATTCTAGTGATTATATAGGCCACAAACGGGGAGATTCATTGACACAAATAACTTTTACAAAGGGCAGATTTTTGTGGCCTGCTGCCTGGGAAGGAATACCTTGGAAACAGTGAAACTGATCAACTGTTTGCATGCTGCTATAGTGAGTATCTATTGAAAGTGGTTGAAAGATGGTGAAAGTACAAATAGGTGATAACATGTTGGACATTCACACTTCATCAAACTTGTTGAGGTTGGAGGCTTGCTTGGTGTCTAAAGTACGATATGATATGTGGTGGAACTGACGACAAGCAAAGATCTGGTGAAAGCTGAAGTGTTTCAGAGCATACTGTACAGCGCGCATTCCTCAACCTGGAGTTCCATGGCAGAATACCACTACATGTTCCTATATTGATCCAACAACAGTGTGAATCATAATCAGATGCACAACTACTACTGTGGGCTATGTGAATGATATTGTAGACCAACAGCATCTCTTCACTATGAATTTCTCCTCTATTGGTGAAAGGATCTTCCAGCAAGATAAGTCACAAGGCCAGAATTGTGCAAGACTGGTTTGAGGAATATGATAATGAACTCACATTTGGTCACCAATTTGAACCTTATGGAATACTTCTGTGATGCTATTCGACACCAGCTCCATGACCGCAAACCATTGATCTATAATTTATGAAAAACTTGTGACCTGTGCATTGACATCTTGTGCTACATACCACCTGAGACCTACAGTGGACTTACCAAATCCATGTCACACAGAATCATTGCTGTATTGCATTAAAAAGGTAGACAGACCATCTGCTACTAAGCATGTGGTCCTACTTCTGTACTGCATCTGCAAAAACAATACCTTGTGGATTTCCCTTTATACAGACATTTCTGTTTATTTTCCTCAAACAGATTTTGCAATACTTGTCATCATCAGTGGATTTGATTTCATTCTACAACCAACAAAACGTATAATTGTTACATAATAGACTATGTTAATTTTTAAATGTGGTTTTGAATTAGTTTTATCTGATGTTCAGTACAGTATATTTTACTTTTTTGTTCCATTTCTCATGTGGAACATATGCAAGCATAATGTGTATTCACAACAACAGCTTACACACTGATTGCTGGTAGTAGCACAGAATGTGCTGTGAAAACAGTGTGGTGAGCATCGGGCAAGATGGTAGTAATCCATGTGGAGCAGCAACACTGTAACAGGACATCCCCCTCTAGTATTACTTTTGCTCAACAGTAGTTGTCGATTGTGCTCTTTGCACCTGATGTCAATGGTCCTGGTCGTCTGGCCGATGTATGCCATACCACATTCACATGCTACATAGTAAACGCACAGTTTCTGTAGATGCAGGTCATCCTTCACACTCCCTAGGAGAGCCTTAATCTTGGTGGGTGGATGGAACACACTTTTAATGTTATGTTTGCAGAGAATTCTGCTGATTTTGGCAGATATCAGCACAACATATGGCAAATGTGCAACCATTTGCATTTATTCTTGTATCTCTTCAGGAACCGCTCATGGGGAAACAGAGTGCAGTGTAAGACAGCACCTAAAGAAGACTGCGAGTCATGCAGTTGAAATATCATGTAGGAAAGCCGCAAATAACAGGCAGAAACCCAATTAATCCATATGACAACGACTCGTTGGGAAAGCTTGAAGAATTACATGAAAAGACTCTATGGGGAGCAAATATGATTTTAGAGAGAGAGTATCTTAATTTGTTCTCAGGATGACTGGCTCACCCATATTTTATGTAAGTGGCCAACCAGTGAAAATTTCCTGTGGCATCCTTGATGCTCCTTTCTCGCTTTCCTTACATTTTATTTTCTTATACAGCATTTTGCATCTTTTCCCACTTTCTTTGTGTGTATGCTTCCATTTTACTAAATTTGTCCACATTCGTTTTTTGTAATGCGTGTCAAGGGGCTGATGACCTCGATGTTGAGCGCCCGTAAGCCCCAACACACACACACACACACACACACACACACACACACACACACACACACACATGCTAGAATTAAGCATCACGTCAATTAGAGAGTGGTCAACAGAATTAAACATCGAGTGAGCTTAGCATTGGTCAGGGAAAGAGTACGTGATATGCGTGACCGACTTCTTGTGACATCTAGAGAGTTGCTGGCTCTACACATTATTATAGCAAATTTTCTAACCAGACAAGACTGGGACCGAGTTGATGGGACCTCCTGGTCCCTGGAAGAGTGAACGAGGAAGAAATCGGCGTCCTGTCAACTAGCCAAATTTGAACAGCTTAACAACAAGGCACAGCAGAATGAGGACGCTCACACTGTTGTCAACCTGAGCGAGAAGGAACTGGACATGACCACCTTGAAAGTATTGAGCAAGGATCTCAATTTTGCATTTACACCCAGAAATATTCCTGTTGCAGCCTTCATCAGTGCAGTGGAACAGGTGGCCCTGAAACTTCCACCAGTGGGGATGAGAGACATGTAGGGCACTCACTAAAACCAAGCTGCCCAAATCCAGGATCTCTGATGACGAGAGGTTGGCCCTCAAACAACTCCGAGAAGATGAAAACATTGTGGTGTTGCCAGCAGATAAGGGGATTGCAACAGTTGTCCTACAGAAGGCAGATCATGACGGCAATGTGTGACAACTTCTAGGTGCCCTGGCATACAGACCAATAGAAAGGGACCACACAGACAAGGTGGATAAGAAGACCAGGGCTCTTCTAAAGTAAACCGGCCTTCCAGAAAAGACCGTTAAGCAGCTAAGGGCTAGAGCACCAGCACCACCAGATTTTACGGCCTGCCTAAGGTGCACAAGTAAGGGGTTCCTCTACGTCCAATAGTCAACAATATTGGTGCAGCCACCTACCTCACTGCTCAACACCTTAAGAAGATGCTCTCATCATATGTGAGGAAGTGTGCCCATCACATTCGCAACTCAGAGGATTTCCTACAATGCCTCAGGCAGCTACAGATCTTGGACTCTGACATTATGGTCAGTTTCGATGTGGTCTCCCTGTTCATCTCCATATCACTGAATGATTCACTTGAGCTCATTGTTTGTTGGTGCACTCCTGGACATCTTCAGACGCATACTGACTTCAATGTACTTCCTGTATGTGGGTCAATTCTATGCGCAAATGGAATTTGTGGCAATGGGCAGCCCACTCTCACTGGTGGCAGTCACTCTTTTTATGGAAAGATTTGAAGAAGACGCACTTACATCGGTCCCAGCTCAGCCAAAATGTGTTTTTAGATACGTGGGTGACACCTTTGTCATATGGGCCTACAGGAGGGAAAAGCTCCATGTTTTCTTGGACCACCTAAACTCATGCCACCCTAACATTAAATTCACCACATAACTGGAGAAGGGTGGACTACTCCCTTTCCTAGATGTATTAGTTAGGAGGAAGGGAGAGGGTACCTTCAGTCACGGTATGTACTGAAAACCCACTCACACCATCTTGTACCTGCAAGCCAGAAGTTGCCACCACCCAGCACAGAAAAACGGTGTCCTCAGAACACTGGTTCTCCGGGCATGAACTCTGTCAGATCTGGATAATTTGACAATGGAGATAGAATATCTACAATCCATGTTCTACAAAAATAAGTACTTTTCTCGAGATGTTCAAAAGGCACTGTGCCCTGTTTTCCCACGAGAGATTTCTGAAGAGATAGATGAAGATACACAAAAGGTAGCACATTTGTCATATGTTGGGCTGATATCTTCCAAAATCAGCAGAATCCTCTGCAAACATAACATTAAAAGCATGTCCCATCAACCCACCAAGATTAAGGCTCTCCTTGGGAGTGTGAAGGATGACCTGTACCTACAGAAACTGCGCGTTTACTACATACCATGTGAATGTGGTATGGCATACATTGGGCAGATGACCAGGATCATTGACATCAGGTGCAAAGGGCATCGAAGACACGCCAGACTGAGACAGGCAACCAACTCAGTGATTGCTGAGTATTTTTTAGAACTCAATCATTCTATGAAGTATAATGATGCCAAGATTTTAACACAAACATCGAGATAGTGGGACAGCGTCATCAAAGAATCTATTGAGATTAAGGGAATCTATTGAGATCTTATTAACTGGAACACCGGTTTCCAGCTGAGTTTGGCTTGGAAATCGGCACTTGATCTTCTGAAGACACAACATCCAGTCCCCAAGGGACACAAGTATAAAGATGGAATTAGAGATAACAGCCCAATACTTGTAACAAATGGCATACGTAAAATGGTACCTCAGACAACAGACACAGTATCTGAGGACATTATTCCGAGTCTCGAGTGACAATTTGAACACAATCGGCCTGAAAATAACACTGCAGCGTATCTTGCACCGGGGGGGGGGGATTTGGAAGATAGAATATCTAGCACAGCTTGGACGCTATTCAGAACTCAATTCAGCTAGATTTACAATGGATAATAACCACAAACTAAGCAAACAACGTTCGGAACAGCTGCAACTAGAAGAAAATGCTACAGCCATTGCTGTTGGCCGATGCACACCATGTACAGAGTGCCAGACACAGCGCAGACAGCAGAGGGAATGCCTTGCGCAACGTAGGCATAAATACTGGACTAATTCCATGCTGTAATCAGTATCAGGCACCAGCCGAAGAAGACTGCTTGTCATGTAGTTCTATATTGTGCAGGAAGGATGTGAAATCCAATTAATCCACATGACAACAATCTTCCAGTTTATTTAGTTCAAATCAAACTTGAGAACCTGATGTTTGATTTGCAGCTTCAAGAACAGACCCCTGGACAAGAAGAACTGGAGTCATCTCAATATGACAAGCTAAGTAAACTTGAAAGTTTATAGTAATCTTCGCTCCTCTCAAATCTTCGTAAAAGACTTTGCTTATTAATGACCTGGACTGGGCATTGTTTAATGTGGATAATAGATGGAAAAAGGAAGTAGGGGGAAGATTACAAGTGGGGACATCATCCATGATTAGTTGATTAATAATGTTTTGTCTTTTTTCAGGAATTGTTTTATCTTGTCAATTTTTGAAATTTATGTATGAATAAATTTTTGATCATATGGAGCAAAACTGAAGGCCGCCAAACAAAAGATCTTTATACCAACAGTGATGATGCACAACCAATAATGATGGACCAGATCTAATGGAAGTCAGGAGGACGTTACAGCTACAACCAGCGACATCGAAAAGGAAAGATAAGCACAACTCTTCATGAAGTTACTTTGTTTATGGACTTGTGTGCTTGTTAACAAAGCTGACAGGGATGAAAGCAAAAGTGAGATAGAAATGGAAGCTGCAGACTCCAGTCAGGACATGTTTGAGCCATGTGAAATCATAGACAGTAAAGAAACAGTAAAGACATGTTTTGCAGTTAATTTTGGCAAATCTAGAGGAAATGAAGATACATAAAGGTAGCAAATGTAGTGCAGTTAATGGCCAGTTAACTGAAATAAGAACAGATAACAATAGCAAATTTACTTTGCCACCAAAACAATTAAATGACTGAATACAATAGTACAATGGCAGGGTTCAAAATCGGATAGGTCAACTTAGTAATCAAGTTTCAGAGTTAAAAATGGGTTGTCAGAGGGGTTAAAAAGTGTGAATGAAAAAGTTGATGTTTTAGAAAATAAATTTATTCTTCTAGAAAATGAGGTAGTAGCTGAGTCAGCAAAACAATTAAAGAATGTTGATGCCATCAGAGTTGAACAGAAGACCTTAGTGGAAAAACTGAGAGTTGGTAGCTACCACCCAACAAAATGTTGCCAATAAAACAAAAAAATTTCAATGTGGAAAACAATATGCAAACTAATGTAACTGTCTTAGATCAAAAAATTTCATCAGTTCAGGAAAGTTTTATTAGCAAAAATCTGTCCACAAACAATGGTATTGCATGGTCCAACAATCCTATCAAAAGTTTTCCATCAGATAATTTACATCCAGTGGATTTTTGCCACCACTGCAGAGAGAGTTTTGTGTCAGGCATGAATGACAATCAAAAAATTAAATTTGTTAAAAGATTTCTTGAAGGTGAATCTCTGTCATGTGATGACTGGGTGTTGTGTGATGTCCTTAGGTTAGTTAGGTTTAAGTAGTTCTAGGGGACAGATGACCATGGATGTTAAGTCCCATAGTGCTCAGAGCCATTTGAACCATTTTTTCTCTGTCATGGATAAATTTAAATTTAAGTCAGTAGGACATATCAGAGTTCTGAGAAATGTTTTTTAAATAAATTCTGGTCGGATGCATAATGGGGAGAATCAAAACTGAATATTTGAATGGTCCTAATTATAGGAATAGGGGCAGTACTTTGAAAGAGTTTTGTTAGAACCAACTTAAAAAATTATCACATCTTGACAAACCTCTGGACAAAATGACCTTGATTGATGCACGTAAAAGGAGATTTCCAGAAAGATTGCAGTGGGATTTGGAGGTGGGCCTGACGATTGTCTTGAACAGTTTTTACAATTTGTTGACAGGCTGGATAGGGCAGTAGAAAGAAGTATGTACCATAATAATAGGAATGGTAGAAACCACAATGGCAGTAATCACAGAAACAAAGATAATGGTAACTTCCATCGGGATCAAAGTGACAATAGAGAGAGAAATTCTGAACAGCAGCAGGATAGGAATAATGAGAATAACGATGGGCATTTTAATACAAAAAACAATCTCAGAAGTTTCTACTCGGGAAACAACAGTTCGCCTCAATGAAAGTCCACAGTTTTTGGGGTGAGGAAATATAACAAACACAGGACCCCTAAGTTACACTTTCAATGAGACAGTAATAACAGTGTTAATGATATGGCATGTGTATATGTATCAGAAATTGAACAGAAGGAATATCAGATTTCTCATTTGTGTTTTGATCAAAAGTTTTGGATACTATGTTTAATTATGGCAATGTAAGTGCTAATCAGAAACTAGAATGTGACAGTAGTGAAAATTTTTTTTAGTCTGTACTAATGATTTCTTCTCTTGAATGCAAACAGTGTTGTTGATGTACGCAAATCAGGTGATGACTGTATCTGAACTGAACTAGGTGGTATTTTTGATGAAGATGTGAATGTGAGCTGTGAAGTAACAGAGATAGGTAAGTCCAAGACTGGTGGCTTATTGCAAATGAATGTAGGTGAGGAGATGAGACTTGTGCTGTCAGTGATGTTGTTGATGAAGTAATTTTGGAGGAATATGATGATGATGATGAGGAGTATCACATATTTGTAGAGTTTAAGAGCAATGAAGTTTCAGAGTTATTTGTAAATGAAGTTGACAACACAGGTAAGGTGAGCGATGTATGGAATACCAGTCCATTCAAAACAGTTTTTCATTAAAGTCATGCAAAGTAATGATCCAAACAGTGAAGGGGAGGTATCTTTAAGCCTGGAGGATAAAGGTGGAAACTTTTTGAAGTTTGTTTGGGACCAGATTGATAATAACTTAGATAAAGCTGCATTCTGGAATAAGTTAGCTGTGATTATCAGAATTTGTTTCCCAATTAGTGGAATGAAGTGAAAGAGGATCTAAGCAGGAAATGTAATTTTGACAGTAATGTCTATTATGTTTTTTCTGTAACAAATAATGTTAGTTGTGCTATGGAATCTATTCATAGTGTTCAATCTTTAACTGACAACATGAGTATTGAAAGTTATGTTATGATACCTGTAAAGTTGATAAAATCGTGCAAAGACAGTGTAGATGGAGCATTTGATGAAACTGAAAGTAATATTTTGCATGCAGTGTCAACAACAGAGAGGATGACTCAGATTTTAGGTGTCCTTACATTAAAATTAAGACTGATCAGTGAAAAGACAACTGTCTGATTGACACAGGTAGGCCAATTTGTGGTATATCTGAACAATTTAGAGACAAGGTCAAGCTTAGTAAGAATTTTGTGCAAATACCCATTGTAGGTGTAAAGATAAGAGGAGTTCCAGGATACGACGTGAGAGCTAGACAGGAAGTTACCTATCCATTGCAGTGTGTGATGAGAAATCTACGGAGGAAACTTAAAGAAGTAGGTGGATCCACTCTCATGCTCCTGTATGGCTGCACCCTTGTTGGTCCAGTCAACTTTCAAGAGATCATAGGTGCTGGGTAATGCACTCAAGCATCAGTCAACTGCATCAGTCTTGTGACTGAAATTTGTAAATTGTCAGCCAAGAAATTATCCTATATGCACAATTTTTGTAATTATATAAATTTCAAGGAACTTTTTGTTTATAAAAGAAGTCACTGCTATGGACAGTGTCATTCCAGATAACTGTGTGTTTTTTCAAGTAGGGGGATTAACTTCCTAATACAATGTGTAACTTTAATCTTTTTAGACTTGGTTATAATGTTGTGTTAGGTTGATGTTCTATGACTGATGATTTGTTATGTTCAACACAGAAATGTGAAAACTTAAAAGTTTCAGGAGTATGTTCTATGAACCATGCTGTAAATGATTGTCAGAATCTGATTAAATTGGGCACTGTTATGTTAGTACTCATACATTTCAATGAATTTTCTTATCTTAACACTCAGTATCTATTTTTTTTATCAGTTGTAAATGAATCTTCTAGGTCTATGTATGTAGGGTAGTATGCATGAACAATTAGCAAATAGTGTGGAAGACATTTACATTTGTGATCATAAATAGACTGTATAACAAGATGTGTATGTTGGTTTTGCCAATTCACTACTCAGGTTTCACACTTATTTGGACTGTAGTTTTTTTGTAATTTTGGAATTTAACTTTGACAATCTGTATTCTATCTTTTGACATCATTTTGTACATCTCTGGCAAACCTTATAGTAGGTCACAAAATATTGTAAACACATTGTTTCCATAATATGTGAGGGGGATGTTGTAATGGGACATCATCCTCTAGCTTTACTTTTCCTCAACAGTAGTTGTTGATACTAGAATTATGTTTCGAATGCTGGACAGATCAGTATTACTTCAGTTGCTTTTCTGAAAACTTTTGTATAATTTTATACACAGTATGTTACATTTCAAACTAAAATTTATGAAGGAATTACTTTATAAAATATTTTAGTTTTGATGTTATAGTCGATAAGTACTCTTCTGAATGATTTTTTTAAGAAACATTTGAAATTATGAATTATTTGTGCACTTAAAATTTCTATTATTAATTAGGCAATACTGTGCTGTTTACTATGTTTATTTCTGGATTCATTTATGAAATAATAATCAAAATTAATAAGGTTATTGAAAACTAGCAACAGTTCATTTATTAAGAAAAATTGCAAATACTTTCAAATATTGTTATTTTCGCAGAGTGTGAGAGTCATAAGCTTGCCTCTCTGATGTGATTTGACATATTTTTGTATAATATGTGGAAACAATGCAATTTCAACTTTGTAATGTGAAAATCAAAATACTGTATGATATACTAAAATGTGAGAAAATCATTGGAATATATATTTACATTAAAAATTCTGCAGTAACTATCTTTCAATTTATTTAGTTCAACCAACTTTGAGGACCAGATGTTAGATTTTCAGCTTCAGGAATTAGACTCCTGGACAAGAAGAACTGAAGTCATCTCAACACGACAAGCAAAGTAAACTTGAAAGTTTATTGTAATCTTCACTCCTCTCAAATCTTCATAAAAGACTTTGCTTATTAATTACTTCAACTGGGCATTGTTTAATGTGGACAATAGACGGAAGAAGAAAGAAGGTGGGAAATCAGAGCACATATACCACAATAGCTCTTCTCTGAAGAAGAAATGTATCTAAAAGGCATATTACTATAAACAAAACTAGGTCTACTTTGCGTCTTCTGGTCAATTCCACAGTGCCAGGTCTTGTAAGCGATGACATTTCGGTCGGCAGTGCGACACTATGCTTTTGTTAATTTTTTCAGATTGTTGCATCCTTGAGCCCCCAATTACCAAATGTACAACTAGCAGTTTTCGGCTGACGCCACCGATTGCAGGAGTCAAGGATAACACTTTATTAATAATTATATTACAAAGTAATATCACCAGTTACAGTTACATTTTCAGCAAGTACACCAAGTCCTTTGATACATACATGTATTTTCTCATCGTTAGAAACTTTCCTACAAGAACAGGTATACAGAGTAAATGGCATATTACTATAAACAAAACGAGGTCTACTTTGCGTCTTCATGTCGATTCCACAGTGCCAGATCTTGTAAGCAATGGCATCTCGGTCAGCAAAAGATTCTAGTCCAAGTAGCGATACGTTCTCACAGCGGACAATTCCGAGTGTAAACCAGTTAAACGAGCTAATTTTTCACTCGATGTCGCAACTGGAGCAACTGGCAGTGGGTGGTTTACACTCGCAATTGTCTGCTGTGAGAACGCATCGCTACTTGGACTAGAATCTTTTACCGACCGAGAGTGAACTGGTAGGGGCTCTTGAGAATAATACCCTCCCATACCATATAGTAGCATAGTTGATAGGAAAGATTTAGCAAGGATGTGTGGCAACCAGTGATCAGCAATGCTTGGGGCAATCTGTCAGTTTGTGGACTGATGTGGCACGTGTCATCATCGAGCATCTCCTGAAGGAAGACAGATGATGGATGCTACTGGAGTTAGGGATGACAAGTGGTATTTAAAAAAGCATCATCCACACAATATTATGGGCGGAGCTGCAGCTGCACAAAACAGCATTGTTGTGCGTACCGCATGAACTCATGGAAGTTCGATGGTGGATGCGATATAGAATGTGTCCGTCTACCTAGTACACTGGCAACAAACCACCAGACCACACATGAGCATTACGACATCTAAAACAACACAATGCCTTGGGTTCACTGTCATCAGTCATTCTGCCTACAGTTCTGACTTGTCCCCATCCAATTTTCATCTATTTCCAAAACTTGAGCACCCTCAAGCACTTCACTTTGAACATGATGAAGCCTTGCAAGGAGAGGTAAGAGTGTGGATCCATCAACAAAGTCAAACATTCTCAGTGACCGTATCAACAAACTGGCCTCTTGTTGGAAGGAAAGTGTTCTGAGCCAAACTGACCACATTGAGAAATAAATATACAGACACAAACAATAAAGATGTAGAAAGTTAATAAAATTTGTTTTATTTGAAAAGATTTAAGATTTTTCACACAAACAATTTGGAGGAATTACTCTTCAGCACACCCTTGTGTATGGTTTCCTGTTAGTTGCTGTTGACAATCAACTATATTATACTTATTTGTCATGCATATTTATATCATAAATATCAAAATTTCTGAATGCATACAATTAGTTTTGTTATAACTCTAATAATAATTAAAGAGGACCAAAGTACGCCTGAAAGATAAGATCTATATATGATGGCTGTTTGGAAAGAAAGGAATGATTGATCGTCAGGTGGAAACCACAGTGAAAATCAGAAATGTTTTATTTGCAACAGTTAGCCACACCTTCCAGCTACTTCTCTACATAGTCACCACTCTGACTTTGACATCTGTCATAACATTGTACAACTTTCTAATACTCTTGTCATAGAAGGCCTTCTGTGCCTGCCAACAGTTTTCTACACTGGACCGCAGCTCATTGTCTGTGCCAAAATGTTGTCATCATAACCAAGAATTCATCTGAGCAGAGACAAAAAACCGAGGGAGCCAAATCTGTGCTGTATGGTGGGTAATCAAACACTTGCCACTGAAAACACTGCTGAAATATCCTCTTTGCCCCTGCAGTGTGTGGCTAAGAACTGTCATGAAGAAAGAACTGCATGATAGTTGCATTACACAGGTTTGCATGAAATGGGGCAAAATTGCTTGGCAGGCACCCATACTTTGCAAGAGACACCATTTTCAGGGTATCTTTACATGCTCACTGCGCACAGAGAACAGTGATGTGACACAATCTACAGATTTCCCTATTGCATGCCTAGTTGGTGAGGAAAATTCTGAATTGGCAGACATTATGTGCCTCTCTGAACATTACATAATCACAGGGATGAAGATGTTAAGTTTCAGGGATTATTGATTTACATCATTTTCATATAAAGTTAACTAGGAAAAAGGAGGAGTTGCGACATATGAAAAGGTGTATACAAAGTAAAAAATATTAAATTTTTGTGTTGATCAGAATGTAGGAGATTGTGCTTATGAGTTGTTACTGCAGAATACTTCTCTTATAACTCTAACAGTCTAAAGATCCCCTATACGAAACCTTTAGGTATTTATGAGATTTCTAGATTCATTACTAAGCTACCTGTGATACAAGAGTAAACAGTTAGTAGTTTGTGGAGATTTCAGTGTAGATTTCTTAAAAGATACAGACAGGAAATTATTATATTCAGGGGCTTCAATCTAATTCCAGTACGAACAATCCTGTCAGAGGAACATCTGCAACTGAGCATGACACCAGAGGTTGAAAATACCACTACAGTTGTAAGGTTCTTTTATTTAACACACAACTGGTTTCGGGCTCTTATATGCCCATATTAAGGTGTTGTACTGAAAACAGCAAGAGCCAGCAGATAATTTTTACAGACATCAATACACATTTTAAAAATCCATAAATTTAAAAACTGCCAGTCGGGCTTGTTGCTGTGAAACCTAAGTCAATGCCAAAGTGACACCAGACAGTACTACGGAAGACTGCCTGGGTAAAGAAATATGCTAAGAATACCAGGGCACTTACACTTGGTACTGTGACCTCAAGCGCCACGGTGGATGAGTACAATATGTGGCGTGCTATCAATGAGCAGAGAGCATAGAGTAGCGAGTGTGAAGGAGCAAGCAAACTGATAAATCGGAGTGGCAAAAGTACTGCCATCTTTACCGTGCATAATATACTTTTAACGTTTTTCATGTAACTTTCTATGTAGTGTTTCTTTTTTTTTAATTCTACATATTAAACGTAAATCACTAATTCAAATTTTGAATAGCCAGGCTAGTGGCTCTGCGTTCTGCTTCCCATCAACAGGTGGCAGTACTTTTGCCACTCTGGCTTAGCAGTTTGCTTCCTCCTTCATGTCTCCTCCTGAAAGCTCTGCTGGTAGCACACCGCATCTTGTACTTGTCCACCACAGCACTTGGGGTCACAGTACCAAGTGTAAATGTCCTGGTATTCTTTGTATATTTTTGTATCCAGGCAGTCCTCCGTAGAACTCTCTGGTGTTACTTTACTTGGGCATGTAATGTAACAAATAGAGACTGTGTATTATCTGCATTAAGCACAGTAGTGTACGTAAGACTACTAATTGTTGATGTTACAAACCAGAGATGTTATTGAATAAAGATATCTTTGGTTCTGGGCAGCTAAGGATCATGATAGCAAAGTAATGGAGATATTTTTTGTTCTGTATATTAATCAAGAATTGGAAAATAAATCAGTACTCACTGCAGAATAATAGGTGATGCTGGAACTTAACAACTTCCAATCTTATAGACCATTACAGAACTTCTGTAAGGACTTGACCTCAGAGAGAAACTAACAGGCTTCACAATGAACCTTCACTGCATAACATGGTGACTTATCACAAATTCTGTCCACCCCCAGTAGCTGACAACTAAGGGCCTGGGTTCGATTCCCAGCTGGGTCAGAGATTTTCTCACTCAGGGACTGGGTATTGTGTTGTGCTAAATCATCATTTCATCCCCATTGACCCGCAACTCACCAAAGTGGTGTCAAATCAAAAGACTTGATCCCGGTGAACAGCCTACCCGATAAGAGGCCCTAGTCACACAATATTTATTTATCACAAATTTTAATGACTGTGAGATTAAAAAAGTTTAGCACTTCACTGAGATATTCCACATGACCTTTTTGAGGATATCCACTTGATCTTTGCAATACATTATAGAATGAGTTTAGATGGGTGAATTTTAATGCAGAATATTCAGCATTACAACATACAAAATGTAAAATTTAATAGACAGACAATAACAAGTAAATAGTTTGCATACTACAGAAAATACTGTAGTATTTTATGGAAAGTGACTGAAATTTACAAAAATATGCATGTCCTGACAGAAATAAATAATCCAGTTAATATGATTAAAACTATATGGGACATTGTCAAATGGGAGAAAGCATGGCCAATCAGTTTATAAGATTCCATAACAATTAAACTGAATGAAAATGTTGTGAGTGATAATTCACAAGTTACAAGTACATTTAATAATCACTTACTAAATCTAACACCAAAAAATAGGATTAAGGAGTTCAGTAGAAAAGCAAGATGATGATGTGGCGACTATCGACCAGGTCACGTGTAGTATCTTCGTTTTTGGCAAGATCTTTGCACCAGTCTGTGGTCACGCGCGAAAGAGTACGGACGTGTACTGAGAATACAGAATGTAAACAACTGTATATGTGTGCTTACGAGAAATAAAATAGTGTTTATTACATGTGGTGCAGCGTGCATCATTGGATTCGGCAATCCTACAACGCTAAACCTGTAATGTATTACAGATATCATTCTACAAAACTTTAAGCATTTAGAGGTATAGCCAGAAAAATAAGATTAAATGGTTTAGTTGAAGAAGCAAGAGAACATATTTTAAATATCAATCCACAAAACTTTAACAACTTGAAGTAACACCAATGTCCTCTGTTGAAATTAATACAATTATAAAAATTATAAAAAAAAACAAAAGCTGATGTGAGATTTATGGAATTTCAAACAGAATTCTGAAAAGTTGTTCCAACTGAATAAGTAATATCCTTAGTGATATATGCAACACAGCACAGTCGCAGGACATTTTTCCAAACATGTTACAATATGCACCTGTTAAACCACTTCATAAGAAATATGACAAGACAGAATTAAGAAATTATCACCCAATTACCTTACTGACATCTTTTATTAAAATATTCGAAAAAATAATGTGCTCAAAGAGTAGTCACAAACTTGAGTGGAAACAATTTACTTAACATATCACTGTTTTGTTTCCAGGGTTGCTCATCTGAATATGCTAATTGTACATTCACTCGTGATATAATGCAAGTGGTAAATAATAATACATCCCCAGTTGGTATTTTTTTATCTTTCCAAGAGATTTGATTGTATTTCATGTTACTCTCTTAGAAATACTCAATTTTTGTGTAATTAATGGCTTTTATGCACATCTGGTTTGAATCATATTTTACTAACAGAATACTAAAGGTTGTGCTGAATAATTCAGACTGTGTAAGGAACATAGAGATTTTTTGTGATTTGGGAGGGAAATCACAAAGGACGTCCCATAAGGTTCAATTCTGGGTCCACTCCTATTCTTTATATATGTGAACAACTTCCCACTTAACATTCAACAAGCAAAAGTGGTACTTTTTGCAGATGATACTAGTGTTATAATAAATCCAATTAGAGAGAAAGCAACAGAATATATTTGACAAAGCATTGTTAAGTGATTCTCTGTAAATGGACTCTCCCTAAATTCTGAAAGTAACACACTACAGTCAGTTCTTTAGAACAAATAGAGTCATATCTACAGTTGATGTACCACATGAGCACGAATCAGTAAATAGGGTAGAATGCTACAGATTTTTTGTGCAAATATTGATGAGAAATTGAACTGGAAGAAGTGTATTACTAAGCTTTCAAAACAATTAAGTTAAGCTACTTTTGCTCACCATATAATTGATAATTCTGGAAACAAATGTATCAGGCTCCTGCATATTTCCACTCAGTAAAGTCATACAGAATAATTTTTTGGGGTAACTCATCACTTAGACAGAAAGTATTGGTTGCATAAAAGTAAGCATTAAAAATAATTTGCAGTGTTTACCCACGGATGTCTTGTAGGTACCTCTCCAAGGAACTAGACATTTTAACTGCTCTGTCACATTACCTATATTCACTAATGAAATTGGTCATAAATAATCCATTAAAATTTGAGAAGAATAGAAAGGTATATATACATAATATTTGTTTAATATAATAATAATATTAATATATTTTTCCCATGTGGAAGTTTTTTTATACAGGGAAAAAACCTGTATTACCCACTGTTAAAGCTGTCAGTGGCTGAGAAAGGAGTTCAGCGCGCAGCAACAAATCGTTTTGACATTTTGATAATTTACCCAGTAATATAATGTCTCACAGGTAGTGAAGCAAGTGTCCAAAATTGGCAGATTTCTAATTAAAAACTCGTATGCAGCAAAACAAGAAATTAAGTGTAGTTACAGGGGTAGGATTAAAAATAATAATGTGCTGATTACAGTGTGCCCAGATAGCCAATAAGAACAGAACTTCGTTGAGTCTAATAAACAAAACACAGTACAATTACAGTTCCCTGGAATGAGGTTTGCCACTACTCATTTTAGTCTGATAGTTAATCACTGAAGCAGTGTAATGTCCTAGCAGGTAAGCACTGACACACTGGAATGTTTATGGGTGATGTCTGTGAGGATGGTGTTCTGTGAGGCAGTGATCTCAGAGACAAAGCCCTGCAAAGCAGAGACCTGCAGTGGACCCTGAATGGATGGACCATTAGCCACGGCAGACACAGAGCATAGAGTGTGCTCTATGGAAGAACTCTGACTGAGGAACAGCTAGACATACTCAACCTAAAGCCCAGAGTGTGAACTGACTGCCAATAGTCAGACAGCGACCTAAACAGTTGTCCAGCAGAAGGATACTGGTGGAGACACACAACTCTCAGAAACAAGGTAGTACTGCAGTGGCAGTGCTGCTTGTGCTGATATTTATGCCTTTGATGGTAAGCTTAATGCCACACAGTACAATTTCGGCTGCTAGATGTTTGGCTGTAAACAATCCAGCCTATTTGTTTGTTGCTGTGGGTTGTTTTTGTCTGAGCTTAAGAGGAAGAGTCAGTTGTGGGCCAGACCTGCAGCAATATACAGTACACAACTGCATGATAGGTGGATGTGTCTTCATAGGGTTCAGCATCCCTTCCTCTCTGAGGAAAGACATGGCATAGCCACCTTGAACAAGATGTGGCTGTCAAAGCAAAGGAAGGAGCCATCCTGGAGTCAGGGTCCCTAGGTTGGGTGCTTGTGATGGCAGAGGCTGGGACCCAGGGAGTGCTGCAATGTAGCTTGGATGAGGTCACAATTGATGGTATGTTGTGGCTCTGACTCTTAGACGCTCTTGGGAGTCATGACTCTGGTGTGCCATGGCTCTAGTGCTGCCGCACATCCCCGGAACTACAATATTTCCGAATCAGGGCATAAACTTGATAGTGGCATCTCACCCCTTCGTCCCGTTCGAGCGTTTGAGATAGGACGTCTAAAATTTAAAAAAAAATGATTTTTCAAAAAAATGTTCATTTTGTTGCGCACCTTTCTGAAGAGTTCGATGTATAAAACGTAAATGTTCGAGGAAATGTAAGATATGTTGTTTCTACATCTACAAAGACATTCTGCAAGCCACTGTATGGTGCATGGTGGAAGGTACCCTCTACCACTAATTGTCATTTCCTTTCCTGTTCCACTTGCAAACAGAGAGACGGAAAAGCCACTGTCTATATGTCTCCATATGAGCCCTAATTTCTCATATCTTATCTTTGTGGTCTTGCGGTAGCATTCTCGCTTCCCGCGCACGGGGTCCCGGTTTCGATTCCCGGCAGGGCCAGTGATTTTCTCTGCCTCGTGATGACTGGGTGTTGTGTGTCTTTCATCATCATGTCATCCCCATCGACACGCAAGTCGCTGAAGTGGCGTTAACTCGAAAGATTTGCACCAGTCGAACGGTCTACCTGACAGGAGGCCCTAGCCACATGGCATTTCCATTTTGTGGTTCTTATATGCAATGTATGTTGGCGGTAGTAGAATCGTTTGGCAGTCAGTTTCAAATGCCGGTTCTTCAAATTTTGTCAATAATGTTTCTCTAAAAGAGTGTTGCCTTCTCTCCATGGATTCCTATTTGAGTTCTCAGAGCATCTCTGTAACGCTTATGTGTTGTTCAGACCTGCCGATAACAAATCTAGCTGTCCCCCTCTGAATTGCTTCAATGTCTTCGGTCAATCCAACCTGGTATGCATACCAAGCACTCAAGCAGTACCCAAGAGCAGATCACACTAGTGTTCTATACGCAGTCTCCTTTACAGCTGAATCACTCTTCCCTCTCAAGAAACCAAAGCCGACCATTCGCATTCCATTCCCTACCACAGTTTTCACATGCTCGTTCACCTCATATCGCTGTGCAACATTACGCCCATCTATATCTAAATCTACATGATTACTCTGCTATTCACAATAAAGTGCCTGGCAGAGGGTTCAATGAACAACCTTCAAGCTGTCCCTCTTTCATTCCACTCTTGAATGACGTGCGGGAAAAACGAGCACTTAAATTTTTCTGTGAGAGCCCTGTTTTTCTTATTTTATAGTGATGATCATTTCTCCCTATGTAGGTGGGTGCCAACAGAATGTTTTCGCAATTGGAGGAAAAAATGAAAATATCGTACGGCATTTATTGGCCGGGAAATCGCCTTCAGAGTTCGGCCGCCGTATTGCAAGTCTTTTCAGTTGACGCCACTTTGGCGACTTGGGTGTCAGTGATGATGAAGGACACTTAACGTCCCGTCCCCAGCCCTGGCCCCCTTGTGTGATATTTAGCAATGCTACCACTGCACTATGGAGGAGGATGCAATCGGAGAAGAAAACTGGTGATTGAAATTTCATGAGAAGGTCCTGTCACAACGAAAAACGCCTTTGTTTTAATGATTGCCAATCCAATTCATGTATCGTGTCTGTGGTGCTAACCCCTGTATTTCACGATAATACGAAACGAGCCACCCTTCTTTGTACTTTTTCAATGTAATCTGTCAATCCCACCTGATGCGGATCCCACACTGCACAGGCTGAAAGGGTAGGGAGAAGTGTAGAGTAGTTAGTCTCTTTTTAGTAGACCTGTTGCACCTTCTAAGTGTTCGCCCAATGAATCGCAGTCTTTGGTTTGCTTTACTCACAACATTATCTATGTGATCGTTAAAATTTTGGTTATTTGTAATTGTAATCCCTAAGTAAGGTATTTAGTTGAATTTACAGCCTTCATCTTTGTGTGACTTATCGCGTAACCGAAATTTAGTGGATTTCTTTTAGTAATCATGTGAATAACTTCACATTTTTCTTTATTCAGGGTCAAATGCTACTTTTCACACCATACAGACATCCTTTCTAAACAATTTTGCAGCTCGTTTTGCCCACCTGATGTCTTTACAAGATGGTAAATGACAGCGTCATCTGCAAACTATCTAAAATGCCTACTAAGATTGTTTCCTATATCGTTAATATAGAACTGAAACAATAGAGGACCTATAACACCTCCCTGGGGAACACCAGATATTAGTTCTGTTTTACTTAATGACTTTCCGTGTATTACTTCGAACTGTGACCTTTCCGACAGGAAATCATGAATCCAGTCGCACAATTGAGGCAATATTCCATAGGGATGCAGTTTGGTTAGAAGAGGCTTTTGAGGAATGGTGTCAAAAGCCTTCTGGGAATCTAAAAATATGGAATCAATTTAACATCCCCTGTGGATAGCATTCATTACTTTATGAGTATAAAGAACTAGTTGTGTTTCGCAAGAACGTTATTTTCTGAATTCGTGCTAACTATGTGTCAATAAATCGTTTTCTTCAAGGTACTTCATAATGTTAGAGAATAGTATACGTTCCAAACCCTATTGCAGATCGACATCAGTGATATGGGCCTTAATTCAATGGATTACTCCTACTTCTCTGTTTGGATATTGGTGTGACTTGAGCAATTTTCCAGTCTTTAGGTATGGATCTTTCTGTGAGAAAGCGGTTGTATATAATTTCTAAATATGGAGCTATTGTACCAGCATACTCTGAGAGGAACCTGACTGGTATACAATCTGGATCAGAAGCCTTGCCTTTATTAAGTGATTTAAGCAGCTTTGCGTTACCGAGGATATCTACTTCTATGTTTCTCATCTTGGCAGTTGTTCTAGATTTGAATTCAGGAATATTTACTTCATCTTCTCTGGTGAAGGAGTTTCGGAAAACCATGTTTAATAACTCTGCTTTAGTGGCACTGTCATCAGTGACTTCACCGTTGTTGTGCAGTGAAGGTATTGATTGTGTCTTGCCAGTGGTGTGCTTTATATATGATCAGAATCTCTTTTGGTATTCTGCCAGATTTCGAGACAGAGTTTCGCCATGGAAATTATGGATCAGCACCATCACTTATTAATTAATGTGGTACATTTCTCTCAATTGCTTTCGATACTATCTCTTTGAAATTATTCCACAACTTTTCTATGTTTACATGACCAGATCGGAAGGAATGAAGACTGTCTTTTAAAACGGCGTTAAGAGCATTTTTATCAGCTTTTTTAAATAGATATGCGTTGCGTTTCTTTATTATGGTTGTAGGTGTTACTGCATTCAGCCCAGCAGCAACTGCCTTGTGGTCGCTACTCCCTGTATTCGTCACGATACTCACTACTTCTTCAGGATTATTTGTTGCTAAGAGGTCAAACATGCTTTTGCAACCATTTACGCTTGAGTGGGCTCAAGAACTACCGTAATTGTTCAAAATAATTTTCTGAGGAAGCATTCAGTACAATTTCGGATGACGTTTTATGCACACCGCCAGCTTTAAACATATAATTTTTCCGCCATATCGAGGGTAGATTGAAGTCACCACCGACTATAACTGTATGAGTGGGGTACCTATTTGAAAGGAGACTAAAGTTTTCTTTGAACTGTTCAGCAACTACATCTTCTGAGTATGGGCTCAGTAAAACGATCCAAGTAATAGTTTAGTCCGATTGTCAAGTGTAACCTCTACCCATAATATTTCGCAGTAACTATCTACTTCAATTTCACTACAAGGCAAACTACATCTGACAGCAATAAATACCCCACCACCAACTGTATTTAATCTACTCTTTCCGAATACAGTTAGATCGTTTGAAAAAATTTCGGCTGAACTTATTTCCGGCTTTAGCCAGGTTTCTGTACCTATAACTTTTTAGGTTCAGTGCTTTCTATTAAAGCTTGGAGCTCTGGTTCTTTCCCAACAGAGCTATGACAATTTACAGCTACAATACTGATCATTTCTACATCTAACTTACTGTGTTTTACCTGTCCTCTTTTAGACGGACGCCCTTTCTGTAGTTCCCTGAGACCCTCTTACCTAAAAAAAACCGCCCAGTCCCTTCCACACAGCCCCTGCTACCCATGTAGCCACTTACTGTATGTAGTGGACTCCTGAACTATTAAGCAGAACCTGGAAACCCATCACCCGAAGGCGCAAGTCAAGGAGTCTGCAGCCAACACGATCACAGAACTGTGTGAGACTCTGATTCAGACCTTCCACTTGGCTCTGCACCAAAGGTCCACAGTCGGTTCTATCAACGATGCTGCAGATGGTGAGCTGTGCCTT
The DNA here is from genome assembly GCF_023897955.1 of Schistocerca gregaria. Lineage (NCBI taxonomy): Eukaryota > Metazoa > Arthropoda > Insecta > Orthoptera > Acrididae > Schistocerca > Schistocerca gregaria. The sequence goes on from NC_064927.1 coordinate 264,494,519, forward strand.
AATCTCGCAGGCAAGACTGGCAGTCTATACCATTTCCGCTATGCAAGACTCCTCTGGAAAGGGCTGGTGCCATGAAACGCTGCCACTGTGAGAATGGAGGAGAGAAGGATATTGGGTGCAAACCCAATTGGGTGGGGGGGTACTGCAATAAGTGGGAGGACCAATGGGTTCGAATATGTTGATAAGAATGATGGATCAGCAAGAGGTCTTGGAATGACACAGATAACACCTCGAAATGTGCAATGTCTCGATGAGCATGAAAATAGGAGGAGGATGAATATGCATCAAGGAAGACGCTACAGAACGTAGAGCGTGCCCTTGAGCTTGGAAATTCTTAGAATAAGCCCTGAATTGGTCCCAAAGGTGGAGATAGGACAGGATAGCAAGATCTGCACCTGAACTGAGAAACTGAAGAATGCGATAAGGATGAGCACCAAAATAACCGAGGAGAAAACTGAAAAGCGACAGTGGGTATCAAGAGCACACGTAAGCGTTGAAGAAAATACCAGTAATAGTTTGAAGTAGAGCACATGTTTGGTAGGCCTCCCCAGGGAAGCACAGTAAGTCTGACAGTCTGGACACTACTCACTATTGGAACATAAACTCTAAACCAATGACGCCTCATTGCTATTGCAGTGAGGACAAGAGCATTGAATATTCGATTCTTGTGCTGCAAACTTTGTTCCTTGTCGCAATTACAGTATCAGATCCTCTTCACCATTGTAGGGACAAGGGAGATGCAAATGTTGATCTTTGTCATAACTGTAGGGACTAGGAGGGTGCAAGCAAATGTTGATCTTCATCACCACAGTAGCATGTGACAAGGTGTGAATAACTGATTATCCTTATCCCCTTCATAATGTTTATGGCCAAGTGGAACAACATACTGTGAATATAGTGCCAAAATAGCCCATAGAGATGGAACTTCATTGAGTCTAATAAACAAAATACAATAACAGTTTCCTGAAATGTGTGTTGGCAATGTTTGTGCATGGAAAAAATCCGTGATGATAGTGTTCTCTGAGGCACTTAACTCGTTGATGGAGTCCCATGGAGGAGATGTGGTGGACTCCAAATGGATGGGTCACTGGGCACCGCCTGTATAGAACACAGTGTGCAGAGTGCACTAGGCAAAAGAGCTCCAACTGATGGACAGTTAGGCATGGCAACTCGGAGCGCGAAGCGCACTCTCAAGAAAACTCTCATTGAGGAACCGCTAGGCAATGTTGGCATAAAGCCCAGAACGTGAACTGAGTGCCAAGTGGTCGTGCAGTAACCTAAATACTTGTCCAGAGGAAAGATACTGACAGAAGCAAGTGACTCACAGAACCTAGGTAGTGCCTTGATAATTGTGGTGCTTGTACCAATTCTTGCTCCCCTGGCAACAAGGATAGTGCAAGACTGTACCATGGTGGCTGCTGGAACTTCGATGTAAGAAATCCTGCATATTTTTGTGTTGCTGCAACTCGTCTGCAAGCGATGATAGTGGGTCAGAGCTGTCTCACCCATTGGTACACAACTGTACTGTTGGTGGTTTTGTCAACAGGGAATATAAAACAAAGTTTCAGAAAGCTATGTTAAGCGAATAATCTATGTATATTCATCATTAGAGACCAGATCATGTTCTACATGAAAAGCTCGAAATATGCATAAAAATGCTGAAAATGTGCATAAAAGTGTCGAAAGATACAAGATCATACAATAAAAAACATAAGAGTTACCGAATACTATATGTCTCGAAGACTAATCAGGGCATATCAACTGCGAAGAAGAGCGATGGCCTCATGAAAAATTGGAACGTTTGAATGTTGATTTCATAGTTTGTATGCCTTGTGGTAGAGATTAGAAGGGTACTTTTGAGATAAGTTTTAAAAAAATTGCAAAAAAAGTCACACAATGTATTTCAACATATTGTTCCTTCTTGCCAGTAACAAGCAGATGAGATACGAATTAGCCGCCGCGAAACAATCGATATATTTAGGTCCAATTTCGAGATATATCGCACACAGTTGGGAATGCACCTGAACTCCGTAATATTTCAAAAACAACATACAATCGCAATTTTTTTTTAGAAATATTACCATTGAATTAATATTATTGGACTGAAGAATCGTTTGCAGATTATTTTACACTTGACTACTACTGTAAACATAAACGATCAGGTACTGTTCCAAATATTCCATAGTAAGAGTGTGTTTTCCATCACGCAAAACATTTTCGTGAAAAGAAAAGAACCATTCTACATCGCCGGCCGATGTGGCCGTGCGGTTCTAGGCTCTTCAGTCTGGAACCGTGTGACCTCTACGGTCACAGGTTCGAATCCTGCCTCGGGCATGGATGCGTGTGAGGTCCTTAGGTTAGTTAGGTTTAGGTAGTTCTAAGTTCTAGGGGACTGATGACCACAGATGTTAAGTCCCATAGTGCTCAGAGCCATTTTTGGACCATTCTGCATCAACTGAGGTAACTGGGCAGTATTGACTTTGAGTGCTAATTTAGGATTTACTGTTCCTACAAAAGTTCGCCCATTACATTAATAATACAATCAATTTGGGACAAGTGTTAAAAGATTGGATTATTGATCAAAATGTTTTCAAACTTTTCTTTAAGTTTTCTTGGAAGTGAGGAGTTCACAAGACTAATTTTATTCTTTAACTAAATAGATTCATTCAGCGCCAGACCTTGAGTTCCAAGATTTTTAATACTCGCAGGTAAATAGGGAAAATGTGTGCTTGTCACAGTAATGTTGTTGTAAATACTGGAATCATTAAATGCTTTCTTGCACTGGCCAAAGCTTCTGCACTATCGAAGCAATTTACTACGCCTCTGACAGTCTCGAAACGTTAATTGCAAAATAACACAGCTTCATCCCGCGTATCCCAACGTATTAACACTGGTTCAGAACGTAAAGAAAAATTTGGCAGTTTTTTGTAGGTTTTAATGCGAGCAGGTGCTTTAAGAAACTCTTTCTTTGTGGGTGAAGTCAGATTATTTACATTCCCAAATGTGGATCATACTTCTTCAGCAAGTCGGTGTACTCTGCAAGCTAAGTATGTAACATGAATCAAGTTAGGTTAAATTAGTTGGATTGGTTTCCATGCTTTGATCATACATGAAGCAGCATCTGAAACACAAACATTTTCATATGGACCCTGGAAATATTTTTCTAATACCCTCATTCACAAATCTGACGAATGTAGAATGATTTTTCTTTACAAGTTCATTGCAAGCTCTCGTTTTAACGCACCAACAATTAAATTTGCAATGTAACGGCCACAAGTGGCAGTAGTTTCGTCAACTGAAATCAAAAAATGTTGTCCTGGAGTTCATTGCCTATTTCTTCCAGAACTTGTTGTCGGTGTGTAATTTTTGATTTTGATACATCTGTCTTATTTTGATTTAAGCAATATTTTCACACGAAGCCTCTGACGATAGGGTCTGTAAGTTTGTGAAGAGGAATATTAGTTACAGTGAATGCTTCACTTCGATCCATGTTAAAGCGAGTTATTTGGTTTCCGTTGGAGGTTAAATCCCTGCTACTGCTACTTGCCACTGTCACAAGTTGTCTTGGGCCTTACTTTTGCAGTTCTGCGGTATGAACACTTGTCTTGAAATGCTGGTCTGTCTGATACTTTTTTTACACGAAATGTTTTTGTCACAAACTTGACAGTATGAAACATTTCCGTCATATGTAAATGTTCCAGGGTGGTCAGCTATCGATGAAACGACATTTGTGCACAACACGTTACACATAAACACGTTAATGCTTATACAAAACAAAAAGAAATCTAAACTGCAACAATAAACACGCGACTAACAACTTATTTAATTTTTGTCGACCCATGCGTTATGAAGTGGAGAGGATTAAGAGGAGGCGCGGGCTGCGGGTGCATTGCCTGTTCCTGTTTAGTAATCAGCTTCCTAGCCAGTAGCCTCTTGGTTAGCGATTGCACGCAGTTGTAGGTCGCCGTAGTCTGTGGGATATCAAAATGAGATCGAATTGAGCCTGCCCGTCTAAACTTTTAAAATATTGTGAATATAAAGCAAAAATATGTATCATCACTAGTTTTTAGTTAAAATGTGCAATAACTGGTGAAAAGGAGCCAAATATACAGGGGGTTTCAAAAATGACCGGTATATTTGAAACGGCATTACAAACTAAACGAGCAGCGATAGAAATACACCGTTTGTTGCAATATGCTTTGGACAACAGTACATTTTCAGGCAGACAAACTTTCGAAATTACAGTAGTTACAATTGTCAACAACAGATGGCGCTGCGGTCTGGGAAACTCTATAGTACGATATTTTCCACATATCCACCATGCGTAGCAATAATATGACGTAGTCTCTGAATGAAATTACCCGAAACCTTTGACAACGTGTCTGGCGGAATGTCTTCACATGCAGATGAGATGTACTGCTTCAGCTGTTCAATTGTTTCTGGATTCTGGCGGTACACCTGGTCTTTCAAGTGTCCCCACAGAAAGAAGTCACAGGGGTTCATGTCTGGCGAATAGGGAGGCCCATCCACGCCGCCTCCTGTATGTTTCGGATAGCCCAAAGCAATCACACGATCATCGAAATATTCATTCAGGAAATTAAAGACGTCGGCCGTGCGATGAGGCCGGGCACCATCTTGCATAAACCACGAGGTGTTCGCAGTGTCATCTAAGGCAGTTTGTACCGCCACAAATTCACGAAGAATGTCCAGATAGCGTGATGCAGTAATCGTTTCGGATCTGAAAAATGGGCCAATGATTCCTTTGGAAGAAATGGCTGCCCAGACCAGTACTTTTTGAGGATGCAGGGACGATGGGACTGCAACATGGGGCTTTTCGGTTCCCCATATGCGCCAGTTCTGTTTATTGACGAAGCACACTTGCACGTTGTGAACAGCACACGCTTACAGCAGAGACACGACGCACAGAATGGCGCACCCACAGACTGCGTTATCTTCTATATCTTTCACATCACTTGCAGCGCCATCTGTTGTTGAAAATTGTAACTACTGTAATTTCGAAAGTTTGTCCGCCTGAAAATGTACTGTTGTCCCAAGCATATTGCAACAAACGGTGTATTTCTATCGCTGCTCGTTTAGTTTTTATTGCCGTTTCAAATATACCGGTCATTTTTGAAACACCCTGTATGTTCAACATGCAAATGAATATTATCCCATCTCTATTCATTATAACCTTATGTATGACTCCCATAGAGTCTGTGAAACAAACATTCAACACACAGAGCCATTTAAGTACTCATAGGAAGGTATCTTAACAAGTGATGCAATGCCAAGTACACGCTGCCTTTCTGTTCACAGTGATTTGCAAAGTTGAGATTCGGGAAGATCAAAGTTTTTGTACTCTGCTTTTCGATGTTCTTTAATTCCCTACTACCCCTGAGAGTAGGGTAGGCTGTTGTAGAACGAATATCCCAAAAAGCTGGGAGTTGGGCAGAGGGTGTACCAGTTGGGAATATTTAGAAGGTGATTTCCAGATTCGACAATCACGTGATGGCTATGGAAAAACTCTCCAAAACCATAACCATAACCTACGACTGAGCCAATTTCTTAATTCTTTCTTGCAAAATGTCCATTGTGCCAGATAAAAAAATTAAAAAATGTGTGTGTGTGTGTGTGTGTGTGTGTGTGTGTGTGTGTTTGTGTGTTTGTGAGGCAGAGAGCTAGAGAGAGAGAGAGAGGGTGAGGGGGGAGGAAATAGAGAATGTTCCTGTCAATTTCCAGAGAGCGATGTACTCATAAATTTTAATATAATGAATTATCTTTTAGGTTGTATGGCCATGGTCAATGAAACTATTGTCCCTCAAGTTTCATCCAGAACTGTGTTGGACATCTTCATAGGTGCTCATGGTAATGCTGAGTGTTCCCGTCAGATGGGTTATTCAAGAGCTTATATAAGTTGCCCTTTGCAGCTATTGCGTTTTGATTCATTTTTCTGGATTCCATCTTTGTCGGATGAATTGTGATGATTTGAGGCAAACTAGTTATTTATTTGGAGTGGATTATGGGGACAGTTCTCGTATTTATCTGACAGACCAGCGAGATCTCTGAAACCCTGGTCATTTTTGTGTTTCTGCTTGGATCTGTTTGTTGTTGTTCGGGGGAGGGGGGGGGGGGAGGATGGGTCAGACATCAGAGAGTTACATGCATACCGTGGAAAGGGGAACCGGCTGAAGTTTAGACATGATCGACATAGGCGGTGATTGCCAAAGACAAAGGTGAATAACCATCTGTCAAAGAAAAATAAGTTTTGTCTTCCCTGTGAAAGAGGTTCTAACCTCTGATTCTTCACAAACACTTCCTGTACAGCATTGAGTTTCATGGCTTCTTGTTTTCCTTCCAGATTCTCCCCATCTTTAAATAGCCGTTGATAATTGTTTACCTTTTCCATAATTTCACTTCATGATTTCCTTAATGGTTTCCTGAATGATCTGCTTCACCTAGATTTCTCTACATTGCACTGTCAGCAAAACCTTTTGTGTTCTTTCAGATAGGTACTCATGATTCTCTTTTTAGTTCCAGTGTAGATCTTACCAGGTGTACATGGAATCTTATATTCCCCACATGCCAATAGAGGACCTGCACGTATATGACTCCAAATGTTACACTGTTACTTAAGCACTAGGCTCCAAGAATTCTAAAGTTCCCTTCTCCTATCACGCCCTTGGTAACCAGTTCACTGCGATTTGTACCATTGATTATTCCTTTGGTATGCTGGCCTTACACCTTGTAAGAATGAAAGCAATGACTAACAGAGCCAGGGCCACTATAGCACTCAGTCGATGGTACTCAGTGGGCTGATACCCAGTGCTGTCCTTCTCTGTAAAGGGTGCTGCATGAGCTGCTCGACTGAGATGAGTCCCTCTTGGTCAGCAATGAATTTATGCATGGACTATATTAGGCCTGACTCCAAAGCCTGATTCAGAAAGATTAGGTTTCATCTGACCAAAAATCCTAACATTGTCTCTGGCCAGTACAGTTTTGGCTGTGTGATACTCAGTTGTGTGACCCCTGAAACGGAGGCTAGTAGATGAAAAGTTGGTCCTGTTATGTTGCACATGGTCCCATTAATCAGTATTCCACTTCCTCTCGGTTCTACATGTCTAGCTTCAGTGAATCTGTCTTGCTCATAGCAACTTGCTACTACTATCAGACATTTATAGGAGAAGTAAACCCAGTGCAGTCCGAAACGCTGTAGACTAAGCTTGGGTTTCACTATATCCCTTGGGCAATCTATCTCCTTCTGCCTGGCTGGAAACAACTGCTCTACATTCAGACCTATGTGTGTTGCCCTGGATGATATTTCACCATACATTGCTCTCTCTGCCGAGATTAGCAACATTCCCTCAGTCCTCACTTCCATGAAATTCCTCAAAGCCGCACACTTTACTGGGTCCAGACGGATGCATTACTGGAAATCGAGCCAGAATGTATACTCATGCTTAGTCAGTCTTTACTCCCCCTGATGCCACATGACAGTAAGATGGTAGGTTTCGCTTGCTAAGTTCCATTAGCAAACTTTACCCAGGTGGCACTTCTTTCTGCAATTTAGGTAATCTCAATAAATACTACCACAGTGGTAAATAATTTGCACTCACCTGCCTGCTTAAGGCCTGATGCAAAGCTTCCTGCAGGCTCATCACTATTCCCTGAACATCCCACATACTATCTGTTTCTCCTTGCAAAAAATCTCATCAACACAATCTTGGTATCCAGCACTTCCAAGCGTCACTGTAAGGCTCCTAGATTTTGGTTCAAGACTTCTTTTGATGTTTTAGCATACCCCACTCCCTTTTGTGCCAATTTATGAAGTAACTCTGTGTTGTTGAGCACACTCCCTTACAAATTCTCTGTATGTGTCATGTGCCATGCTTCCATTGCTTTACTGTCTTCTGCCAATTTCTTTAGTTTCCACTATATACTTCAGCTCCCTAACATCTCTTTCATCTGCTGTTCCAAACAGTGGCCTAAAAACTTTCCCACCTGCATCAACCAAACCCTCTTTCTCCTCGCATATGGTATAGCTTCCATCATTTGTCCCATATGTTCCCATAGCATTGTGTGTGCCTGATGCAATTTCTCATTTCCCCTGGTACTTCCCCAAGCACTTCTTTGCTTGCTCCACGCCATTTAATATCATCAAATGTCTCTTCCAATCTCCTCACTTCATTTCACATGCCCCATGTGTTCAATACTAACGTTAACACCTGTTAGTGACTATAGTTCAATTCTTTCATCTTGGAAGTTCGCGCATGCCCGCTCAGACGCGGGAGATTGCTGCGTTGCCGGTTGTACGCGCCAAGAGAAGCAGCGCCATAGTATAGTTCGCAAATTTACGTTTAGGGGGGAGCGCGCAGTTTATGAAGTAAAGCCACCATGGCCGCATTAACCCTTTCGCGCTACAGAGACGTGCTCCCCGCATTCCGCGATGTGCGCGATTTTGTCATCATTACACTGCTCGCCTGTGCAGACACATGGTGTTTCGATTGCTGTGACAAACTTTATCATTCGATTTCACAAAAAATATTTGGCCTAAAAATTTCCCCCCAATAATGACTTAATTTTGTTTCGATGTTCAACGCAGTTATTGTGCAGCATTAGATGTAGTAAACCACTGCACGAAATTTTGAAGAGTTTGCAGAGGTAAAAGTCCATAGCGTATACTTTCTGTATGGTCGACTTTAGTTGCCACTAGAAATTTCAAAAAATTACATTCAAACGAATAAAGTTCATGAAGTAAGACACTTCTATACTGTTTTTAAATAAAGAAAATATTAGGCACCAAACAAGGTTTGAACTCAAAACCTTTCGCTTAGTAGCCATTCACTTGAACCATTATGCTAACACAACTCATCATACATCCCTTCCATTTTAACCATTGTGCTAACGCAACTCGTTATTCAATACATCTCCTGGTGGACTTTAAAATATCAAGCAAAATACCGACAAATACTGTTGGCATGACTATGAATTGCTCACGCTTCGTCGAAGTACAATAGGAAGTAAACAATTACCGCTGTTCTTTATTGCGAGAAAGTGGTTAGTGAGAATGATACAAACACCTTTCCTTGCTATTGCCTGAATTAGGAGGCTTATTGCTTGTTTGGTTTAATTAATTGATAGAATATGAAGGAATTCGCATAAAGAATGCTTTTCCCAAACTTTCTATAAAAGAAAGTCTGCTATCAATACATTGCTTTTGTTCAATTATTTTATTTATGACTGAATGTTTCTAAAACTGAAGACACTCGTCCGTGTTCTGCACTGCAGTCGAGCTCTGGCAACGTCATTCTCTGTTCATTGGCTGACTGTGTTTTGTGACATCTGGTGCGCAGAACGAACCTAAACTCGGTCGCCGTCATAAATGACGCGCACTTTAATCACCATGACATCCTGCTACCTCAAGTACAGTACTCCTCCATTTAAGTGCTGGATCTGGAAGGTGTCCACCACGATGAAGAGATGCACCACTGCCAAGATTCCCTTTTTCGATATTCTGAAGACAGGAATCGCCATCACCCTTTCTCGCTTTTCAAAAGACTACCGGCCGGCCGGAGTGGCCATGCGGTTCTAGGCGCTACAGTCTGGAACTGGGCCACCGCTACAGTCGCAGGTTCGAATCCTGCCTCGGTTATGGATGTGCGTGCTGTACTTAGGTTAGTTAGGTTTAGTTAGTTCTAAGTTGTAGGCGACTGATGACCTCAGAAGTTGAGTCACATAGTGCTCAGAGCCATTTGAACCAAAACACTACTGTCCCTAGCAGGCTCTGTAATACACATAAAATCAAACAACATAACTAAAGTACAACAAAATGAAATGGCCATTCACTACTAACTAATAGAAAAATTACACGTACTTCCTACTACATCCTAGATCACAAGTTACATGGCACCTCATACCCAGGCCCAATCACATCTTTCTGTTTCTACCTTCGCTCTGCCTTTCCTTCTTACCTTTATTCCCTTACAGAATAAGGGGAATTACATCTGGATAACCCTTGAACAACCGCAGATGCCCAGTGTTCACAATTGTCATTCTGGTGGGCAAATGAAGTTTAATATTGACAGGTTAGGTGGTTCCTACTACCTGATATGGCTCTTGATACATAGTGATGAATTTGTTGGTGTTCCCTTTTGGTGTGTATTGGCTGGACAGCATCATCCATCGCTTTGTGGCAAATTCGCTGTTCGTCTCACTGCCTTCTCCTGCTTTTCCAAAGCTCTGGTATTTGTCTTTTGCAATCGTTTCCATCCTTCCTGAACCATTCCCACAAACTTGCACACTGACTCCTCATTTCTTCCCTTCCCGCAAATCCACTCACTGACTCTCCACTTCGTTCCTTTCTTACCTTTATCAGGTCAAATGGCGATGACATTTCATCCATATAGTATCTCATATGGAGACAACCCACTATACATGTGGACTTTTGAGCTGTACGTGCAGACGACATACCCCGGAAATTCGTCCCAGTTCTGATGACGTGAGTTTACTTTGTAACCCAGCATTTTACCAATCGTTCTGTGCACACATTATATCCTCCCATTTGCCTGTGGATGCAGCATGGTCGTCCTCAACTTCTTTATGTTCAGCAACCCACCAAGCTCCTTCAATAGATTTGATATAAAGTTGGTGCCCTTGTTGGTAATTATCGTTTTAGACCCACCAAACTTCAGAATTCAGTTGTTCAACAACACCTGTGCGACTGTCATCACTTGCTTATTTGGCATGGCTACCGTGTCAATGTACCTCAAAAAATGTTCTGTTATCGTCAGAACGACTCTGTTCCCTGCTGAACTTCTTTAATTGTTTTTGGTTCCAGAAAATCTCGCACTGCCTCTACCAATTTCCTTCCATCTGCACTCCATCCTTGCTAACAACATGGCCAAAATTTTTCACTTCCTCCAATCCAGAATGACGCTTCCTCAAGCACAACATTAAACGTGCCACTCACAAGTTCTTAAGCACTTCTATTAGACGCTGACTAAGCTGTTCCATGCTACTTGTTTGAAATATCTGAACACCATGGTTTGAAATACCTGAACACACTGTCCAGCTATCTCTGAAATGTTGCGGGAGCATTCTTTACACCAACTGGCATTCTTCTGTATTGGTAGTGGCCTCAGAGGGTGCACAATGCAGTTTTCAGATGATCCTCTCGAGCCACTTCTAACTGAAGATTACCACTCATCAGATCCATGGCCAAAAAGTACTTACAATCTTCCAAGTGACCAAAGTCTCAGATATATTATGAATGGAGTACTCATCTGATACTGTCTTGCTGCTGAGGTAACTATAATCACATCAGAACATGTATTTCCTTGTCCCATCCATAGACTTTCTTGGCAGAACCATGATCCTGGCTCTCCAGGCACTATCACTGTGTTCTTTTATACCATCAGCTAGCTGCTGGTTAGTAAAATCCTCCACTATGGGTTGCAAAACCCTAGGTATACGACAGGTTTTACAGTAAACTGGTGTTTCATTGCCTGTAGGTGTTCTGTGGTGAACTATCAGAGTTGCTGGAATTGGTCCTTGCAGTAAAAACAAATCTTCACTTTCCTTTAACAGTTCATCTATCTGCTCCTTCTCCTCTCCTTTCAACGGAAAATTTTCTTGTGTAATGCAGATCTATTGGTAACTATGTTTGTTTGCTATGGACACCCCTGACGCACCAGCCCTCCTCATACGGAACAACCAAATTTTCTATCAATGTCCCTTTTCTCAAACTCACTTCCATGGTGCCATAATTATCCATGTTCATGGGTACTACCCACCCACCATTTTTCTCCTGTATGATGGATCCAAGACATCGTTTTCTTCTAATGGTTCGACAACACTCACAATACCCACAGGTAGACTTGACTCCACATACACCCAAGTGAGTTCCCAGTGCCACAAGACACACAATCATGGGAATTGAGCCTTAATACTAATGTACATGGTTCAGTTGATTTGTTCATTTACGCTAATGGCCCTTGTGACAGTTCTGTATTGACAACGGTTTTGCATATTTAAAATAACAATAACTAAGTTCCATAGTGTGCTGTCCAAGATCAATTTTGTCATGAGACTGAAATAAACAAACGTACTCCTAGGATCATGACTCAGGATTCACTCAGAATTGGTACAACCTCCAGGCACTGACCAAAATGAACCTTCCTTACTCGAAAATCCACATGCACTGACCACAATGGTGTGAGACCACTGTATCCCCTCATCTACACAGCCTATAACGTGGTGGATACAATTTCCCTTGACCTACTAATCTCTTTTTAGCCACAGAAAACGCGCTCCTGTGTCCTACAAAAACTTAAATTTCCTGGTTTCTATAAATCCTACCACTGAGCGTTCCACCTCTGCATTTATACTTATAATACTGAAACTAAATGGGAACTTCTTTAGGTGAAACTTAGCCTCCCTCTGCCATTTAACGACTGCTTAACATTACCATGTCCATCCCTTCATCTGCCATGTTGCTGTTTATCACCTCTATCCCTACTCCCTGTTAGCTAGCATCTCTGCTGCTGCAGAAGTCCCATACGGCCACATACATGGAAGAAGCCTGGAGATACTGACAGGTTTCAGATAGTCTGTAAAAAAGGTATAGAGAAATATACATCTACATCTACATTTATACTCCGCAAGCCACCCAACGGTGTGTGGCGGAGGGCACTTTACGTGCCACTGTCATTACCTCCCTTTCCTGTTCCAGTCGCGTATGGTTCGTGGGAAGAACGACTGCCAGAAAGCCTCCGTGCACGCTCGAATCTCTCTAATTTTACATTCGTGATCTCGTCGGGAGGTATAAGTAGGGGGAAGCAACATATTCGATACCTCATCCAGAAACGCACCCTCTCGAAACCTGGACAGCAAGCTACACCGCGATGCAGATCTCCTCTCTTGAAGAGTCTGCTACTTGAGTTTGCTAAACATCTCTGTAACGCTATCACGCTTACCAAATAACCCTGTGACGAAACGCGCTGCTCTTCTTTGGATCTTCCCTATCTCCTCTGTCAACCTGAACTGGAACAATTCTCATGTATAGGTCAAACGGGTGATTTGTAAGCCACCTCCTTTGTTGAGGGACTACATTTTCTAAGGACTCTCCCAATGAAACTCAACCTGGCACCCGCCCTACCAACAATTAATTTTATATGATCATTCCACTTCAAATCGTTCCGTACGCATACTCCCAGATATTTTACAGAAGTAACTGCTCCCAGTGTTTGTTCCGTTATCATATAATCATAGAATAAAGGATCCTTCTTTCTATGTAATCGCAATACATTGCATTTGTCTATGTTAAGGGTCAGTTGCCACTCCCTGCACCAAGTGCCTATCCGCTGCAGATCTTCCTGCATTTCCCTGCAATTTTCTAATGCTGCAACTTCTCTGTATACTACAGCATCATCCGCAAAAAGCCGCATGGAACATCCGACACTATCTACTAGGTCATTTATATATATTGTGAAAATCAATGGTCCCATAACACTCCCCCGTGGGACGCCAGAGGTTACTTTAACGTCTGTGGACGTCTCTCCATTGATAACAACATGCTGTGTTCTGTTTGCTAAAAACTCTTCAATCCAGCCACATAGCTGGTCTGATATTCAATAGGCTCTTACTTTATCAGGCGACAGTGCAGAACTGTATTGAACGCCTTCCGGAAGTCAAGGAAAATAGCATCTGCCTGGCAGCCTGTATCTAATATTTTCTGGGTCTCATGAACAAATAAAGCGAGTTGGGTCTCAAACGATCGCTGTTTCCGGAATCCAATTTGATTCCTACAGAGTAGATTCTGGGTTTCCAGAAATGACATGATACGCAAGCAAAAAACATGTTCTAAAATTCTACAACAGATCGATGTCAGAGATATAGGCCTACAGTTTTGTGCATCTGCTCGAGGACCCTTCTTGAAAACTGGAACTACCTATGCTCTTTTCCAATCATTTGGAAACTTCCGTTCCTCTAGAGACTTGCGGTACATGGCTGTTAGAAGGGAAGCAAGTTCTTTCGCGTACTCTGTGTAGAAACGAATTGGTATCCCGTCAGGAACAGTGGACTTTCCTCTGTTGAGTGATTTCAGTTGCTTTTCTATTCCTTGGACACTTATTTCTATGTCAGCCATTTTTTCATTCATGCGAGGATTTAGAGAAGGAACTGCAGTGCGGTCTTCTTCTGTGAAACAGCTTTGGAAAAAGATGTTTAGTATTTCAGCTTTACGCGTGTCATCCTCTGTTTCAATGCCATTATCATCCCACAGTGTCTGGATATGCTGTTTCGATCCACTTACTGATTTAACGTAAGACCAGAACTTCCTAGGATTTTCTGTCAAGTCAGTACATAGAATTTTACTTTCTAATTCACTGAACGCTTCACGCATACCCCTCCTTACGCTAACTTTGACATATGCCAATATTAACACCATGACATTGACAACAATGAGTAAAAAGAGCATGTGACCATTGGCACTGGATATTGGTGCAGTGGCAGAGCACTGCATGGTCTGATTAATCCCAAAACATTCTTCATCATGCCAATAGGATGGTGTGAATCCTTCGTCTTCCAGGGGACGAGCTCCTTGACACTGTACTGTGGAATGGAGACAAGCTGACAGCGGTCTTATTACACTTGGGAGAACATTCACATTGGCATCTATGGATCCAGTGAAGCTCGCGCAAGGCACCACGATGGCCAAGTAGTATCATACACTGGTTGCAAACCATATACATCCCTTCATGACAATCATATTTCCATACATCAGAGGCATTTTTCACCAAGATAATGCACCATGTCATAAGGCCAGGAGTGTGATGGAGTGGTTCGAGGAACACAATGGCGACTTGCAATTCATGTACTGGCTTCCCAACTGCCCCCTTCTGCAGAATTGTAGGAATTGTATGTGTGTAGCTATGGAGCCAACTCATTCAAGCGATGAACCAAGGCTTCACTGCTTCCATGCTATGATGCACCGCCATGTGCCAAAATTGGACGTCTGGCTGTTAGGTAGGTGGTCACAACTTTCTGGCTGCTCAGAGCATCTCCTGCTGTGGTACTTGAGTCGATGACAACTGCTCACCTGTGGCTGCTAACTGACTATTTTAATGTATCTTATCTGCTGCTAATTGGTCTACCTTCTCCAAAAAAATCTGTACTGCCTCAGGTTACAAAATGTCTTGCATCCATGGCCCTGCCATCAAGCTGCTTTCTCCTTTCAACATCCCAAATCACAAACCACACAACCCCAAAAAGGAAAACTCCTCTGCCTGGTCATGCCATGACTCCTTACACTTACTACATGTCCGAAAAAAACACCACTCACACAATGTATATTGATTCCAACTATGGGCATAACGCTAACAAATATTATACTCTAGTGCTGCAAACTCAGTACAAGGCGCAGAATGATCCACGAATTACAGTGGCTGCATCTCACAGATACCAGAGAATCGTGATTCCTACCCGTACAAGACAGTGAAACAACAGGTTTCTCATGCTACAAATCTCACTATGGCTCACAACAATAAAATACTTAAATGCTTCATGACACCATCCTTAATAACCAAAGCAATACTGAAAAAAAGAGACAGAAATGCACATGTCAATGGTAGACAATGAAAACCTTGTAACTCCATCTTGTTAAAGCAGGCAGGTAAAGCAAGAACCGTTTTCTAAAAAGTAATATAAAAGATACAGAAAGTTGCTACATACGTAACTGTACAGGAAACCAATGTATAATCTGTATTGATGAAAGCATGAAAGCCCACATCTCGTGGTCGTGCGGTAGTGTTATCGCTTCCTGCGCCCGGGTTCCTGGGTTCGATTACCGGCAGGGTCAGGGATTTTCTCTGCCTCATGATGGCTGGGTGTTGTGTGTTGTCCTTAGGTTAGTTAGTTTTAAGTAGTTCAAAGCTCTAGGGGACTGATGACCATAGATGTTAAGTCTCATAGTGCTCAGAGCCATTTGAACCATTTTTTTGAAAGCATGAAACAACAATCTGATGATGAATGGTAAAACGAAAAAAAAATCGAAACCGATAACGATACTTTTTGAATGAAGGAAGTTAAAATGAGTTTCTGGCTGGTTACTGTACACCATCAACAATTTATTTTATATATCAGCCATGGTCTCCAACTATGTGTATATATGACAAAACTGCAAGAAACATAGTTATTGACAGACTAGAGAAATCCATGGACTTTCAAATCTATCTTTCATTATGGAGTTACTGTTTACTGGAATTAAGAGTATTCACAGACAGGTGGAATTATGAGATTTTCATCGCCTACCATCGATATATGCACTAAATGATCAAAAGTATGCGACACCCCCCCCCCCCCCCAAAATACGTTTTTCATATTAGGTGCATTGTGCTGCCACCTACTGCCAGGTACTAATTATCAGCGACCTCAGCAGTCATTAGACATCGTGAACGAGCAGAACAGGGCTTTCCAAGGAACTCACGGACTCCGAACGTGGTCAGGTGATTGGGTGTCACTTGTGTCATACGTCTGTACACGAGATTTCCACACTCCTAAACATCCCTAGGTCCAGTGTTTCCGATGTGATAGTGAAGTGGGAACGTGAAGGGAAATGCACAACACAAAAGCGTACAGGCCGAACTCGTATGTTGACTGACAGAGACTGCCAACAGTTGAAGAAGGTAATAATGTGTAATAAGCAGACATCTATCTAGACCATCGCACAGGGATTCCAAACTGCTTCAGAATCTACTGCAAGTACCATGACAGTTAGGCAGGAGGTGAGAAAAATTGGATTTCATGATCGAGCAGTTGCTCATTGTTACAAGCTCTTGATATACTATAGCATCATCCGCAAAAAGCCTCAGTGAACTTCCAACGTTATCCACAAGTTCATTTATATATATTGAGAATAGCAACGGTCCTACAACACTCCCCTGCGGCACACCTGATTTCACTCTTACTTCGGAAGACTTCTCTTCATTGAGAATGACATGCTGCGTTCTGTTATCTAAGAACTCTTCAATCCAATCACACAATTGGTCTGATAGTCCATATGCTCTTACTTTGTTCATTAAACGACTGTGGGAAACTGTATCAAACGCCTTGCGGAACCTGTGTCTATGGCCCTCTGAGTTTCTTGGATGAATAGCGCGAGCTGGGTTTCACACGACCGTCTTTTTCGAAACCCATGTTGATTCCTACAGAGTTATTTCTAGCCTCCAGAAAAGTCATTATACTCGAACATAATACGTGTTCCAAAATTCTGCAACTGATCGACGTTAGAGATATAGGTCTATAGTTCTGCACATCTGTTCGACGTCCCTTCTTGATAACGGGGATAATCTGTGGCCTCTCCCATCCTTTGGAATGCTACGCTCTTCTAGAGACCTACAGTAGACCATTGCAAGAAGGGGGACAAATTCCTTCGTGTACTCTGTGTAAAATCGAACTGGTATCCCATCAGGTCCAGCGGTCTTTCCTCTTTTGGGCGATTTTAATTGTTTTCCTATCCCTCTGTCATCTTTTTCGATATATACCGTTTTGTGATCTGTGCGACAGTCTAGAGAAGGAACTACAGTACAGTCTTCATCTGTGAAACAGCTTTGGAAAAAGCCATTTGGTATTTCGGCCTTTAGTCTGTCATCCTCTGTTTCCGTACCATTTTGGTCACAGAGTGTCTGGACATTTTGTTTTGATACACCTACCGCTCTGACCAAAATTTCTTAGGATTTTCTGCCAAGTCAGTACACAGAACTTTACTTTCGAATTCGTTGAACGCCTCTCACATAGCCCTCCTCGCACTACATTTCGCTTCGCGTAATTTTTGTTTGTCTGCAAGGCTTTGGCTATGTTTATGTTTGCTGTGAAGTTCCCTTTGCTTCCGTAGCAGTTTTCTAACTCGATTGTTGTACCACGGTGGCTCTTTTCCATCTCTTACGATCTTGCTTGGCACATACTCATCTAATGCGTATTGTACAATGGTTTTGAACTTTGTCCACTGATCTTCAACACTATCTGTACTTGAGACAGAACTGTTGTGTTGAGCCGTCAGGTACTCTGAAATCTGCTTTTTGTTACTCTTGGTAAACAGAAAAATCTTTCTACCTTTTTGAATATTTCTATTTATGGCTGAAATCACCGATGCTGTAACCGCTTTATGATCGCTGATTCCCTGCTCTGCGTTAACTGTTTCAAATAGTTCGGGTCTGTTTGTCATCAGAAGGTATAATATGTTATCGCCACGAGTCGGTTCTCTGTTTAACTGCTCAAGGGTAGTGTTCAGATAATGCACTTAACAAAATTTCGCTGGATTCTTTGTCCCTGCCACCTATTATAAACGTTTGAGTCTCCCAGTCTATATCTGGGAAATTAAAATCTCCACCCAAAACTATAACATGGTCGGGAAATCTACTCGAAATATTTTCCAAATTTTCCTTCAGGTGTTCTGCCACAACAGCTGCTGAGCCAGGGGGCCTATAGAGACATCCAATTACCATGTTTGAGTCTGCTTTAACCGTGACCATCACGCAAATTATTTCACATTTCGGATATCCGTCAATTTCCTTCGATACTATTGCACTTTTTATCGCTATAAACACGCCTCCCCCTTCACTGTCCAGCCTGTCTCTGCAGTATACATCCCAATCTGAGTTTAGAATTTCATTACTGTTTACATCTGGTTTCAGCCAACTTTCTGTCCCTAGTACTATGTGGGCATTGTTACCGTTTATTAATGAGAGCAGTTCTGGGACCTTTGTATAGACGCTCCTGCAGTTTACTATTACCACATTAATATTGTTAATCCCTGTTGCGTTTTGCCTACTGCTTCCTTGTCGCGTCTCAGGAGGTGTCTTGTCGTGCCTAGGGAGGGAATTTTCTAACCTAAAAAAACCCACATGTGCACTCCACACGTACTCCGCTACCCTTGTAGCCGCTTCCTGCGTGTAGTGCATGCCTGACCTATTAAGGGGGACCCTACATTTCTCCAAACGATAGTGGAGGTCGAGAAACTTGCTCCCCAGATCTCCGCAGAATCGTCTGAGCCTCTGATTTAAGCCTTCCACGCAGCTCCACACCAGAGGACAGCGATCGGTTCTGAGAATGACACTACAAATAGTTAGCTCAGATTCCACCCCATGAGCGAGGCTTTCCGCCTTCACCAACTCCGCCAACTGCCTCTATGAACTGAGAATGACCGAACACAGACAGCAGGAGTCACTGGTGCCGACATGAACAACAATTTACAGTTGGGTGCATCCAGTGCTCTCTATCACCGCCGGCAGGGCCTCCTCCACATCTCAGATGAGACCCCCCCCCCCCCCCCCCCCGGCAAGCAGACAGCAGACAGAGTGAACACTGGCTTTCTTCCCCGACCTTTCCGCTATTTCCCTAAGGGGCTCCATCACCTGCCTAACATTGGAGTTCCCAATCACTAATAAACCACTCCCGACATGTGCCTGCTCGGACCTTGCTGAAGGAGCGGCCACATGTCTACTCATAGGCAGAGTGGGCGATGCCACATGGCCAGCCTCCACATTGGCCCTCCGCCTCGTGCAACGCGAACGCCGTTGAACCCGCCATTCCCGTTGGGGAGACGGTGACCCAGCTGCGCGCGGTACCCGTGAAGATGTCTCCACAGCAAGGACCATGGGTGAAGCATGTAACACCTGGGGTGTACCATGCAACGCACCAGATTCCCCACTGTCGCTACACTCCGAGGCAGCAGTGTGAAGACGGCTGAGTGTGGCCATCAGCACGTTCAGCTGTTCGTGAACAGTGGACAGCATCTCCTGCATCCGTACACAGCAGTCACACATCCTATCCGTCCTAAGAAATCGCAATTTACAGTAGAGAGTTAAGTAATCAACTTTTAACTAGACTGCCAGTTCACTAAAGGTGGCTGACAGCTGACTAAACTGTGGTTGCTAGACACTTCTTGTTGTAAACAATGAAAATAAGCACTAACTGTCTCTGGACTGTATTCAAAACAAACACAAAATCTATGGAAGACTTTTACTAGTATTCGAAAATTAAAGCTTCCAAAAAGCAAAAACACACAGAAAAAGAAGTGACAAGTAAGAAAAACACTGTTAATACTGAAATTTACGTAGCTTGCTGCGCAGGAGATGTGAAGCAGATGGCAGTTACGACGGTAAATGCCAGACGACTCCTCGCTTGGTGTAAGGAGCATAAACATTGGACGATGAACAGTGCAAAACGTTGTGTGAAGTGACACAATGTGGTGATCTGATGGCAGGGAGTGCTATGGCGAGTGCCCAGTGAATGTCATCTGCCAGCATGTGTAGTGCCAACAGTAAAATTCAGGCAGGTGGTGGTGTTATGGAGTGATCGTGTTTTTCATGGAGGGGGCTTGCACCCCTTGTTGCTTTGCGTGGCACTATCACAGCACAGGTCTACATCGATGCTTTAAGCATTCTTCTTGCTTCCCACTGTTGAAGAGCAATTCAGGGATGACGATTGCATCTTTCAACATGATCGAGCACCTGTTCATATTGCACAGCTTGTGGCGGAGTGGTTACACGACAAATAACATCCCTGTAATGGACTGGTCTGCTCAGAGTCCTGACCTGAATCGTATAGAACACTTTTGGGAAGTTTTGGAACGCCAAATTCATGCCAGGCGTCACTGACTGACATTGATACCTCTCCTCAGTTTAGCACTCCATGGAGAATGGGCTGCCATTCCTCAAGAAACCTTCCAACATCTGATTGAATGTATGCCTGCGAGAGCGGAAACTGTCATCAAGGCTAAGGGTGGGCCAACACCATACTGAATCCAGGACTACCGACGGAGGGCGCCACGAACTTGTAAGTAATTTTCAGCCACATGTCTGGATACTTTTGATCACATAGTGTAACTCTGCACCCACCATACCTCGACATGTTCCAAAACAAAACTGTTCATCCCTCATAGCTTCATGTTGCAAAGATGATGCCTGCTACTTTGAGACCAGATGCAGTCGCCAGAGGTATGCGGATACTGTAGTGGAGGCTGTAGGATGGAGCAAGGTTGTAGAGAGACACTGCAGCAATCTGTAACTATTTTATTTTTCTTTGCCTCATGCGTTATAAGTGTCCATCATCCCACTCAAGTCGAATTACATTCACTCCGCTGTTTGGTCTCTCTACTTTGTTGTCGATGCAGCCCTGCTGCCTTTGGCTAATTTTTGACAACCACAGCGAGATACGGCACCCCAACAGTGAACTTTTCGATTATGGCCACACAGTAGCCTCCAGTGACAAGTGACACATGCGCCCCTGTGACTTGCTTCCTGCAGTGGTGGAACGCAAATGCTGATGTGTGGATATCCTCTGCAGCAGCCAGTATGTGACCTCTGGGTGGGAGTCGACCTTGCTGCTGGAAGGCATGGTCTGACCAAGTGCTAGCTGGCTCCAAGTCCCTAGTGAACTCCGAGTGTCGAATGGTGGTCCCACCACAGACTGGAACAGTGGTCCTCTGTCGGAAGCTTTTTGTGGCTGTACATGTAGCCCAGTTGTCCAAGAGAGCTGTGACACTAAAGACACTGGTATTTCTTGACTGCCCCCTACTTATACTTGGCAGTACACATATGTTTTGCGAATGCACCACTTGAAATCAAATACTGACACACATTAGACTAGCGCCAGTTCACTGGTTTCGATGAATTTTTGTGTCAACAGATACTCGCAATCCCATTAGGCAAGCTGTTTTGGCAACTATTGCGCCCTTGTTGGCCCAACATATTTTGTTACCTTACATTTCACAAAGTTGTAATCAACAAGCCTGAGCTTGACTTCGTGTACACCTGCAATCCACTGCCACAAATTCACGCTATGAGTACCTTACCTGAGCTTGACTTCGTGTACAGCTGCAATCCACTGCCACAAATTCACACTATGAGTACCTTATGTGGTGATGACACTACACAGTCAATATTTCCTAGCTGACAGTAATGCCTGTGGTAACCATCGTGGTCATCTGTGTTATTATGTTGTACTTTGCTGTATTTCTTACTGTATCTTTTCATTGTCATAAGTGTAAATAATTGTTGCAGCCAATCATTAACAACTTCTTGGCCATTTTCATCTCCATGTGTGCTCTCTGCATTCATGTAAGCATGAAGCAAAGGTTAAGGTGTCTGCACTGCAAGAAACAGGTGGGACTTGTTCCTTGCATACTGGGACTCAACTTAATTTGATCTTTGTGGTGGCTGGTTTTACTTCCTATGCTCCCTGCGATCCCCTCACAGGAAATCGATCAAATCTTAGTTACAACGTTGTGCACTGGTTCATTTAAGCAGGGATGAAACAGATATTAAACTATTAACTCTACACTCACTAATCCTGATCAAATGTTCATCGCATCTTACAGGCCCTTCACATCAGTCATAATGCCAGTGTACACATTATACCATATGCAATAAGAGTAGTAAATTGGGAAAGTACTAGAATTCCAAGAGCCAATAAAAAGCACTGATACTCAAATCGTTATAAGCACTGAAAGCTGGCTAAAGGCGGATATTAGTTAAACCTAAATTTTTACAGAGGTCCTAATGGTGTTCAGAAAGGATAGGCTAAATACAAGTGGCGGTGGTGTGTTTGTTATTAATAGAAGAACTTTATATTGTAGCAAAATTTTGGTAGATAGCTCCCCTGAGTTAATATCGACAGAGGTCATTCTTGACAGCCGGAATAAAATAGCAACTAGATCATTTTACTGACCTTCAAACTCAGATGATACGACTGCTGAAAGGTTCAAAGAATACTTAAGTCTAACTTCAAATCAGTACCCGACTCATACAATTATATTTGGTGGTGACTTCAATTTACACTCGATATGTTGGCTAAAATAAATGTTTAAATCCGGAGGTACACATAAAACATTGTGCTAAACGCGCTCTCTGATAATTATTTCGAGCAATTAGTTCATGAACGTACTCGAATATTAAGCAGTTGTGAAAACATACTTCACCTCTTAACAATAAATAATACTGAGCTAAAAATGATCATCAAAATGGCTAGAGAGATTGGTGAACATGGCTTGTTACAGCGAGACTGAATACTGTAACTCCAATATCTCCACTTCTTCCAAATTAACGATGTAAGTGTAGACCAGATGTTGCTTGAATACAAAGAAATAGTATCGACAGCAACTGAGAGATTTACAGCAAATAAATTAACAAAAGACGGAGCTGATCCCCCATGGTACACAAAATAGGTTAGAACACTGTTTCAGAAACAACGAAAGAAGCATGCCACATTTAAATGAGCGCAGAACCTCCAAGACTTGCTGTCTTTTACGGAAGCTCGAAATTTAGCGCGGACTTCAATGCGAGGTGGTTCCCACAACGAAACTTTGTCTCGAAACAGGAAGAAAACCCAAAGAGATTCTGGTGGTATGTAAAAAATGCTAGCGGAAAGACATAATCAATGCCTTTTCTACACGATAGCAAAGAAAATACTATCGATGACAGTGCTGATAAAGCAGAGCTACTAAACAAAGCCTTCCTAAATGCTCCAGAATTTGATTCGTGTACAGCTGGCTACATAAGTAACTCAGGGGTAGATATCTTTCGAGTCTTGAAACAACATAAATCACTTCATAAAAACAAGTCTTTCAGTCCATACTCTATACCGTACCCGTTAGGTCCATTTCAGAGTATGCTGATACAGTAGCTCCACACTTAACTATCATGTATGAGAAAGACAGTCAGAGTAATCCACTAAATTACAGGCCCATATCGTTAATGTCGATATGCAGCAGGATTTTGCAGCATATGTTGTGCTTGAAGATTATAAATTATCTCAAAGAGAACTGTCTATTGACACATAGGCATCACGGATTTAGAATACGTCGTTCTTGTGAAACACAAGTAACTGTTTACTCGCATGAAGTGTTGAGTGCTGTCAACAAGGGATTTCAAATTGATTTTATATTTCTAGATCTTCAGAAGCTCTTGACGCTGTACCTCACAAGCGGCTTGTAATCAAATTGCATGCTTATGGAGTATCGTCTCTGTTAATGTGACTGGACCTGTGATTTCCTGCCAGAGAATTCATTGTTCGTAGTAACTGATGGAAAATCATCGAGTAAAACAGAAGTGACTTCTGCTGGTGCCCAAGGTAGTGTTAAAGGCACTGTGTTGTTTCTTATCTATATAAACGATTTACGAGACAATCTGTGCAGCCTTACGTTGTTTGCAAATGTTTCTGTCGTTTATCGTCTAGTAATGTCATCAGAAGATCAAAACCAATTGGAAAATTATTTAGATGAGATATCTGTATGGTGCGAAAATTGGCAATTGACCCTAAATAACGAAAAATGTGAGATCATCCACCTAAGTGCTAAAAGGAATACATTAAACTACAGTTACACGATAAAGCAGTCAAATCAAAAGGCCATAAATTCAACTAAATATCTAGGAATTAGAGTTAACGAATAACTTCAACACGAAAGAGACATAGAAAATTGTTTTATTGGCAGAATACCTGTAAGATGCAGCAAATCTGCTAAAGAGACTGCCTACGCTGTGCTTATCCACTCTTTTGAAGTATGCTACATGGTGCGGGAACCTTACCAGATAAGATTAATGGGGTATATCGAGAAAATTCAAAGAAGGGCAGCACATTTTGCATTATCGTGACATAGGGGAAGAGTGTCACTGACACAATACTGGATTTGGGGTAGACATAATTAAAACAAAGGTGTCTTTCATTACTGTGGAATTTTCTCACGAAATTTCAATCACAAATTTTCTCCTCTGAATGAGAAAATATTTTATTGATGCCAATCTATTTATGGAGAAACGATCACCACAATAAAAAGGGAAATCAGAGTCTGCACAGAAAGATATAGGTTTTCGTTTCTTCCGCATGCTGTTCGAGGGTAGAATAACATATAATTATTGTGAAGGTTGTTTGATGAACCCTCTGTCAGGCACTTCAGTGTGATTTGCAGATTAGTCATATACATTTAGATGTAGATATAGAGGAAGATGTAGAATACTTACATAGTTCCTTGTTCCCACTCCTCCTGCTGTATTCCTACATTTTCGTTTGGTTTACCTGTAATTTCTAGATCAGGGTTCTTGTTTCAAATAGATACATTTGCTCTTCTCCACCAGCCTTTAAAGCTTATATTATCATTTCAGGAACCACCCAGTACATGAAATCCAGAACTTCATTTATTGCTACTTTGGGAGCTAGTTACCGATACTAGACACTTTCTAAAATTTTGACCAATTTTCAGTACAGATTTTAGAGGCTAACAACTCCACATAGAAAACTGCATGGAATGTGAAAGATCTGCATGAACAGCTACCATACCATAACAACGAGCAGCAGCGGCTCATCCCTCACCTTTCCTTGATTTCTTAAGTGCCAGATAGAACACTTTGAAGCAGCATGGCTTGGTTTATGATTCTAAGCCCGAAAGGTGTTGTCGTTGTTGTTGTCTTCAGTCCTGAGACTAGTTTGATGCAGCTCTCCATGCTACCCTATCCTGTGCAAGCTGCTTCATTCCCAGTACCTACTGCAACCTACATCCTTCTGAATCTGCTTAGTGTATTCATCTCTTGGTCTCCCTCTACGATTTTTACCCTCCACACTGCCCTCCAATACTAAATTGGTGATCCCTTGATGCCTCAGAACATTTCCTACCAACCTATCCCTTCTTCTGGTCAAGTTGTGCCACAAACTTCTCTTGTCCCCAATCCTATTCAATACTTCCTCATTCGTTATGTGATCTACCCATCTAATCTTCAGCATTCTTCTGTAGCACCACATTTCGAAAGCTTCTATTCTCTTCTTGTCCAAACTATTTATCGTCCATGTTTCACTTCCATACATGGCTACACTCCATACAAATACTTTCATAAATGACTTCCTGACACTTAAATCTATACTCGATGTTAACAAATTTCTCTTCTTCAGAAACGCTTTCCTTGCCATTGCCACTCTACATTTTATATCCTCTCTACTTCGACCATCATCAGTTATTTTGCTCCTCAAATAGCAAAACTCCTTTACTACTTTAAGTGTCTCATTTCCTAATCTAATTCCCTCAGCATCGCCCGAAAGATAAAATGTTCAAAAATGGCTCAAATGGCTCTAAGCACTATGGGAGTTAACATTTGAGGTCATCAGTCCCCTAGAACTAGAACTACTTAAGCCTAACTAACCTAAGGACATCACACACATCCATGCACGAGGCAGGATTCGAACCTGCAACCATAGCAGCAGCGCGGTTCTGGACTGAAGGGCCTAGAACCGCACAGCCACCGTGGCCAGCAGATAAAATGTAATTTGCACTGCAGACTGAAACAGCGAAAGTGTGTGGTGTTTCATTACGTCCCACACAGAGAATATTTGCAGAAGCACAGACAGTAGTAACTTGTGGTCAAGAAATGGAGTTTCATTCTCTGAGGAAAGAAGTTTATAGTGACTAGGAGTGAGTGAGCGCATTATGGTGTTGTGATGATGGAGTGGAGGGTTGTGGTGGCGGCGATGCTCGCCAGAGGTGGCTAGGCAAACTCCACTACAACACCTCTTATTCAGAATTGAACTACAATGCTGAAATGTTGCTGTGCCACGGGATTAACCCTCTGCAGGTGTCTGGTTAGTTGGTGGTGCAATTGACATTGGAAGGTTGTGGTGGCTAGATGACTATTGCGAACTCTGCATACTGACACTGTTCACTCCACTCGGCAATGCAAGACTGCATTAGCACTATGTGGCCCTAAGTGAGCAGTGCCAGTGACAGGCATGTCAACTGAATTCTCATAGGTGTCCACAGCCCTGGCCATGAACTGCTTTCCTCAAGTGCAGGAGTTGCTAGTATGTAGTCTGTAGATGGCCCATCCATCATGTCATTCTAAGTGCACAGGTGTGGACTTAGAACTGTGAACTTGTTCATGAAGATAACTGCCAGACTGGTGTCAGATGCAGGCTTGCCCATAATGTGATGGAGACTTGCGTGACAATGGTGTCATACAGGGTGCTACCTCACTGCACATAGCTGTGGAATAATTGGAACAGCACACTTGTTGTGCCGATATATTGCTTCTAGGCACATACAGATCGACACCTGCATATCTCAGTGGTGTAAAAATACACTACAGGCCATTTCGTAGTTGGATGACCTTTCTGCAATGTCACTATGATTGCATGGGTTGATTTGACAGCCTCATGTTGAGGAAACGTGTTGTGAAGTGACATAACAGTACCTCCGCACCAGTCTGCTTGCATCACATATGGCTGCAATGCAGCTGCTTCTCACTGAGTAATGACCAAAATTCGCAGTAGCATTACCGCCCCTCTATGGGAATACTTGGACCCTGGGTCTAAACCTATGACTGGTCTGCAACAGAACACTTACCATACATAGTTACGATACAGATTATTTATAATTTTCCTCTCACATGAAGCAAAAAAAGCTCAGAGGCTCCACATTCCCTCTTCAATTCTTAGCCCATTGGCTGGTCCATACATCCTTACGCTACTACATAATACCTTCAGTCTCATTTGAGCTACCTTATAGGCATTAATCTTTCCAAAACACTAAAGAACTATTTACATGTGTATCCACTCATTGTGCCCTTTTGTCATCTTATACAGTAAGCAACAAAGACTGTTTTAACACCACTTAGGGTTCATTTTCCTCTAAATCACAATTATTTATGTACTACATTACAATTCTCTTATCACTAAATCCAGTATCTTACACCCCTCGTACCCACTCAGGTATGAACAGTCCAGCAGTATCACATTAAATGGTCCTCTGCCTAAAGTAGACGAGAGTTTCACAATGTGCAAGTCAACATCAACATTGTTCCTGTGGCTGTGATGTACATGTGTCGATCGTATGCTGGTGCTTCTAAAGATATTTCTGTACACATGAAAGCATTTGCTCTTATGAAACACGACCCTCTTGTATATCTATCCATCCAACTTAACTTTGAAGTGAGTAAATTCTAACCCAAAAATTAAACTATTCCCCCATGTTACCTTGGTCTTAATCCATATGGAATCACCTGAAAAGGTCAAGGAAAGTTTTCACACTTCCCCTTCTTCATATTACCCATGGCTTTACCCTCAATGGATGATGACACATGTGTCAACACATTTGGGGTATACTGGAATAGCTTCAGATGACCAATGTGAACAATAGTTGTATGAGTCAGACAATGATCCTTGATGTTTACTGGCGATGTTGTTTCACCTACCTGACTTGGTCCCTGATACTGAGTTACAAATTTCTTGGTCCTGCCTTTCAGAATGTAAGAGTTCAATAACGTTACCTACTGACCAACTTTTACTGTGGTAATATTTCCACATGGTTTTCCAATCGTTATCGGCCTTCCAGGGGTCTGGCGTTTGCTCCCTGATCACTCTTCCAAAGTTCTCTCACTGTTTCAGCAAAATCTTTGATGGCTTTCCTTCCCTTGTCAACTCTTGACCTTATTCTGTCAAATGGCGACGGCATCCACCTCCCATAAACTACCTCTTATGGTTATAGTCCTGTAGCAGAATGGTCTTTTGAATTCTATGCCTATATGATGAAAGATAAATACACGTCTGAGTCATTATGGTATGACTTCACCTAATGATTCAACACCTGCCCAACTGTGCAGTTTACCCTCTCCATCATACCTTTAGCATGAGAGAGCAGTGGACTATTCTTAATTTCCTAATGTTTAGAAAATTATGAAGCCACTTCAACAAATCAAACATAAAGTATTTTCTGGTTCTAAAAATTTGAGCACCTATCTGTTGAGCAATGCTTACGCAACCTTTGCTGCCTGTTGGTTAGGGATTGCAACCATTTCACATAGCTAGAAAAATGATCAATAGCAGTCAGCAAAAATAGCTTTCTGGCTGGAGTGTCGTTCAGTGGACCAAGGTCTTCCAACGCAATCATTTTAAATTGTTCCATTGCTTCTGGTATTAATGTATGGCTCATATCTTCTCGTTGTGCACATTGTACACAAGCTCTCACATAGTGATCCACATCTTCTTTCCTTGACTTTCACCAGCAGTTTTCCGCTATTCACCTATTCATGGTTCTACAACCCCCCACATTCTAACAATATGTGGTCATGCGCTTCTCTCAGCATTTCCTCTTTTAGCTCCACTGGCACTACTACCTGCAGCCCCATACTCGTTATCTTACACACCAACGTATCCACAATGACTTGCGGCTGTGATGCATACTGTTTATGTTCCTGTCAAACCATTGCGTAGCTTGCCATTGTACAGAGCCATGTTCCAGTGTTTGTTTCACTACTACTTTTCAGCTTAAACTGTCCATGTTTGTCTGTTTCTTACCAGGCTTGAGTATGACTTTATACTCAAACTCACTTAACCTCAATGCCCATTTTGTCAGTGTACAAGACGGGTCCTTAATCCCCAGCAACTACTTAAGAGCTGAATGGTCAGTTTCCACTTTAAACTTCTTCCCATACAAATAGCATGGGAATATGTGATTCCATACATTGCACTAAGCATCTCTTTTCCTGTTGTGGAAAAGTTTTTCTCTGCTCTGCTCAACTTCTTAGAGGTATATGATGCCAGATGTTCCTCTCTTTTCACTGTTAGACTGAAAACATACCCAGTAGTTTGATTGGAAACATTGATTGACAAGGTAATCTCTTTCTCGTGGTCCAGAAAAATTAGTAGCAGACATGATGTTAATGCTGCCTTTAACTCCTCGAAGGCGTCTTGCCATTCCCTCATACATTCCGACTTTACACCCTTTCCTAGCAGTTGTGTAAGTGGTTGCATATGCTCTGCCATGTTTTATGTGAAAATAATTATATCTTTGCAGTATACCATGCACTGGTTAGGTTTCAGTCAGTTCAGCACTCTATCCAGCACATGCTGAAACATTGGCCGAGTGTTCTTTAAATCAATTGCGCCAGGGGACCAAGAATACTGTTTCCAGAGGGATCTCCAGGAAGACCTCTATCTGATTGGAGGTACAGAAGTATTTTTCACTGTCCCAAATTGTCAATAGTTTCAGGGTTTTTGGGATTGGTTGTGCATTTGTCGCAGTTCTGCAGTTAAGATGTCTGTAGTCACAACAGAATTTGTATCTTTTAGTCGCATCTAGTGAGTTCTTTGGTACAGCCACCATGTCTGTACCCCATGGACTAGTGCTTTCCTTTGTTCTCCCAACTGTGAGCTGTTGATTAATGAATTCTTTTAATGCTGGTTGCGAATGTCGCAGTATACAGTGAATTATAATATACTAATGACTCAGTTCCTGTAGAAATACGATGCTATGTTACAGGTGTTGCTTGTAAAACCCTTCCAATAAAAAAAAACAAATCCTCAAATTCAAACAATGATTTTTCCATACCCAATCGACCTGTACCTCAAAGATTATCTACCATCATATGCAATGCAGTCTTACTGGTGGTTTCTGCATTACCCCAGTGCACACTAACTGACTCCGTATCAATGTCATCCAGGACTTCCAAATTAGCTGCCAACATTCCTCTGATGAGCTCTACTCTATTGGCGCCGAAATTGTCTAAATTCATGGACACTACTTTTCCATCCAACTCATCCCTCATGTGTACAATGCTTCTTATAAAGCAATGTGATGTGTCTAATACATCATATTAACAGAATCTTCCATCGGTTCCTGGTAGAACAACATTATAATAATAAATGAAAAGCACCAGTTTGCTTTTGTCCTATGTCATTTTCTGCAAGTAGATCTACAAAGCACAATGCATTAACAGGCCATTCTGGTACTACATTTACCCAGACCAACTTTCTAGTGCCTTGAGGCTCAATAAGTAACATGTGAATTAATCCTCAGCGTTGTTGACCACAGTTCAAGTGGTTCAAGTGGTGCAGATTGATGCTCCATGCATCTGTGGCTCACTGGCAACCATCTCCCCTAGTTGAAATATTGTTCCCATAAATTCAACTACATATCACACACGTTTTGGCATACTGCGTTATCATAAAGTCTATCCTAAGATCATGCAGTAACTATTTCTTATCCAGGGCATGACTTCTATGCATTGACTAAAATGCTGTATAAAATCTACCATTGTTAAACACAAAGCTTCCACATAACTATCGCCAGTGTAATGTAAATTATAGCGTGGAGGGTTTATTCTTCTCTGACCCATGATGTCCAATAAAAACTTTTGTTTCCTAGCCTCCAGTATTCCCACTATACTACATCATGCCTCTGCACCCATACTCTGTGCAGCAGACCTAGGATTTCCTTTTGCAATAAATACCTACTTAATCGTCCCCTGCTTCCCCTTACCTTTTCTACAGCCACATAGATGATGACCAACCACACCACATCTGACACACTGAGGTTGTCGACATTGACTCTGTACAAGTTCTGTCCTCCCACATCTATAACAGCACACACTAGCAGCTCTCTTATCCCTCAGTCCTGTTACTGCACAGTGTAAGTCCTGTGGGGTACCTGTTGTCATTCTTCTTGATATATCAGACGGCAAGCCCCTTAAAAATGCCTCCAGTGCCATGTGTCCTGCATCATGGAATATAACTCTATTTACCTTGGTTACTCTCCCATAATTCCTACACCAGCACATACTTTTTCCATATTCTGTCCACAAAATTCTCTACCAATTCATTATGCTTCTTTGACAGACTACCCAAATGTGCAGGAAACAAAGTTGCACTGTTTTGCTTTGTGCACTTTTGTAGCAGGCCTAATTTTTGAATCCATCAAATGCCCCGTATCTGTTAATCCCTCTGTACATCTGACATATGTCTTGGTTTCCCCTAGCAACAGTAACTTAGTCACCTGTAATAACTAGTCCTGTGACCACCCCAGTGCTAGCTGACAATTGTGGGTCATTCAAAAAAGACATTAAGTCATCAGTCGACTTTCCAGAGAACGGCATGTTCAAACTGTCTGTGGTTGAATCTAATAAAGGAATAGGTTGCTCAGGTAATTCGCGCCTAGCTGCAAGCTGTTATCCAAATCTGTATGTTCTGCTCTCAATTACGCCATTTCATTAACCATTTATTGAACTGCTTCTGAACTAGTAACAACCTGCATCTGGGACTCTTGCATTGCAGAATATTAATATCCAGTGCACACTAAGGAATACATAATCATTCATAACAGGCCATATATCACAACACACACTCACATCTTATGCCTTAACTTCATCCATCTTGACTATGTACACTGATTAGTCACCTACCAGAACCAATGATTATTAACACAAACTACTGCGCTGACTCTGTTCAATGTTCCTGGAAAATTACATTGACCACATCTTATGGTTTGTAAATAATGCTCCTTTATATTACAATGTTGTTGCAAAAAAAGTCAGACAATTCCCCTGTCTGCACAAACGTAGCCTTCAAATCCCTGTCCATCACTTGTTTATATTCTGTCCTCTCCCTATGATTTATCTCGATGAGACCTGGATTTGACACGTAATCAGCATGGCTTCAAAAAACATCGCTCTTGTGCAACGCAGCTAGCTCTTTATTCGCACGAAGTAATGGCCGCTATCGACAGGGGATCTCAAGTTGATTCCGTATTTCTAGATTTCCGGAAAGCTTTTGACACCGTTCCTCACAAGCGACTTCTAATCAAGCTGCGGAGCTATGAGGTATCGTCTCAGTTGTGCGACTGGATTCGTGATTTCCTGTCAGGAAGGTCGCAGTTCGTAGTAATAGACGGCAAATCATCGAGTAAAACTGAAGTGATATCAGGTGTTCCCCAGGGAAGCGTCCTGGGACCTCTACTGTTCCTGATCTATATAAATGACCTGGGTGACAATCTGAGCAGTTCTCTTAGACTGTTCGCAGATGATGCTGTAATTTACCGTCTAGTAAGGTCATCCGAAGACCAGTATCAGCTGCAAAGCGATTTAGAAAAGATTGCTGTATGGTGTGTCAGGTGGCAGTTGACGCTAAATAACGAAAAGTGTGAGATGATCCACATGAGTTCCAAAAGAAATCCGTTGGAATTCGATTACTCGATAAATAGTACAATTCTCAAGGCTGTCAATTCAACTAAGTACCTGGGTGTTAAAATTACGAACAACTTCAGTTGGAAGGACCACATAGATAATATTGTCGGGAAGGCGAGCCAAAGGTTGCGTTTCATTGGCAGGACACTTAGCAGATGCAACAAGTCCACTAAAGAGACAGCTTACACTACACTCGTTCGTCCTCTGTTAGAATATTGCTGCACGGTGTGGGATCCTTACCAGGTGGGATTGACGGAGGACATCGAAAGGGTGCAAAAAAGGGCAGCTCGTTTTGTATTATCGCGTTATAGGGGAGAGAGTGTGACAGATATGATACACGAGTTGGGATGGAAGTCATTACAGCATAGACGTTTTTCGTCGCGGCGAGACCTTCTTACGAAATTTCAGTCACCAACTTTCTCTTCCGAATGCGAAAATATTTTGTTGAGCCCAACCTACATAGGTAGGAATGATCATCAAAATAAAATAAGAGAAATCAGAGCTCGAACAGAAAGGTTTAGGTGTTCGTTTTTCCCGCTCGCTGTTCGGGAGTGGAATAGTAGAGAGATAGTATGATTGTGGTTCGATGAACCCTCTGCCAAGCACTTAAATGTGAATTGCAGAGTAGTCATGTAGATGAAGATTTATCAAAATCACGCCAGACAGCACATCTGCCAGAATTCAAAAGGCTTTTTGTATGTACTGACTGGCAAAGGAGGCAAATTTATTGCTTGTCATTCAGGATCATCTGAATATGGAATCATCAAAAGTGCAAATCTAATATTTACATTCTGATAACCCAGCAATTATAATGAAGAAATGATATGTGATCTATTCAAAATTGGTTTTTAGATTTATAATTGATTAAGTGGTTTTAGAATACGACTGTGTGATCGTCATGGATAAAACCTGTTGTCATTCAATAAAAAAAGGAGCAAATTCATAGTTCAGATACAGGGAAAAGGTAGGTAACGCACAGTGGCTGAAGAGGAAAATATTTTGGGCTGCTATAAGAAAGTGGAGATATTGGAAGAAGTCAGGTTCCACAAGCATCTTTAAAATCAATTTTAACTTGACAACTGAGCAACAGAAATGTGCCACAAGGTTATGAGGTTGCCACTCTTATCGCTGCCCATACAACCCAATAAAAAATGTATGGGCAACACCCAGAAATTGCACATTCAGAATGGAAGATATTCAGAATTTCCTTGAGGTAGTCTTTGAGCATGTCACGGTTGTAGACTGACCCAAGTGCACACATTACGCTGAACATCTGTAGAAAGAAATGACTTTCTGAACTAAAGAATCTGACAAAATTGAGTCGAAAGCTCTGTCACTGCTTCAAATGACTACTTGGATAATGAGTGTTTAGAGCAAGACAATGAACGTTGTGTTTCTTGTTCATTTCTCTCCACAAAGCAGTCCTCTCCTCTTTCTTCTATACCCACCCAAAAATCTACGCTGGCTTGCATATCGGTGTTACTTGTGGAGAAGAAAACACATTTTTATACTTTCTAATATGAGCTTAGAACTAAAATGCAGAGCTAAGGAGTGCTCAAATGTTCACCAATCAAAACTGAAATGGATTTATAATTCAACAGTTGGACAGTAATATTATATTTGGCTGAATCACACAAGAATATATTAAGTTTGGGATGGATACTGTTACACTACAGTATCTTATGAAAAATTTCGTGACGTATAGTTGTCCAAAGTGTCTATTAAAAAAAAAGTCATAGCGCGTTTCTGTCTATAAAATGTTTATCCAATGTGCTGTCTGAGGATTTCGATTATTATATAATTTTCAAATGGGTGCCTTAATGTATTACATGTTTCAGACCATATTGTTTCATGGCTTCCGAACTGTGCACAGTGAGTCCACCCAGGAGGGAAATGTGTAGGAAAGGTCGGGGAAGGGCCATCTAAACTTGCCCCTCCAGTCATCACTTCCATCGTTCCCTAGTATAACTACCTATATGAAATGTAATGGTGTAGCCACACTTCCTTATTTCGCGTTTGGAATTCTTTGTGTGCTTTGAAACTTGATGATTTCTGAATCTGCATATTTTCTTGACGATTTCATAGTGACACAGACAGTAGTTCGATAAAATTTTCGAGGTGTGTACAATAAATATTTTCAGAGAGTAAATGATAACTGCAGCGTATCTAGTTTACCCTTCACATCTGCAGGAGTATCTAAATTAAATTTGAAATCTGTAGGAGCAAACAATAGTCCGTACCACTTTGCGCGCAACTGACATAACAAATGTGCGTGAAGATCGTCGTTTCGGCGTCGTTAATTCGTAATGGGTAGCCAGACTTTAATAGCATAAGAAAGATTGTGTTTCAGATCTCGCTATAGCTTTAATTCTGTAGCACATAATACCTAAATGAAATAGTGGATCGTATGTCTGCTAAAGAAATATTACACTGGCGCCAGCGAAGTTAGTATGCTTATTTACAATACGACATGCGCAAATATCTAATGCGTCAGAGAATCGACACTCATTCTATGTCAAACGTTTGCCGTGCACGCGATATGGATTCGTTGGGGCACAGTAGAATAGATAACTTAAGATCAGAATGGGAGGAAAGAAACGCGTTTCTTCTACCTTTCTCAATTATTGGAGATGCCCCAAATCTTGGTTGTCATTTAGGTGAGCACAACAATTTTATTGTGGCTTAATGACAAGGATGTGATAAGATATGATAGGCCTATCCTGGAACATTACTAAATAATCATAACTGCACTGTATTTGATCGAAGTATAAGTAAGCCCCTAAATAAAAAAGGAATGATGCTTACATTCGAAAAAAAATATAGTCTTACAGTATGACGTGGAAATAATCCTGTTCCCCCGCACGTGGTAGCCGCGCGGTATTGGGCCCATTGCCACGGTTCGCGCAGCTACACCCCGTCGGATGTTCGAGCCCTTACTCGGGTGTGTGTTTTTTACCCTTGTGTGTGTGTGTGTGTGTGTGTGTGTGTGTGTGTGTGTGTGTGTAATTTCAGCTCCCCACAAGTGGAGACAATATAATTTTATCCTTATTTGAACAGTCATATCGTCTATATAGAATAATAGCTTTTAAAAAATAATCAGTTCATGTTAATGTCACGCATATATTTAAAATGCAATGTTTTATTTCCAATAACATTGTTTAAAACACCTATGCGGCCAAGAACATTGAAACACTGTTGTGT
Organism: Schistocerca gregaria; assembly: GCF_023897955.1. Classification (NCBI taxonomy): domain Eukaryota; kingdom Metazoa; phylum Arthropoda; class Insecta; order Orthoptera; family Acrididae; genus Schistocerca; species Schistocerca gregaria. Next base: position 264,530,707 of record NC_064927.1, read on the forward strand.
TCAAACAAACATTCAGACTGACTATACTTCTGTCATTGCTTTCTATTTGTCTGTTTCTCACTGTTTAATCCTCAGTATCAGGAGACAGTTGTCCCAGCAGTGTCTCAGTAGTCCGCATGTATTTCACTATTCCTGATAGATTTGTCCCGAGAATATTCAGCAGCTTTGTTGATATTTAAAAAGTTTCTAACACCATCCTGCCTCAGTTCCACATTTTTTTAAATTTAATTATAAGTGAAGTATAAAAATAAATATTGATTACTTTCTAAAATCTAATGAACACTAAAACATTATTGTAATTTGATTTTTTTATATGAAACTGTTCCAGTTGCTGTCTGACCAACTAAATTTTAATTTTACATTGTTACTCTAAATCACGTACAGTAAATTCAGGGACAGCCCCTTTGAGAAGTTCGCAGTCAATTTTTTTGACCATCTCCTATTGCCTGACTTTTGATCCATCTCTAATGGCGTTCTAATCTACATAACATTGAAACCTAATCTTTCTTCCTTGTAATAAATGGGAATCTTTCACAGCTGAAATAGCAATTTTCAGGTGAAAATTTAAGAGCGTTTGTCCAATGACTTTTGCTTAAAGGATAGATCAGCATTATTACACAACAAAGAAAACTAATATTAAGCTTCTGTTAAGTTTGGAAGGTAGGATACGAGGTACTGGCAGAAGTAAAGCTGTGAGGACGGGGTGTGAGTCTTGCTTGAGTAGCTCAGTTGGTAGAGCACTTGCTCGCGGAAGGCAAAGGTCCCGAGTTTGAGTCTCGGTCCGGCACACAGTTTTAACCTGCCAGGAAAGTTTCATATCAGCGCACACTACGCTGCAGAGTGAAAATCTCATTCTGGAAACATCCCCCAGGCTGTGGCTAAGCCATGTCTCCGCAATATCCTTTCTTTCAGAAGTGCTAGTTCTGCAAGTTTTGCCGGAGAGCTTCTGTGAAATTGGGAAGGTAGGAGATGAGGTACTGACAGAAGTAAAGCTGTGAGGATGGGGCGTGAGTCGTGCTTGGGTAGCTCAGTTGGTAGAGCACTTGCCCGCAAAAGGCAAAGGTCCCGAGTTCGAGTCTCGGTCCGGCACACAGTTTTAATCTGCCAGGAAAGTTTCATATCAGTGCACACTCCGCTGCAGAGTGAAAATCTCCTTCTGGAATATGAATTCTCCTTCAGTTCAGTTAGTAACCTTTAATACTGCTCTGCCTTCACAAAGGTTTGAAGTCTCCATTAAAATATTTATCATTCTCTCATTACAGTCGATTTGTTATTTTAATGTGACTGCAAAATAGGAGGCTGTTCATTCTGTGTTGACTACACATTACTGAGAAAAATCATTTCTGTTCTGGCACTTGGGTCCACTGTAGTAAACTATTATTCTATGATTGTGTCCTTTATATATATTGGAATATATGAAGCTTGCTTTTCAGCAGCTGTTGAGCAGATTCAGTATGACTGTTGTGCCTTTGCAGCATTTGCTCGTAGGTTAGTGGAATCAGCTAGATAAAAATCATATGTCAGAAAAATATTTCAATATTTTGATATCTTAGTTGGAAAAATTTATGAACTGACTTTCTTCATCCTTTCCCTTTCTTGGTGGTGAGGCCAAGAATTAAAAGCTTTGTATTAAATCTTTGAAATTTGGGGCATGCAGTCATGCAAACTCCAGCTTTTACAGTGACATTTGAAGGACCTGTCTTCTGGATGTCCGCAGAGTGAATGGCAGGAAAATACATGGGTAAAATATCTGAAAAAATTAAGTTTGCATGACTGTTCATCCCAGATTTTCATTTATTATTCATTATGTTGTGAAAAGCTTAAAATAAGCAACATCGTCTTTTTCTAACTTTTTACAGTAAATACAAATTTATTTTTGTATGTATTGCTTAGCTTTGGTACATCACAACTGGTGTCTGTTAACATGTCTTTCATAGCACTATCAGTAGACGTTTGCCTATTACACTTATATTTCTGTACTAGCAAAGAAGTTGACTACATAGCTATGTAAAATAACCTCAAATGCAAAAGATGCAACATTCCAAGATATCACACTAACAACCAAAGAGTTTCTTAGTAAGGCAAATGACTACACCAGTGTACATAATAAAATACTGGTGTGTAAGAGTCCCAGTGTCCTTCACCATGTGGATACCACACAAAGGACTGAGGTATACATAAATACCTCAGCTAATTGAAAGCTTAGTGTACAGTGTGTTTAGTTCAGTAATGAAACAACTTGGCATGTAAATTACACTTAATACTGTCTTTCTTGTTATGACTCTGCGAGCACCTTCTTGAAGTCTAAATCCAGATGATACTAGAAAGACCAATGTACAAAAACTACCAGGTTTTATTGCATCTAACACTCATTTGGGATGAATAACTTTTAAACAACAATAAGTCCCCATTTTAAAATTCAGAATCCCCTCCCCCCTTTTTTTCCAAGTCAAAATACTGCTTATTCTGAGCCAGATTGAGTTTCCACCTAAATGGAAAACAATGTATGAATATCCAGAAATTTTTCCGTTTCACTCCTGTTGACGATTATTATGTGATAGCGTAACTCACAGAAAGAGTTTACACTCAGCATGCTGTGAAATGTGCACTGTTGTGAAACTTCCTGGCAGATTAAACTTGTGTGCCAAATTGGAACTCGAAACTGGGGACTACCTTTTTTTGGGCAATACTCTTAACCGAGTGACCTATCTAGGTATGACTTGCAGCATGTCCTCATAGCTTGACTTCTCCCCATCTCTCTCTTCTTGTTGTTGTTGTTGTTGTTGTTGTTGTTGTTGTTGTTGTTACTGTCATCAGGGTTTCCTTCCATTGAAGCTGGGTAGGAACTTGGTGAACGATATGCCTCCATTGATTTCTGTCCTGGTATAGCTTTTCCCTCTCCACTACATCCCATGTTATTCCTCTCCTCTTGAGATCTTCCTTAACCTGGTCTGTCCATCTCTTTTTAGGCCACTCAACTGGTCTTCTTCCTGGCGCCTCCATCTCCAAATACTGGTGTGGAGTTGGAGTCGGGTGTATTTGCTTCACATGACCAAACCACACCGATCTCAAGTGCTCATCCTCTGCTCTGTAGTCAATGTCACCTACATGTATCCCCTTAAATAATTATTCCTGACTCTCTCTCTCTCCTAGGTTTTGGTAGAGCTGACCTAAGGAACTTCATTTCACATGCTTGCATTTGACTTTATTGTCTCTTATTTATGACACAGGCCTCTAGACTATACATCATGATCAGCAGGAGATAAGTTTTATACATGGTCTGTTTGGCTCTTAGAGGGACTTCCTTGTCCAAGGTTAGATTTTGTACCTGGTGGAAGAAGCTAGATCCTTTTGTTATTCTGTTTAAGACTTCTAGCTTGGAACTTCCATCAGCTGATATGATGCTACCCAGGTAATTGAAGCTTTTCACATATTCAACCTTCTCCCCCTCCAGCATGTTGTTACAAGGTGTGGGTGTCGTGCTCATCTTCATTGCCACTGTCTTGTTCCTACTCTCAGTTAACTTGACTTTTTAAAATGTTGTGTTCCAGTAATCTAGTCTCCTTTGAATTTCCATTTCCGTCTCTTCCCAAATGACGATATCATCAGCAAAAACAAAAGCATTGAGATCTTCATTTTCTTCTTCCTTGATTTCTTTCATGATTGTGTCCATAAGTGTAATGAAGACTCCTACTTATACACTGCTCTCACAACCATTGTACAGCATCTGGACTTTTTTAATTAATGAATCAGGAACATTGTTTTCTCAAGCGTTCCCATATTTTATCCCTTGGTACAATGTCGTATGCTTGTTCCAAATGCACGAATACTACTATCAAGTCCTTTCTTTTTTTTCCCAATACTTCTCCATTAACTGATAGTGGGAGAAAATGAGATCTATTGTTCCCTTATTACTTCTGAACCCATGCTGCTGTTCCTCTAATTGCTGTTCTAGAATTTTCCACAATGTATGACCTTTTCCATTTTCTGAAGGCAGTGTGATAACAGTGTGATTCTTCGGCAGTTGGTGCATTTCTTTCTACTACCTTTCTTGAACAGTAGTATTATAATTCCTTTTTTCCATTCATCTGGCACTTTGTTTTCTTTCCATATCACCCCCAGCACCCACTGTAACCATTTTATTCCATGGATTAATCATATCCACTGTCAGCTCATCTACTCCAGCCGCCTTCCCACTTTTCATCTGTCTCACGGAATTCTCAGTTTCTAACCAAGAGATTGGATCCTGCTCCTCCTCTAATTCAGTGACTTTGGTGTCAGTTTCTTGTGAACCTTCCCCATTCAGTAAGATTTCAAAATAATTCTTCATCTCATCTCTGATACCTTCCATGCCCCTAATAATATGCCAATCCTTTGACTCAATTGCTTTTGTGTGTTCTCCATCAGATCTTTTAATTTTCAATAACCCATATAGCAGTTTTTGGTTCGCTTTGCTATCCTACACTAGTTTCTGGGTGAATATTTCCCAACTTTTCTCCTTTTTTTCTTTCACAATTCTCTTTGCTTGGAGTTTCTTTTGTCAGTAATCCTTCTGCACTGTTGTCACCTTGCGTTCATCTTTTGGCACAAGCCCCTGGTTCTGATTTCTTTTTCAAACTCCATGTTTTTCTTTGCCATATTACTTTTTTTTTTAAATTGCATCTTTTACCATGTCATTCCACCAACTAGTTTCTTTGTCTTTCACTTTACTCTTTGTTTTGCTGCATATCTGCACAGCACCGTTAACTACTAATGTTTTAAGTAGTTTCTACCCTTCCTCTACACTACTGCTTTCAGTTTGTGGCAATTTTTGTGCTACTAGATTTTGTAAACTTTTCGTATTTTCTTCTTCTTTCAATTTCCACTCCTTAATTTTTGGCATTCTTTGTACAGCATTCAAACTCTTCATCTTATAATTTAGATCACCTACTAGTTACCTGTGGTCACTGTCCAAGTACTCACTTGGTATGACTTTAGAGTCCCTTACTTTTCCTCCAATTAATTTGTCTGTTAATATATAGTCTATAACTGTCTTAGATTTGCCAGCCCACCCATATCTAATAATCTTGTGGCTATCTTGTTTCTTGAAGAATGTATTCTTCACTAACAGATGGTTTTTTATGCACAGATTTAGAATTTCTTCACCTTCAACATTTCGTCTTCCGTATCCAAAAGGGCCTATCACCACCTCATATCCATTTCTATCCATGCCAATCTGAGCATTCAGATCCCCAATTATCATAATATTATCTTCTCTTACTTGGTCTTCCAGTTATTCAAGGACTTTTGTTTTTTCTTCCTCACTGCACCCTTGCTGAGGTGCGTACACTTGGAGTACAGCAGAACTATTCTTTTTAAAGTTCCCTCTTGCTCTAATTATCCTTTCACTTAACAAAGCTCATATCAGTAACTGGTTCAATGTCTTTGTGAATCACAAATCCCATTCCATTTTTTGCCTCTCTGTTGTGACCATGCCAGTATAATGTGTACCCACCTCTCAGTAATTTAGAGTTTTTTCCCTTCCACGTGGTCTCACTCAATCCAAGGATATGAATCTTTATCCTCTTCATCATGTATCAAATCTCTTCGTTATTTCCTGTCAAGGTTATCACATTTAATGTTCCCACTCTCAACTTGTTTTTGCATTTTTGTTGGGTTCTGAACTGTGCCCAAAATAGAGTATTCAGTCTTTTTATGAAGGCTATATGTTCATCCATTACCAAGCTGCCCATAGGAGCTGGTCTAATACCCTGGGCAAGGATTTTGTTGCCAATTCCCTACACATAAACATGACAGCAGTATAATGCTACTCAGCTCTCCCCAGTCATCTTAAGCATGCCTCTTCCACCTGATGCACGGCATAATCGCAAGATTAATTTAAAACCAATGATGACTTGCTGAGCCTATGTTCAGTCTACCATGACAGAGCTGTGGTAGTATACCTGTGAGAACACAGTCGTGCTATGTTGCAGGTTTTGTACATCTATACTTGATTCTAAACACATCAGTAGCAAAAAGAAAACATCATTTTCATGTGACGTGTAAGCTGCCACAGAAATAACTGTGCCTGGTAGAGTAGGCATTTGCATACTGCACAATAATATGACAAACTGCAGAGAAGGAGATTACCTTGGTGCAGCCCTAAGGTGCTAAAAGTTAATTCCATCAGGCAATTTGAGGATTGTTTTGGGAGGTTTTCCACATTCATCTAGTCATATATTGGCCCTGAGAAATGCATTTAGTTCACCTTCAGTTGTGCCAATTGACACAAAAAATAGAAATCATGCAACTAATCGAAGTAATCCATTATGGGAACAGATGTGAAGTTTTTAAGCAAACAAAGTGTTATAGAAGATATCACAGTTGAATAAGCCTCCTTAAAAATTTATGCCCTGTTTCTCCAATGCAAGGGGTATTGATGTAGCATTTTTATTGACAGCCAGCAGGATTTTTGCAACCTTTCTGCTTAGTTTTTCTTTTTCAGGTATTTGGTTTCAACCCAAGGGTGCAATGAAAAATTATTTTTGTGTATATTTTCTTGCTTTATTTCATAGCTTGTTGGGTTTAATCATATGGGGGTGTATTTTCATGTCATTGAATCAAAAATTGCCATCCATATACATATTAATGCCATAAAAAGCTATACTTTGCATATACTATTGAAATATGCTTATCGTTTAGCTACCAAAGTAGTCTACCTTAAGAATACTAAATAGATAACTATCCCTGTTTTGAGACAGAATATTGTCAAGAATACTGTCAAATAGTTCTTGTTATAGAGGTATTACATGTTTGCAAATTTGCTGAATCAGTTGCGTCAAATCTAGTAAGCTTTAAATCATGTCCAGTCTTGGACGACCACACCATGATTATAAAGTAGGAATGTTCACCTCACTTTCATGGCAAAGGACCACATAAATTGCAAAATAAATTGTCTTTGGTTGGCAATATTTGATACAGGCACCTCCTTTGTACATGCATCTTTGGAGGATGGTTAGTCAGACTGAACATATTTAGGATTATTATACAAAATTTTATTTTGAATTATCAGCCACACCTTTCAAACACTTTTCCAGCTCCACTTCTTATATCTGTGCAGTACCTGTTATGATCTGTTTCAGCAGTATCACACCACCCTTTCCTTCTTTAGTGGTAAACATAGTTATACAAGCCATCCAGGCAACCAATGAGAAACATGTTACGTGTGCAGTTGCTGGCTGCATCATGGATGGCAGAGGGCAGGTACACACATTCTTGTGCTTGAGTGTTCTTACAGAGCAGACAGCTTTTACTTTTCAACAGACTGGATGGCTTAGGTCACCAGTCTCTGACTCTGTTCTACAGGACAGACTACCATATACCGCAAATGTGAATGGATTCCTCCCATGCTTCCTATTTCTTTATTTTATTTGACCACCTGGCAGTCATCCTCTATACCACCTTAGGTGATCCATCTGTAGCCTGTACTTCCGGAATATAACAAAAATTCAGTCCATTTCACTCTCTCATCTCGATTAGTGACTTCCAATATCCATCCTTCAACATCCTGATCAGGGCACCACTAATGTTTCTTTACAAATAATTTTTGATTTTGACAGAACACTGAAGTCATAGATGGATTTTGCATCTTCCACGATAAAAAGATCCCATATGAAATCTGCACCAAACCAGTGTTTCTTCATTCACTTCTACATCTATACTGATACTCTGCAAATCACAACCAAGTGCCTGGCAGAGGGTTCATTGAACCACCTTCACAATAATTCTCTATTATTCCAATCTCAAACAGTGCACAGAAAAAAAATGAACACCTATATCTTTGCATGCAAGCTCTGATTTCTCTTATTTTATTATGATGACCATTTCTTTCTATGTAGGTTGGCACCAACAAAATATTTTCGCATTCGGAGGATTAAGATGCTGAAGAAGATTCAGCCACAGCGAAAAATGCCTTTGTTTTAAAGATGTCCACCCCAAATCCTGTATCATGTCAGTTACACTCTGTCCCCTGTTCCTTCATAATACAAAAGGTGCTGATCTTCTTGAACTTTCTTGTTGTACTATGTTAATCCTGTCTGGTAAGGATTCCACATCGCACAGCAGTGCTCTGAAAGGGTATGGAGAAGTGTAATGTAGCCTGTATCTTTAGTAGATCTGTCGAATCTTTCTAAGTTTTCTTCCAATAAAATTCAGTCTTTGGTTCAACTTCCTCACAACATTTTGTATGTGTTTTTTCCAATTTAAGTTGTTTGTAATTGTAATTCCTAGATATTATTTGGAATTTACAACCTTTTGATTTGACTGACTTATCGTGTAAACGAAGTTTAGCGAATGACTTTTAGCACTCATGTGAATGACCTCACACTTTTCATTGTTTAGGGTCATTTGCCAATTTTTGCACCATACAGATATCTTTCCTAGATCTGTTTGCAATTTGTTTTGATCCTGTAATGACTTACTAGAAGATAAATGACAGCATCATCTGCATATAACCTAAGACAGCTGCTCAGATTGTATCATATATCATTTATATGGGTAAGGAATAGTAGAAGGCCAGTAACACTATCTTAGGGAATACCAGAAATCACTTGTATCATATTCAGTGACTTTTCCATCTTCTGATTGTAATTCCATTCAGTATTATTTACTGTTCTGTTGAAAAACAGTACGCCATCATCAAAGAAATAATGCATGTTGATTATTTCTTGATTGCTAATTTCTTAGCCGTTCTGTCATTTCTAACCACGCCGTGCCACACTCTTACAAGCAAACCAATTTTATCTATCTTTTTACATTGGAAAGTCTCTGCCAGCTTTGGTATTTGCATAAAGTTCCTTTGATTATCTTAGCAGCAGAGCTATGATTGCATTTTGGCAACAGTTTATATGTACAATTTCAAAACCATATAAGTGAAACAACAAAGCCAGCCTATTCACTTGAGCATGTAGAAAATAACATCAGGGAAGTAAGTGGTCAGTAAAGAAGCTAGAATGATGACTGGCCAGCTAGTAATGAAATTTCTTAAATGCTCAGACACTTACAAATGCCTCCTGTTCTACAACTGAGTGCACTCTTTCACAAGTGTATACTGCCTCGCCCTAACAAACCCAATCACATAAGCACTTAGTATTCTGTTGCCCAACCACTGCTGACGTAAGCAGGCTCCCAAAGCAACATTTAAAGCATATATTGTTTCGCTAAAATCATTCACATAGCAGGGTTAATGTAATTTTTTTGAGGTAACAAGCTTTGCTTTAATTCTAACCTAGGCAACATTGTACCAGTCAGCCCAAGACCACTACACGGTTTTCTTCAACATTCATGTGCTGTACTGTTTAACACTTAACTTGAAGCACACTGCTTACAAAAACTACTTGGGCTCAGGAAAGACTTTAGCTGTCACTTTGAGTTAAAACACGATGAACTTTTTATGTCACTAATCTCATGTTTTTTTTTTTTTTGTGCATTTATTTATGTGCCTTTGTTAATTGTCTAGAATGTAGGTGATTAATATGGATGAAAATTTTTTTCAGAACATGTTATGATAGAAGTAATAAATAATTGACATAACAGTATGAATTAGGATAGACTGTTACTTGCCCACAGAGGAGGCACTGAAAAGCAGACAGTGACATTCAAAAATAGAGTGTTGGACATTTCTGAGCTGTTGAACATTTCTGAGCTGTTGGAGAGCCCTTCATCAGATGAAAGTAAAATAAAAGAACCACACTCACACACACATGGCCACTGTCGTCTCCAGGTACCATGGCCCCACTGGTGTGACTATCAATGGCTGGAGAGGGTACTGGGAGTTCACAGAAGTGGTGTGTGGTGGGGAGAAGTAGCAAAGCAAGGGTGGGGGAAAATACTGTAGTGCAGTGCTGACTGTGGAGCATTCAGGGGTGTGATGGGGGACAAGATGGTGAGCTCTGCCAGGAGCAGCATTGGGAGAGCTGTGCTGGAAGGGGAGGAGGGGGGGGGGGGATAGAGAAAGGGAAAGGACTATGCAGGTGAGCTGGGGTTGTGAGAGTGAGGTTGGGGTCAAAGCAGGGAAGGGGATAGAGCCAGGGTCTGGTGCGTTTCAAAAAAGTTAGTTGTGAGGACACTAATGGCCATTAAAGTCATACACAATGTGTTTGGCTGCATGCCGGTGGCTATTTGCTGATGGCAGTTTGTGCAAACAGACAGTAGTTGGAGCTGAGTTGACAGACTAAGTGACTGCTTTCACAGGTGGTCTTGTGTTTGATGGGATGGGAAGTGCCTGTGACACAACTGCAGTAGGTGGTAGTGGGAGTATGCATGGGACAGGTATTGCAACCAGATATTCTACAGGCTTATGAGCCTGTAACTTGTGGTCTAGTGGTTTGTGTCACTACCTCTACATTGCATGGTTCTGGGTTCAATTCTCAGCTGGGTTGGAGATTTTCTTTGTTCAGGGGCTGGATGTTTATGCTATCCTAATCATTTTATTTAGTCTTCACACAAAAATGCACAGGTCACATAAGTTACACCATATAGGAAACAAAACAGCTCCAGGGGTGTATGATGACATGTGTCTGTTACATATTTGCGAGCGTGTGGGGGAAGAATTTGGTGGCAGGGATGGAATAGTACTGAACAATGATATTGCATAGGTTGGTGATGAAATACTGCACTACTGAATAAAGCCGTGTATTGGATTCTACAATATTGTATACTGATATAACTACAACACAAATTTGCATGCTCATGTGTTGGCAAATGAAACCCATAAATAAAGAAGTATGTATGACAACACTATCCTTGATACTTCTGCTTACATAATTTTATAATGTAATCCAGTACCCAATACACAGTCCTCATTGAATGACTGTAAAGGGATATAGACTTGGAGCAATGAATGGCAGATTGCTCTAAATATGTAAAAATGTAAGTTAATGCAGATGTGTAGGAAAAACAACCCTGTAATGTTTGAATAAGGCGTTGTTAATGTGTTACTTAACATGGTCACAATAATTAAATATCTTGCTGTAACGTTGCAGTGTGATATGAAATGGAATGAGCATGTCAGGCTGGTAGTCGGGAAGGCAAAAATCTTGACTTTGTTTTATTGGGAGAATTTTGGGAAAGTGTAGCTTATTTATAAAGGAGACTACATATGGAATGCTAGTGCGGCCCTTTCTTGAGTGTTCCTGATCCCCACCTGGTTGGATTGAAGAAAGACATTTAAGCAATACAGTGACATACTGCTAGGTTTGTTACCGATAGGTTGGTCAGCAGAAAAGTATTTCAGAAATGCTTTGTGAACTCAAATGGGAATCCCTGGAGGGAAGACTATGCCCTTCTCATGAAGTACTATTTTGGAAATTTACAGAACACGCAGCTGAATGCAGATCACTTCTCTGCTGCCAATGTACATTTCAATTGAGGACAAGACGTAAGATAAGAGAAATTAGGGCTCATGTGGAGGATATAGACACTCATTTTTCCTTCACTCTATTTGCATGTGGAACAGGAAAGGCGATGACAAGTAACAGTATGTGGTACCCTCCACAATGCACCATACAGTGACTTGCAGACTATGTATGTAGATGAAGATATATTCTCAAGGACTGATAATAAATGTAATGTTTCTGATGATCAGTAATTACAACTACGTTTGTGACATCTGCATATCTAAGGATAATATCTTGAGAAGCAATTTAACTGCTTTCTGAGGTGCAATATAAAGTTTATACAGTTTACACCATGTTCAGCAAGAACTTTCATGTTTGTAGTAGTAGTACTAGCAGCTTGGCACTCTGGAAAGTTTCCAAAAAAGGTCGGGAGAATGGTGAGCAGACTAAATGCCCCTCTGAACTGTGTCTGCATGATCGCCAGTACACTTGCTTTGGGCCTGATGAAAAAGTTTATTTTAATCGCTTTGGGTAGTAGCAGCAAGATATCAACATACAAAGTTAAACACAATGCTTTGAGTTATTATTGTTGGCTGTTGTAAAGAGGTTTCAGATTGATGTCCCAGGATGGAGGCTCAAGGTTTGCATTCTTTAGTGACTGCTTTTTTCAGATTGCTATTGCTACATGGCAGAGTAACTGCTCTATGTGCTCAGTAGTCTAGACCCGGACACTTAAGATGACTCAGCTCACACATAAAGCAAGCCACCAAGAATTTGAAAGGCACCAGGTATATTGTTCACAATTGCAACAACACATTGGGCTTGGGAATCATGGGCAACTCTAAAATGTGATTAGTTGCATCTTCAGTGCATTTCCAATTTTTAAAGCCATGTGGAGTATTATCCATTCCATATGAAGTTTTGTAATTTGCACGTTTTCAGACATTTCACAAGAACATTTATATCACAAAGAATATGTAGGATTTTGGTTGGGTAGGCTCTTTATTGTCCCCCATTTTGAAGATTATTACACCTGCAGGTTCCACAATGCTTGGTAACTTTCTTGCATAATACTCTAATTGTAAATCCTGTTGCAAGTGGGAGTGATGGCAGTTCCTAAGTATTTCAATTTCTAGACCACTCATTAGTTACTACATCGTAGCTAATTATATGTGGGCTGAGCTGGTGGCTAGCATATTATGAATGTGATAAAGCCTAGATAGCTATTCTAAGTAAATTGGATATAAGATGTGAACTGTGTGTCAGTGTTAGCAGTAGAAAGAAGGGACACACACACACAAGAGTACAGACTCAAGTGCAAAACAAAAGTAAATACCATTGTCATTTAGGATGATATAGTCTAAAATGACAGTACATCTCAGGTACTCATTGGGAAAAATACTGAACAATGCAATATATCAAGAATGTCACCCATTCCATTTTATCATTATTCTGTAATGCCTAGTAGAGTGTTCTTTCAACAAGAATGTTATTTCTTACACTTCTTGCGTTACCCAATCCACCCACTACCATGTTTACAATCTTTCCTGTACAGTACGATCAAGGGTCCTCTGCCACTAAGCATTTAGTGGGGTTGGAGAAGTGATGTCTGATCTGGCGTGCATTACTGCTGGTATTCCTAGGCCATTTTGCCAATAGTGTGAGACACATGACTTTTGACACCTTTATGATCATGTGCATACATGATACCTGGACAGCATTGTTGCCAGAGGCAGCTATACAAACTATTGAAATTGTTGTCCAAGACAGATTGCCCATCACGAAAAAACCAAGTGATTTTGGTAATATACAATGTACAACTTCTGTGTAAGTGAATAAAACTTCATTACTGTGAGGTCACTGATGTACAGCTACTTACAGTTTTAGGCCATGTTGCATTCCTCATTTATAATTACAATTCTCTTGTGGTTAAGAGGCTAAACTGGGAGAAGGAAGAGTGTTTAAATCCAGTCCAAGTCATTAATCTAGTTATTGTTGGAACAGTAGAGTGCAATCTTCCTAACATAGTTTAATTGCTTTTGGGATTTATTTAAAGTGAAATTTGCAGACACTATGTAAATACTCACTGATGATGGTCCAGAAAGGCAGAACATTATTAAGTACAAATAAAAGAAAATAGAGACATGGAGGAAAAAGGAGAAAGAGCTACACCACTTAAAATCTTATGTAATTTTAAGCAAGGTAGAACTGTCTTCAATCACTAGCTACATATTCAACAGAAATCAATAGTCTTGGTCAAAAATAGAAATTAAATATACTAGTTTTCAGAGGAGTTCAACAGGGCTCAGCTCTTAGATCATTTCTGTCCTTGCTGTGGGGCAGGGTTTTGCTGTCTGTGCAGACTGCACATTAAAATTCTCCTACCTCAGAACAACACCTGCTCAATGTCCCTTCACTCGACAACTTAGATACTTGTAAAATGATGTAAAAGCAGCGTTGATAAAAAAACACCATCCAAAATTTCACACAAAAAATGTTTTATTGTCCTTATAGCCAAAGAAACGGTACTATCCAGTCCACATTTAAACTATTGGCTATTTTCTTCCAGATCACAATTCACACACACATTTCATACGCACAGCAGGCAAAAATCTGTCCAGACCCAACCAGAATTAAACATTGTTTTCACAGTCATTAATTTCACCACTAATTTGAGTTGTTACATTCAGTCCTTCTTGTAGATTTCTGAAAAAGAAATTGCTCACCAAGAATGCTCAGTGGATGCTATGAAGGCCAAATTTTCACACACAAATATGTTACCAACAAAACGATTCCAAAATTTCCAAACTTCGCAAAACTGTCTGTAAATGCAACTGCTATTATGGCCATGCAATCTGGACGCGAGAAGGAAGTATTTCTTCAATTTACACATTATTTTGACTCGCACTAGTAACATGACCGTCCGCATTCCAAGCTAGCGAGTGACTCTTCTTCTTGCAGACTCACTCCCAGCAGGAACCATCTCAGTTCTGATAGGCTGATCATACTTGCTGCCAATCAGAATGCTCGCTCATGATCATACTCACACCAAAACTGGCCTGCACCAATCCTTATACACAGATGAATTCATGTCATTCTGACATACAAATATTAAAGTAATGTTTAATAAACAAAAACCAAAATATTCTTTAGATACAGATTTTACTTCAGCTGACTTTCTGGCTGCTCTGTTACGATGGCAATCACACCTAGATATACGTCATAAGCAAAGTAGGTAAGTTCCCTAACATCATTTTCCCATGACAGGCTCATGTAACTCTTGCAGGTTGCTTAAGACAGAATGTAATGCAACATATAAATCTGACAAATGTCCAACATACACTCTCTCATGTACTCACATTTATTCCCACAGCAGTATTAGACACAATAATTTTGTCTGATTTTTATATTACGAAAACGTAAAATAAAGTTCTAATATGAAAATTCCAGTTAATTAATTCTGCACACTGAGTGTTCTGTTTATGTTTTCGAATTATACCAAAAGTTAAACTATTATATTTTCAAACTATTATATTTTCAAACTGAATTTAGCTCCCTAAGTGTCAATTTTGGACTTTTTTTTTTTAATAATTTTTTTCCTCCGAAACTATGATAGTTACAATGTTGAAATTTGTATACAATCTTCTCCTGACTAACAGAAGGTAGTGTACCCATTTTGAAAATTACTGAATAATATTTAACATCATAGGTGGCATGAACATACAGTCACTCCAAGTGACACAGGAGCCGTTCTCACGCTGCAGTAACAGCATATGTATATGACTCATAGGTAGGACACAACTTGCGGTCCCCTTCACAGCCTCTGGCTACAATACTGCAGGCTGTACTGCAATGTAGCTTATTGCAATAATTGTTATCATGTATTAACTCGCAACATCACATACCCCTTAAGAACCTAAAATTTCTCCTGAGCATATTTTACGGCTCTTATTGCAAACAAAATCTGAATCTTTAACTATCATGACACTGTTAATCAAACTTTGTTATCCTCAGTTAACCAAATATCTAAACTTTGCCAGCATTGTATACAATTACATCGAATATCAAAGGATAGGACTAAATAGCACACAGTCAAATTAATTTACAGAAAATTTAAATCTTTCTCCAAATCACATTTTTCTCAAAATTAAATTAGCAAAATATTTTCATTGAACTTTTCTTGAAATTATAATCTTCTCTGAACAGAAGTTCTTAATCTTTCACTTTGACTTTAAGCAAAAATAGTAATTTTATTATGTTGCTTTATCAGCTTTCAAAAATTTACTAAAATGCAATTTATGCACTGTGTAGGGTGTCCTTTCCTGAAACTTTACAGAATATGTTCACATTGATATGGGGGTCATCTTTTTTTTTACCTAACCTTTCTCTGACAACACATTGGGGTTCTGATAACTGTCTCTGATGAATAAAATGGGTTCAGACCATTTCTAATCAACACTTACATATGGATCACATCATGGCTTGTCACTGAACTGCATAATTCCAGTTCTTAGTTACAGATTGGAGTTCTCTCTCTGTCTTGTATCGGGTTCTGTACAGTTTTTCCATACCTGCAAAATACATTTTGTCTAAGTATCCATGCTTAATATCTACATCCTATCCTAACACAAATATATACTTTACAGCAATTGCTGCTCTCAAATTCAAAAGCAAAGAACTCCATATAAATTTTGTGAAAACTTTACTGTTCTTTTTAAATTTACTTCTCTCATTTACACAAAGCTTTTTTATGAGACTAATTCATAGTTCATTAGAACCCAATATCTCATATGCAGTAGTTACATTCAGTATTAATCATCTCAGTAAGAAGTGAATTAATTGTCCCTCAAAAAATCAACAGTGCTCAGTATTGGCACTACTACTGAAATCTTTTTCCAAAATCTGTCTTAACCATTAAGCAAGTTACTGTTACAAATTCTGCTGACTCCCAAAAAACACTCTTTCTTAACTCTCTCTCAGAAAATCAAATTTACTGCTTGCCTTCTCACAAATAAGCTATTGTACACAAATAACAAAATACATCATCATAAAATATCCTGCAAAATTATCTCTCCCACCATCTGTGGCACTGAAAAACAGCATTATGGCACTGAAAAACAGCATTACACATTACATAAAAAAATACAAAATTACTGAACATTGAAAATCATTCAGTCCACCTCCTGCAGTCCTGCAGCTCCTTCTATATAAATCTTACAAAAAGAGAAAAACAATTTTATAAAGTCACTGAAATATTACTCACATCGTACATAATACTATTTACAAAGAACCTCTATTATATAGAAAAGGCCTCATAAAAATCTCTGATAAATATCCTAGCCATCATCTGTGGCTGTAGCAAAGTCTTCACATTTATCATATATACAAAATTTACCATATTGTGGTAACAGGCTGAATATCCTTTATGATGCCAGCTTCTGTGGCTCCCAGAAATACACCTTACACACACCTTTTATAAAGTATATCAATTATTGACGAATACTGCCAAGAGTCGTTGTATAAGAAACTTGAACATAACTCATGCCACCTCTTTGGCTCTGTACTTCTTGTAATTATGCAAGAAAATACAAAAAGTCCTTATAGTAAAGTACTGAAACTGCTAGCCAATTACTGTGACTCCTCATCATCTCATGATCAAATTACAACATATATATACTACATATAAAAAGGTCCTTATAGATAAACATTAAGCACAACTTATGCCAACTTGTGTGGGTCTCAAACCCATATTGTACACTACTTTCAAGAAAACATACATTACTGAAAATATTAAATACACTTAAGTCCACCTCTCTGTGTCTTTCAAGTCATCTCAAATACAAAACTTCTTTTTACCCTTTAGGCAGGCAATCCTGTTTTATCTCTGAACACATTACCTTCACAATAACATTTCTGCCAGTTACATAAAACTTCGGAAAAAATTAGACATATTAACCTCACCTCTGTGGCTTCAAAACACATCACATTTTAGACTTTACTTCCTTGAATAGGCCCTCTCTTGCCTTAAACACATTTCTTACACTGCAACGTCTTTACAGGCTACAAAAACTTTGGTATTACTCTTCATATTACTGTATAGTCACCTTAAAGTAATCATTTGTCACGAATTTGCAATTCTCTTTCATCTTCTGAGTCACTTCTTAGCTTCTACTGGGACACTAGCTCTCCATATACTTTATATTACTCTAGTACACTATTTACTGACAGGGAAGAAGGAAAGACGATAGTCAAAGTTCTGAATGAAGAAGAGGAAGATTGACAATACGAAAAGAAAAGGAAATAGTATTTGTGAATAACTCGAGTACCTAGTGTTCGTCAATCACTTGGCACTGCATAGAGTGCAACACCCTCTGACACTTCTTAATTACTGTTATTGATTGATTCTTCAGTATGTACCTTTTTAAATCAATAATGTTTCTTAAACCCAGTAATTTTTGTGGCTTTACATACTCAATCCTATAAGGTCCCACATATTCATCAATAAACTTTTTCATCTCAGCCGTAAACTTATTTGATTTCTCTTTGTTTTTCACAAGCACTAGGTCACTGATTTGAAAACTAGCTGGACTTGCCCTCGCATCATGTCTCCTTTTCCTCTTCTGTTCCATTGCCAATACAGTAGGATTAGGGAACTCTATCTGGTCAAATAAGGGGTTATTAGGTGTAGTCCCCCCACACATTAATTCTACTGGAGCAAAACCAGTGGCTTCATGTTTTAGATGGCTAATCATTTCTTTGAAATATTCTAAGTAATTGGTCCAAGCGGAATGCTTCTTGTGACAGTGTGTTCTACAGAGACGGCTTAGTTCTTTCATGATGCTTTCACTCATATTCCCCCGTGAAAAATAGGCAGAAATTTTTATGTGGTCTATGTTTCTTTTGCGTAAGCATTCTGCAAATCACTTAGAAATAAATTGTGGCCCATTATCAGATAATACTGCTTTCAGCACCCCAATGTTTACAAAATGGTCTCTCTCTAGTTTATTCACAATTACTTTAGCGTTGGCCTTTTTAATAGGATAAAATCTCACATACTTAATAAAACCATCTAGTAGCACAAGTACATACTCGCAACGTCCCCTTGAAACTGGCAAAGGGTCAAACAGGTCCACAGCTACTGAGTTTCCACTGAATACATTTGCTCCTGAATAATTATATTATTTGCTCTTACCTTTTGACATCTGTCACAAGATTTGAGTCTTTTCTGTACTCTTCCCCACATATTATCGAAAATTGCTGCCTCACCTTTCTACGATATATAAGTCGCTCTCAGGCATCCAACCCGTCAGTCGGCAAGACTCACCGGAGGAGAAACATCCATCTGAAGATGTCCAGCGTAGCTCTGGACGAAACGTTAGGAGCTGAAGAGTTTCATGGACCACGACCTTACATCCCAGAAGGTTTACCAGAAGAAACGTCATCCTGTTGTGAAAGCGTTCATACCACCTCACTTAACTTTGCAATGCATTTCCAGGCTACATAATGTCCATATTTCCCATGCATATAATTAGCAAGTAAGTCCATGTGTTGTTCTGGGAAACGAATACACCAGTTTTCATCAGTGTTCTTTCTTTGCCTAAAAATTATGTTCTTGTGTATCTGGTAATATTCTGTTAACTTAGGAAAATCAGGATGACCTAACCTACTTTTTACCAACTTAAGATTGTCATCTTGGTTTCCTTTCCGCCTGAGATTTTTACAAATACGTTTTATTGTTTCCTCTTCCTGTAACTGAATGACCGCCAGCAAAACTTCATCACAATCCTGTGTTCCTAAGAAATCTCCATCCTGCTTGTTCTCCTTTACATATCAAGATAATGCATCTGCCACAATTTTTTCAGAGCCTTTTGTGTGTTCTATGCAAAGATAAAATTGCTGAATATACATGGCCCACCTCCGAAGTCTGCTGTGTTTAAGTTGGTACATCTGTAGGTAAGTTAATGCACTATGGTCACTGAAAACTAAAACTTTATGGGCCAACAAGTATTGTTCAAATTTCTGTAAACCAAAAATGATTGCTAATGCTTCTAACTCTGAAATGCTGTAATTCTTTTCAGCTTGTTGCAATGACCGACTAGCAAAAGCTATTGTTTTATGTACCTGATTTTCTCCTACTGTTTCAATTTGAAATAATTCTACCCCCAGACAAAAACTACAGGCATCAGATCCAAGACAGAGGGCTTGGAAAAGTCAGGATGGTTTGAAATCTATTTACCAGTGCCTCTTTGAGTTCTTCAAATGCCCTTTGACACTCATTAGTCTACTTTTAGGGTACATTTTTCTTTAAGAGTTCCCTCAGACAAGGTGCATTAAATAACTAACCAGGTACAAATTTTTGATAAAATCCAAAAAGGCCAAACATAACTTTTAACTCTTTTCTTGTGGTTGGTGCTGCATAACCTCTAATGGCTTTTATCTTTTCTGGATCGGGCATGATCCCATTGCCACTAACAATATGTCCCAGAAATTTAATTTCTTTCTTCAGAAATTCTGTTTTGTCCAGTTTCAGTTTCATCCCCCCTTTTTTAATTTCATCTAATACTTTGTCTAACAACATACAGTGCTCTTTCCAAGTAGGAGTTGAGATTAATACATCGTCCACACAACCAGTAATTCTCCTAAGCAGTTGGTCTCCTAGAACCTGGGACATTGCCCAAACAAATGCACAAACACTAATGTTTAATCCAAAGGGCACAACTATATATTGATAACATATCCCCTCAAACAGGAAAGCTGTGTACTTTCAAGATTCTTTTGCCAAAGTTAGGTTCCAGTAACCGCATGTTACATCCATGGACGTAAAAAATGTAGCACCTTTAAATTTTTGTAATAATTCTTCTATGTTCTGAGGCCTATCACTTTCCGGTAATATAATTTTATTTAACGCTCGGCCATCTAAAACAAGCCTTGTGGAACTATCCTTTTTAGATACTACAACCAATGGGTTATTATATACAATAATTGCCCTCTCTATGATTCCCCATTCGAGCATTTTCTGAATCATATCTCAAACATGAACCATGGACCTTGCCGTTGGTGGGGAGGCTTGCGTGCCTCAACGATACAGATAGCCGTATCGTAGGTGCAACCACAATGGAGGGGTATCTGTTGAGAGGTCAGACAAACGTATGGTTCCTGAAGAGGGGCAGCAGCCTTTTCAGTAGTTGCAGAGGCAACAGTCTGGATGATTGACTGATCTGGCCCTGTAACACTAACCAAAATGGCCTTGTTGTTTTGGTACTGCAAACGCCTGAAAGCAAGGGGAAACTACAGGCGTAATTTTTCCCGAGGGCATGCAGCTTTACTGTATGATTAAATGAGGATGGCATCCTCTTTGGTAAAATATTCCGGAGGTAAGAGAGTCCCCCATTTGGATCTCCGGGCGGGGACGACTCAAGAGGACGTCGTTATCAGGAGAAAGAAAACTGGCGTTCTACGGATCGGAACGTGGAATGTCAGATCTCATAATCGGGCAGGTAGGATAGAAAATTTAAAAAGGGAAATGGATAGGTTTAAGTTAGATGTAGTGGGAATTAGTGAAGTTCGGTGGCAGGAGGAACAAGACCTTTGGTCAGGTGAATGCAGGGTTATAAATACAAATTCAAATAGGGGTAATGCAGGAGTAGGTGTAATAATGAATAAAAAAAAATAGGATTGCGGGTAAGCTACTACAAACAGCATAGTGAACGCATTATTGTGGCCAAGATCGACACAAAGCCTATGCCTACTACAGTAGTACATTTTATATGCCAACTAGCTCTGCAGATTATGAAGAAATTGATGAAATGTATGATGAGATAAAAGAAATTATTCACGTAGTGAAGGGAGACGAAAATTTAATAGTCATGGGTGACTGGAATTCGACAGTAGGAAAAGGAAGAGAAGGAAACGTAGTAGGTGAAGATGGATTGGGGCCAAGAAATGAAAGAGGAAGCCGCCTGGTAGAATTTTGCACAGAGCATAACTTAATCATAGTTAACACTCAAGAATCGTGAAAGGCTGTATATATGGAAGAACCCTGGAGATACTAGAAGGTTTCAGATAGATTATATAATGGTAAGACAGAGATTTAGGAACCAGGTTTTAAATTGTAAGACATTTCCAGGGGCAGATGTGGACTCTGACCACAATCTATTGGTTATGAACTGTAGATTAAAACTGAAGAAACTGCAAAAAGGTGGCAATTTAAGGTGATGGATCCTGGATAAACTGAAAGAACCAGAGGTTGTATGGAGTTTCAGGGAGAGCATAAGGGAACAATTGACAGGAATGGGGGAAAGAAATACAGTAGAAGAAGAATGGGTTGCGTTGAGGGATGAAATAGTGAAGGCAGCAGAGGATCAATTAGGTAAAATGACGAGGGCTAGTAGAAATCCTTGGGTAACAGAAGAGATACTGAATTTAATTGATGAAAGGAGAAAAAACAAAAATGCAGTAAGTGAAGCAGGCAAAAAGGAATACAAATGTCTCAAAAATGAGATTGACAGGAAGTGCAAAAATGCTGAGGGGGGATGGCTAGAGAACAAATGTAAGGATGTAGAGGCTTATCTCATGAGGGGTAAGGTAGATACTGCTTACAGGAAAATTAAAGAGACCTTTGGATAAAAGAGACCCACTTGCATGAATATCAAGAGCTCAGATGAAAACCCAGTTCTAAGCAAAGAAGGGAAAGCAGAAAGGTGGAAGGAGTATATAGAGGGTCTATACAGTTGCGATGTTCTTGAGGACAATATTGTGGAAATGGAAGAGGAGGTAGATGTAGATGAAATGGGAGATATTACATGAGGAGTTTGACAGAGCACTGAAAGACCTAAGTCGAAACAAGGCCCCGGGAGTAGACAACATTCCATTAGAACTACTGACAGCCTTGGGAGAGCTAGTCCCGACTGGTGAGCAAGATGTATGAGACAGGCGAAATTCCCTCAGACTTCAAGAAGAATATAATAATTCCAATTCCAAAGAAAGCAGGTGTTGACGGGTGTGAACATTACCAAACTATCAGTTTAATAAGTCAGTGCTGCAAAATACTAATGTGAATTCCTTACAGACGAATGGAAAAACTGGCAGAAGCTGACCTCAGGGAAGATCAGTTTGGATTCCGTAGAAATGTTGGAACACGTGAGGCAATACTGACCTTACGACTTATCTTAGAAGAAAGATTAAGGAAAGGCAAACCTACGTTTCTAGCATTTGTAGACTTAGAGAAAGCTTTTGACAATGTTGACTGGAATACTCTCTTTCAAATTCTAAAGGTGGCAGGGGTAAAATACAGGGAGCGAAAGGCTATTTACAAATTGTACAGAAACCAGATGGCAGTTATAAGAGTCGAGGGACAGGAAAGGGAAGCAGTGGTTGGGAAAGGAGTGAGACAGGGTTGTAGGCTCTCTATGATGTTATTCAATCTGTATATTGAGCAAGCAGTAAAGGAAACAAAAGAAAAATTTGGAGTAGAAATTAAAATGCATGGAGAAGAAATAAGAACTTTGAAGTTTGCTGATGACATTGTAATTCTGTCAGAGACAGCAAAGGACTTGGAAGAGCAGTTGAATAGAATGGACAGTGTCTTGAAAGGAAGGTATAAGATGAACATCAACGAAAGCAAAACGAGGATAATGGAATGTAGTCGAATTAAGTCGGGTGATGCCGAGGGAATTAGATTAGGAAATGAGACACTTAAAGTAGTAAAGGAGTTTTGCTATTTGGTGGGCAAAATAACTGATAATGGTTGAAGTAGAGAGGATATAAAATGTTGACTGGCAATGGCAAGGAAAGCGTTTCTGAAGAAGAAAAATTTGTTAAGATCGAGTATAGATTTAATTGTCAGGAAGTTGTATGGAGTGTAGCCATGTACGTTTATGTGCTGTACATGTACCTTCATGTTTCCACTTCACTATCACATTGGAAACAGTGGACCTAGTGATGTTTAGGAGTGTGGAAATCTCGCACACAGACGTATGACGCAAGTGACACCCAATCATCTGACAACATTTGAAGTCCGTGAGTTCCACAGAGTGCCCCATTCTACTCTCTCACAGTGTCTACTGACTACAGAGGTTGCTTATACAGAGTACCTGGCAGTAGGTGGCAGCACAATGCACCTAATATGAAAAACATACGCTTTTGGGGATGTGTGGATACTTTTAATCACATAGTGTGTTATTGTGTGTGTGTGTGTGTGTGTGTGTGTGTGTGTGTGTGTGTGTGTGTGTGTGTGTGTGTGTTACCTAGCATACTTCCTACTTCCTACTCATTCATTGCCCTAAATAAAAATGCAGTACATTTTGTGGGTGACACAGGGTTTTAACCTGTGCATCTGTAATATGAATTTGTTGGCCAATAGAGGAAGTGAAATAGTGTCTGGGTTTTTCTCACTGTTACCATTATGTATAATGTTGAATGGTTCTGTAGTCAACTTCTGTGCATCTTATGATTTTCATCAGTTAGCTCCCATGACGCTTGTCTTATATTATTGGCACTGATCTGTTTCTTTGCTGTTAGTCTACTTTCTAAAGTAGGCAACAGTTAACTGAAATAAGTCGAAGGAATACAAATGCAGTAGAGAATCAGATATATCAAGAAGACAAGGCCCATGTATACCCTTGCATGACACATGAGATATTGAATATGACTATATGAAGTAGGCAAAAGGAGATAAAAACATCTAAAAAGACATACAGATAGAATGTGGAAAATAATCAAACAGCTATGAGTAGAGGATAAATGAAAAGCTGCATTCATGAAAAGGGAAAGATAGATACCACCTATATGAAAACTGAAGCAATCTTGGGAGCAAGAATACTGGAAAAAGAAGTGAAAGGTGAAGGGAATATACAGAAGGGCTGTGCAAAGAAGATGAACTGGAAGACAATTCTATAAAACAGAGGAAGTGGTAAGTGAGGATGAGATGGGAGATATGATATTTGGATTAGCAGTTGACAGAGCATTGACAGACTTAAGTCAACATTTCTTCAGAATTGATATCTTTGGGAGAACTCCTTCTATGATTTTTACCCTCCACGCTACCCTCCAATACTAAAATGGTGATCCTCGATGTCTCAGAACATGTCCTACCAACCGATCCCTTCTTCTAGTCAAGTTGCGCCACAAGCTCATGTTCTCCCCAATTCTATTCAATACCTCCTCTTCAGTTATGTGATATACCCATCTAATCTTCAGCATTCTTCTGTAGCACCACATTTCGAAAGCTTTCTATTCTCTTCTTGTCGAAACTATTTATTGTCTACGTTTCACTTCCATACATGGCTACACTCCATACAACTTCCTGACACTTAAATTTATACTCGATGTTAACAAATTTTTCTTCTTCAGAAACGCTTTCCTTGCCATTGCCAGTCAACATTTTATATCCTCTTTACTTCAACCATCATCAGTTATTTTACTCCCCAAATAGCAAAACTCCTTTACTACTTTAAGTGTCTCATTTCCTAATCTGTTTCCCTCAGCATCATCTGACTCAATTAGACTACATTCCATTATCCTCGTTTTGCTTTCGTTGATGTTCATCTTATACCTTCCTTTCAAGACACTGTCCATTCTATTCAACTGCTCTTCAAAGTCCTTTGCTGTCTCTGACAGAATTACAATGTCATCGGCAAACCTCAAAGTTCTTATTTCTTCTCCATGCATTTTAATTTCTACTCCAAATTTTTATTTTGTTTCCTTTACCGCTTGCTCAATATTTAAATTGAATAGCATCGGGGAGAGGCTACAACCCTGACGCACTCCCTTCCCAACCACTGCTTCCCTTTCATGTCCCTCGACTCTTATAACTGCCATCTGGTTTCTGTACAAATTGTAAATAGCCTTTTGCTCCCTGTAATTTACCCCTGCCACCTTCAGAATTTGAAAAAAGAGTATTCCAGTCAACATTGTCAAAAACTTTCACTAAGTCTACAAATGCTAGAAACGTAGGTTTGCCTTTCCTTAATCTTTCTTCTAAGATAAGTCGTAAGGTCAGTATTGTCTCACGTGTTCCAGTATTTCTACGGAATTCAAACTGATCTTCCCCAAGGTCAGCTTCTACGAGTTTTTCCATTCATCTGTAAAGAATTCATGTTAGTATTTTGCAGCAGTGACTTATTAAGTCTGAGGGAATTTTGCCTGTCTCATACATCTTGCTCACCAGATGGTAGAGTTTAGTCAGGACTGGCTCTCCCAAGGCTGTCAGTCGTTCTAATGGAATGTTGTTTACTCCCGGGGCCTTTTCGGCTTAGGTTTTTCAGTGCTCTGTCAAACTCTTCACACATTATCATATCTCCCATTTCATCTTCATCTACATCCTATTCCATTTCCACACTATTGTCCTCAAGAACATCACAACTGTATAGGCCCTCCATATACTCCTTCCACTTTTCTGCTCTCCATTCTTTGCTTAGAACTGGGTTTCCATCTGAGTTCTTGATATTCATACAAGTGGTTCTCTTTTCTCCAAAGGTCTCTTTAATTTTCCTGTAAGCAGTATCTATCTTACCCCTAGTGATATAAGCCTCTACATCCTTACATTTATCCTCTAGCCATCTCTGCTTAGCCATTTTACACTTCCTGTCGATCTCATTTTTAAGATGTTTGTATTCCTTTTTGCCTGCTTCATTTACTGCATTTTCTCCTTTCATCAATTAAATTCAGTATCTCTTCTGTTACCCAAGGATTTCTACTAGCCCTAGTCTTTTTACCTACTTGATCCTCTGCTGCCTTCACTATTTCATCCCTCAAAGCTACCCATTCTTCTTCTACTGTATTTCTTTCCCCCATTCCTGTCAATTGTTCCTTTACGCTCTTCCTGAAACTCTGTACAATCTCTGGTTCTTTAAGTTTATCCAGGTCCCATCTCCTTAAATTCCCACCTTTTTGCAGTTTCTTCAGTTTTAATCTACAGTTCATAACCAATAGATTGTGGTCAAGTCCAATCCATATTCACCTACTATGTTTCCTTCTCTTGTTTTCCTAATGTTGAATTCCAGTCACCCATGACTATTAAATTTTCATCTCCCTT
Source organism: Schistocerca gregaria (assembly GCF_023897955.1). NCBI lineage: Eukaryota > Metazoa > Arthropoda > Insecta > Orthoptera > Acrididae > Schistocerca > Schistocerca gregaria. Next base: position 264,557,116 of record NC_064927.1, read on the forward strand.
CACCATGTGAACAATTTCTTTTATCTCATCATACATTTCATCAATTTATTCATAATCTGCAGAGCTAGTTGGCATATAAATTTGTACTACTGTAGTAGGCATAGGCTTAGTGTCTATCTTGGCCACAATAATACGTTCACTATGCTGTTTGAAGTAGCTTACCCATACTCCTATTTTTTTATTCATTATTAAACCTGCTCCTGCATTACCCCTATTTGATTTTGTATTTATAACCCTATAATCACCTGACCAAAGGTCTTGTTCCTCCTGCCACCAAACTTCCCCAATTACCACTACAACTAACTTTAACCTATCCATTTCCCTTTTTAAATTTTCTAACTTACCTCCCTGATTAAGGGATCTGACATTCCACATTCCGATCCATAGAACGCCAGTTTTCTTTCTCCTGATAATGATGTCCTCCTGAGTAGTCCCCGCCCGGAGATCCGAATCGGGGACTCTTTTACCTCCGGAATATTTTACCCAAGAGGATGCCATCATATTTAATCATACAGTAAAGCTGTATGCTCTCGGGAAAAATTACGGCTGTAGTTTCACCTTGCTTTCAGTCGTTCACAGTACCACAACAGCAAGGCCGTTTTGGTTAGCGTTCCAAGACCAGGTCAGTCTATCATCCAGACTGTTGCCCTTGCAACTGCTGAAAAGGCTGGTGCCCCTCTTCAGGAACCACACGTTTGTCTGGCCTCTCAACAGATGCCCCTCCATTGTGGTTGAACCTACGGTACGGCTATCTGTATCGTTGAGGCACTCAAGCCTCCCCACCATGGCAAGGTTCATGGTTCATGTGTGTGTGTGTGTGTGTGGGGGGGGGGGGGGGGGGTGAAGATATATGAGAAAGGCAAAATACCCGTTAACTTCAAAAATAATGTTATATTATCAGTTGCAAAGAAGGCAGTTGCTGAAAGGTGTGGATATTACTGAACTATCAGTTCAACAAGACATGATTGCCAAATTCTGACATTAATTACTTACGGAAAGATGGAAAAACTGGGTAAAACTTCCTTCTGTGGAAGATTTGTTGAGTTTCTAGAGAAATGTAGGAATGTATGAGGCAATACCAACTGCATGGTGTATAGATAGATTAAACAAGAGTAAACCTACACATATAGCATTTGTAGATTTATAAAAAGCTTTTGATAATGTTGGCTGGACTAGATTCTTGGAAACTCTGAACCCAATGAGGTTAAAATAGAGGGAGCAAAAGGTTAACCCAATTTGCACAGAAACCAGACTGCCATTACACAAGTCAAAGGGCATGAAAGAGAAGCAACAGCTGAGAAGAGAGTGAGACATGTCTGTGGCTTTCCCCAATGCTATTCAGTCTGTACATTGAGCAAACTGTGAAGGAAGCTAGGAAGAGTTTGGGTAGGAAATTAAATTTCGGGCAGAAGAAATAAAAATTTTGGGATTTGCTTCTGACATGTAATTCTGCCCGAGGCAGCAAAGGAACTGGAAGAGCAGATGATAATAATAATAATAATAATAATAATAATAACAATAAAAGAATAGGCCTTCGGTATCTTTTGCCAGTTGTAAAAGGCAACTAAAAGAACAAACCACTAATAGGACTAACCCCCCTTTTAGTGTGATTAGTTAGTTGGTTCAGGACTGAACTAATGAAGCCATGGACAAGCGCTGTCATGGTTGGGGACGACGCTTGAACCATATGCCCGTCCACAATGGTAACCTCACTGCTAGCCACACGGCAAATGATTTATATCCAAATAGAGGTGTTTTGCAGGATATGCTTCCTGCAACCACTCTAGAAGGAAAACAAAGGCAGAGGATGAGATGGTCAGATGAAGTTAACCGACACCTCATATTCTGTTATTACCAAGCAACAAACTTAGGAACCAACACAACTGGATACAGATCACAAGTGTGCACAACATTTTTTTACCAGATACCCAGAATTAATATTTGTAACAGAACAACGACTAGCTGATCAGATCCGTGTAATAATAAAAAATAACAGGATACCCCAGTCAGAATTTGAAAACATCAAACAACAAGTACAACAAATACTGGAACAAAATAATGTGCAATCAGAAGAAGAAGAAGAAAATACAGTAATGGACTCAAACATCCCAAAGCAAACAAACAAAGAACAACATGCATCAATTAAACAATCAGAGGAAGACGAAATCTTAAGACAGCCACCAGAACAAGCACAAAAAGAACACAAAGTGACACACGTTAGATATAGAAGAAAAATTTCAGTTGACATATATATAATACAAAGAAAAAAATACAGACATTAGACGATTCTTGCATAGACCACCAAATAACCCACAAGTTGAAACAACAATAACAACTATCAACACAATCATACACAACAAAATAAGTGAAAATACTACTATGGAAGAGTTACAAATACTGGTTTATGTATTTCAAATAATATTACATCACAGCCAATACAGATTAAGCGTGGAATATACCAAGGAGACTCATTAAGTCCTTTCTGGTTCTGCCTTGCTCTGAACTCACTATCCAACATGCTAAATAATACAAATTATGGATATAATATTACTGGAACATACCCACACAAAATAACACATTTGCTATACATGGAGCACTCAAATACACACACTAGACAGAGATCAGAAGCAACCAACACACGGAAGAAATCCATAAAACCAGCATGGCAACACAGGCTACAGATCAGAATAGAAAAACTGAGAAAAGACGTCAGACAGCTAACACAATTTATAAGAAATGAAATATCAGACAAAAAACAAAAAAGGTTAGGTAAAATCTCACAACAAGAAGCGATAGAGCAATTAGATGAAAAGAAGCAGAAATTACAAGCATTGGCCAAACGGCTTAGAAGATACAAAAAAAAAGTGAAAAGAGAAGGAAACAAACCGTACATTCAACACAAACCAAAAGAAATTTTACCAGACAATAGATAACACACACATTAAAATAGACAATCCACCAAACATAACAGACATGGAACACTTTTGGAGCAACATATGGTCAAACCAGGTACAACATAACAGGCATGCATGGTGGATACAAGCAGTAACAGACACATACAAGATGATACCCCAAAAGCCTGAAGTGATAATTTTGCAACATGAAGTCACCCGAGCAATTAATTCTACGCACAATTGGAAAGCCCCTGGAAATGATAAAACAGCAAATTTCTGGCTAAAGAAGTTCACCTCAACACATTCACATATAACTCAATTAATTAACAATTACATTGTAGACCCATACACATTCCCTGATACGCTTACACGTGGAATAACTTAGCTGAAAGCTAAAGATCAAGCAGACACAGCAAACTCTGCAAAATATCGCCCCGTAACATGCTTACCAACAATATACAAAATATTAACTTCAGTCATTACACAGAAATTAATGACACATACAACACAGAACAAAATTATAAATGAAGAACAAAAGGCTGCTGCAAAGGAGCACAAGGATGTAAAGAGTAACTGATAATAGATGCAGAGGTGACATATAAAGCTAAAACTAAACAAATGTCGCTGCACTTCGCATACATTGATTACCAAAAAGCTTTCAATAGCCCCACTCATGGTTACTACAGATATTGGAAATATACAAAGTAGATCCTAAATTAATACAATTCCTAAACATAGTAATGAAAAATTGGAAAACCACACTTAATATACAAACAAATTCAAATAATATTACATCACAGCCAATACAGATTAAGCGTGGAATATACCAAGGAGACTCATTAAGTCCTTTCTGGTTCTGCCTTGCTCTGAACTCACTATCCAACATGCTAAATAATACAAATTATGGATATAATATTACTAGAACATACCCATACAAAATAACACATTTGCTATACATGGATGATCTAAAACTACTGGCAGTAACAAATCAACAACTCAACCAATTACTAAAGATAACAGAAGTATTCAGCAATGATATAAATATGGCTTTTGGAACAGACAAATGTAAGAAAAATAGCATAGTCAAGGGAAAACACACTAAACAAGAAGATTACATATTGGATAACCACAGCGACTGCATAGAAGGGATGGAAAAAACAGGTGCCTATAAATATCTAGGATACAGACAAAAAATAAGAATAGATAATACAAATATTAAAGAAGAACTAAAAGAAAAATATAGACAAAGACTAACAAAAATACTGAAAACAGAATTGACGGCAAGAAACAAGACAAAAGCTATAATTACTTATGCTATACCAATATTGACCTCTTCATTTAGAGTAGTGAAATGGAGTAACACAGACCTAGAAGCACTCAATACACTTACACGATTACAATGCCACAAATGTAGAATACATCACATACATTCAGCAACAGAAAGATTCACATTAAGCAGAAAGGAAGGAGGAAGGGGATTTATCGACATAAAAGACCTACATTATGGACAGGTAGACAATTTAAGAAAATTCTTTATAGAACGAGCAGAAACTAGCAAAATACACAAAGCAATCACTCATATAAATATATCAGCAACACCATTGCAATTTCGTAACCACTTTGTTATAACCTTTAATCACCAACAATTGTGTGGATATTCAAACACACTCACTTAGAAACAATAGCTGGTTACATGATAACAACTCAGTATCTCTTATTCAACTGCCATGCCGTGACATGCGGCCGGCACCATTCGTAGCTAGGTGGCGCTCCCGCGCTCAGTCGAAATGCAGAGCGTCTCTGTCGCCATTTGCGCGTACTGTCGTGGCGGCACTGTTAAATGTCGTGGCACTGTCACAACACTTTTCCCCTTAAAAAAAAAACACTCGCTACCTTGGAGACATGGACAGTGCGGAGACATCCACTCGTGGGCGCATCTGGTCGTAATGGCGAACAACCATGCTGTCATCCGTACGTATTTCACAAAGCCGGCAGCTACGAAGAGCCTTGACCACCCCTGGAATTCATTTAGGGCGAGATCCATACCCTTGTTCCCACACATCGGCGCCCACCGAGGTTTTTCCTGCACTAGGGGACACAGCACAAGGCCTGACAGGGTGAAGCAGGTGCAGTAGAGTGCGCGGCTGGCAGCCATGCAAGAGTTCAGCAGGGCTGCGATCACCCAGAGGCGTGAAGCGATAAGAACTCAGAAATTGCAGCAGAGTGTCATCTGTGGAAAAATCACTAAGGAATTTTTTCATCTGGCTTTTGAAAGTGCGGACAAGGCGCTCGACCTTCCCATTCGATTGCAGATGGAAGGGCGGTGCTGTAAAACGATGAATCCCTTGTCCAGTACAAAAATCACGGAAGGCCTGCGAAGAGAACTGAGGGCCATTGTCCGTGACGATCGTGGATGGAATACCTTCTAGCGCAAAGATTTTGGACAAAGCCAGTGTCGTCGCCGTAGTGATGGGCGACGGGCATCTAACTACAAACGGAAAATTCAAGAAGGCGTCAATCAACAGTAGCCAATAAGTACCGAGGAAGGGGCCGGCAAAGTCAGCGTGCACCCGTTCCCATGCCTGCGCCGGATCAGGCCACGGAGAGGGCATTGTACGAGGTGCAGCCAGTTGTTGAGCACACTGACCACACGCAGCAACCATGTGGGCTATATCCGAATCAATACCGGGCCAATAAACGTGCCTGCGGGCCAGGGACTTAGTCTGAGAAATACCCCAATGGCCTTCATGCAACAGTTTGAGAACATCTTTGCGAAGAGAGGCTGGCACCACGACCTGTGGAGATGCGCCATCCGTGGCCAGAAGAACACCACCATCACGAACAGACAGACGAAGGCGCAAGGCATAGTAGTTGCGAAGGGTATCCGATGCCCGGCAATTGGTCCTGTCCGGCCAACCTCGTTGAACAAAACCGATCACCTGACGCAGGACCGGGTCCTGCGCAGTAGCTGACGTGACCTGCGAGCCTGTAAGTGGAAAACCCTCGACCGCACGGCGTTCTTCCTCATCAACGTGGAAACAGAGTAGTTCATCACAATTGAAAACCGGGTTGGGGCCCATTGGCAATCAAGACAAGTATAAGGCCCAACATTGCAGGCGGTGAGCTGCCTTATCCGGAAGTGACGCCGATGGGCTGAACAGAGAGACCAGCGGCCTGTGGTTGGTGATGAGGTGAAACTTAGAACCATACAAAAAAAACGCTGAACTTTTTTTAGAGCATAAATGATAGCGAGCACCTCCTTTTCGATTTGAGAGTAACGCCGTTGTGCATCGTTGAGGGTCTTGGAAGCATAGGCTATGGGTGAGAACAGCCCCTAGGCCATACTGTGATGCGTCAGTCGCCAGAACCAAGTACTGACCGGGTGGAATGTGGCAAGACAAGGCGCCGACTGCAAATGAACCTTCAGGCGGACAAAAGCCTGCTCACACTCGTCGGACCAACAGAAAGGGACATTTTTGCGTAACAGCTGATGCAGAAGATGAGCTACCACCACCGCAAATGGAATGAATTTGTGATGATAAGCAATCTTGCCTAGAAACGCCTGAAGTTCTTTGACTATAGACGGCTGTGGTACAGTGTCAATGGCCGCAACGTGCTGACGCAGAGGACTTATACCCTCACGGGACAAGTGGAAGCCGAGATACACAATGGAGGGTTGGAAGAACTATGACTTGCCCAGATTGCACCTCAACCCAGCCGAATGCAAAACCTGAAACAGTGAACGCAAATTGCGAAGGTGCTCCTCAGTGGAGGCCCCCGTGACAACAATGTCATCCAGATAGTTATGCAGCCGGGAACAGAAGCCATGAGCTGTTCCAAAAACCGCTGAAAAATGGCCGCCACACTAGCAATGCCAAATGGTAACCGCTGGTACTGATACAACCCACAAGGAGTGTTGATAACGAGAAATTCCTTGGAAGAAGCATCCAACGGCAACTGATGGTACACCTCCGATAAGTCAAGTTTGGAAAAGAACTGGCCCCCAGAGAGCTTGGTAAATAACTCCTCAGGACGGGGAAGAGGATAAGTGTCAATGAGGCTCTGAGCATTGACAGTGGCTTTAAAATCACCACACAATCGCAGACTACCGTTTGGTTTAGAAACCACCACGATTGGTGTTGCCCATTTGCTGGAAGTCACAGGAAGGAGAATCCCTGAAGCTGTTAACCTGTCTATCTCAGCCTTGACAGGTGCACGCAATGCCACCTGAATATGGCGTGCCCGGAAAAACGTAGGGCGAGCCGTAGGTTTAAGAGTAATGTGGGCTTCAAAATCCTTGGCACGACCCAGACCAGCAGAGAACACGGACAAAAGTTCAGAACACAATCCATCCAGCTGTTGATACGGAATATCCTCAGATATGAGGTCCACATCATCATCAATGGAGAACCCGAACAACTGGAAAGCATCATAACCGAACAGGTTTTCAGTTCGCGCATGATCCACCACATAAAATGTGAGGGGCCTAACAACAGACGTGTAGGCAGTGGAAGCATCAAACTGGCCAATGATAGGAATTTTCTGTTTATTATAAGTTCTCAGATTTCGTGTAACTGGAGACAAGGAGGGGGGGGGGGGTGGGGGGTTGGGGTGGGGTGGGGGGGGGGGGGGGAGCCCAACTCCAAATACGTGCGAGAATTAATGAGAGTTACTGCAGAGCCAGTGTCCACTTGCATGCGAATGTCTTTATCCAGAACACGAACAGTAACAAACAACTTATTTGTTTGAGAAAACACACAGTTAACATCCATGTCCGATGCCTCGTCCTCGTCCTCGTCGACAGGAACTTTAGGGGACTGACACATAGAAGCAATGTGGCCTTTTTTCCTACATGAATTACACGTGGCCCTACGTTTTGGACACGCGGCCCTGTCATGCTGTGCGAAGCAACATGGACAAGAAGGAAGTGCGGAACGAACCTGCTTCTGTGGTTGCTGTTTTCGCTGCGAGCATTGCGGCCCAACGCGACATTTTTTATGCGAGTGAACCGCCGCCACATTTTCGTTCTCCTGGGAAACGGGCAAATTGTCCGTGTCGTAAGTTGACTGTACAGCGCCTACATCACACCACGTGTCTATTTGCGCGCCAGCAGCGTGAGAGACTTCAAAGGATTGAGCGATGCTTAGAACTTCCGACGACGACGGGTTTGGCAGTTGTAGGGCACGTTGCCGAACTTCTTTATCAGGAGCAAGCCGTAGAATAGCATCCCTAACCATTGAATCAGCATAAGACTCATGATGAGTGTCCGTGACAAACTGACATTTCCTACTCAGACCGTGTAGTTCCGCCGCCCAAGCCCAGTAAGATTGATGGGGCTGTTTACGACACCGGTAGAATGCCACACGGGCAGCAATGATGTGGGTGTTTTTTTGGTAATAGTTAGACAATAAGTCACACATTTCTTGGAAGGACAGAGAGGCAGGTTCTCACAGAGGGGCTAACTGTGATAGCAGCTGATAGATCTGTGGGGAAATGCAAGATAGAAATAATGACTTACACATAGGAGCGTCGACAACGCCGAAAGCCAAGAAGTGTTGCCGCAAATGCTTCTCATAATCCTCCCAGTCTTCAGCGGCCACGTCGTAAGGAGGGAATGGAGGCAGAGAAGAGGAAGACTGACGATGAGTAAGCGATGTCGACAACGCCTGAATAGCAGCAGTCAGCTGTGTTTGTTGTGCTTGAATAGCAGCCGTCAGCTGTGTTTGTTGTGGCTGAATAGCAGCCGTCACCTGTGTTTGTTGTTCAATGAGTGCTTGCATAAGCTGTTCCATGTCTGCCCCGTCACGAACACACAAATCCACAATGCAGTGAAAATATCCGACCTCGTCGCCAAAAAGTGTTATAACCTTTAATCACCAATAATTGCGTGGATATTCAAACACATTCACTTAGAAACGATAGCTGGTTACATGATAACAACTCAGTATCTCTTATTCATCTGCCGTGCCGTGACGTGACATGCGGCTGGCGCCGTTCGTAGCTAGGTGGCGCTCCTGTGCTCAGCCGAGTTGCGAAGCGCCTCTATCGCCGTTTGTGCGTACTGTTGTGGCGGCACTGTTAAATGTCGTGGCACTGTCACAACACACTTCTAAAACCCTTTACATCACATAACATCAACAGATACGAAGAAAGTAAATTGGAAAAAGAAAACACTACAAGGCAAGCGTCTTTATCATCTAACACAGCCACACATCAGCCAAGACGCATCCAACACATGGCTAAGAAAAGGCAATGTATACAGTGACACGGAAGGATTCATGATTGCAATACAGGATCAAACAATAAACACCAGATATTACAGCAAGCATATTATTAAAGATCCCAATACCACAACAGATAAATGCCGACTTTGCAAACAACAAATAGAAACCGTAGATCACATCACAAGTGGATGTACAGTACTAGCAAATACAGAATACCTCAGAAGACATGACAATGTAGCAAAAATAATACAACAACAACTTGCCATACAAAATAAACTAAAAACAACACATTCCCACATACAAGCATGCACCACAAAATGTACTGGAGAATGGTGAATACAGATTATACTGCAACAGATCCATTATAATAGATAAAACAACACCACATAACAAACCTGACATACTCACCAATAAAAAGAAGAAATTAACACAACTAATCGAAATATCCATACCCAATACAACAAATATACAGAAGAAAGCAGGAGAAAAAATTGAAAAATACATCCAACTGGCTGAGGAAGTCAAGGACCTGTGGTATCAGGATAAAGTTGACATTATACCAATTATACTATCAACTACAGGAGTCATACCACACAATATCCACCAGTACATCAATGCAATACAGCTACATCCAAACTTATATATACAACTACAGAAATCCGTAATTATTTATGCATGTTCAATTACCCAAAAGTTCCTAAATGCAATATAACATATACTGTACAGTTAAAAAGAAGTCACGCTTGATCAAGGTCCATGTCACTTTCCATTTTTGACCAGACATATCGTCTGAGAAAAGAAAAAAATAATAATAATTTTATTCCAGTTCAGTGACCTGTTGCAGGTCCTTCAATTGGCTGCCACTTCAGCGACTTGCATGTCCCTAACCAGCACCAGTTACCCAACAGGGAAAGGACCCCTACAGTTTAACATGGAGTCTGAACCACATGTTGTTTCTGGTAACTCCTCATGTCGTTGAGAGGCGATGGCTAGGTTAAAACAAAGAATGAAATACCTGTGTCCAACTAGGATTCGATTCTGCAGCCTCTCAGTTTCCATACAAGCATTTTACTGCTAGACCACCAGGCCCAGTGGAAGAGCAGTTGAAGAGAATGGATAGTTCCATGAAAAGAGGTTGTAATGAACATCAACAAAAATAAAACAAGAGTAATGAAATGCAGTCAAATTAAATCAAGCGAGACTGAGAAAAGTAGACTAGGGAATGAGACACTAAGTGGGGTAAGCGAGTTTTGCTATTTGTGCTGCAAAATAACTGATGGTGTTTGTAGTAGAGAGGACATAAATTGGAGACTGACAATAGCATGGTAAGTACTTCTGAAAACAAGAACTTTGTCACCATCAAACATAAATTTAAGTTGGTTCTGACAGTGTTTATCTGGAATGTGGCCTTGTACAGAGTGAAGTGTTTATCATAAACAGTTGTGTTTTTGAAATGTGGTGCTACAGAAGAATGCTTAAAATTGATATGAGGATCCAGTAACTAAGGAAGAGGTGTTCCAGAAATTAAATTGATCAGTTTTAATGCTGAGGATTATTTTTCTAGTTTATTGGCAATCAGATTAAAATTGTTGTCATACTTAGTAATGTCCTGCTCTTTACTGTACAGGGAAATAATATTTTGCATAAATAATAAGAATTCTTCACAGAGCTAGTGTCAACATTTTGCAGTGTCTGTGTATGCAAGACATATCACACGTGCCCTCTTTCCCCACCTACCCCTCCACTCCTTCCCTCTTCCTTCCTCTCCCTTTTCCATAATCCTGTTTCATTCTAAATGATGGGGGTATCAACTACAGATTATCTTACAGAGTGAACCATCACCAAATTATTAACATGCATATATTCAAAACCAAAACTGCTCTTCCTCATGAAGTTCACCATGACATACATATGAAGTAAAGGGATTAACTTAAAAATGCAAATAAATAAATAAATCTGAAAATTTAAGAATCTTAAAAGAGAAAAATAAGGATTTTGCATTTTTGTAACAGACAGAACAAGAACATCTTCAGCAGGTTCAGTGGATAATTACATAGAGAGATCTTGAATATCAAAATTTAAAAAATATTTTCCATTAGTCTGGGACAAATAGAGGAACAGAGAGCTAAAATAAGGTGAACTAGAAATGATGGCAAAAAGTTGCTCAGAATCGCACATAACGTAGTTGTTATGGTGCTAGTAGGGGGGGGTTAAGAGAGAGAGGAGGCTGTAGGAGAATCCTTACCTCTGTTTACCATTTGAATTTTTATTGCTTTCAGTACACATTATTTTGGCTTTCATAACCACAAATCTAAGTTACATCTATCCTACACTGTTATTAGAGTGTATAACCACTAGTACACTCAACCTGAAATGGATTGTTGAAAACAAATTTCATCAGTGAGGCAGTAGTTAATATTCCCAGTTGTATAAACAGATGTCACATTATGAATGCATCATGTCAAATACAGAAAGGATTCAAATTATGTTCTTTTGAATAATGATTTTTTGGAAGTTTGGAGTTCAGACAGAATATTGTACCTTAGTGTGTCTATAAATGATATCTAATATCTTACTTATTTCTGCATATTCAGTGCTGGTCGTTATTTTTGTAGCATAAATAGCTAAACCCACAAGTTTTTACTGGTATATTGTGTTGATTTTCAGCTTTAAGTTTCCTTGAATTTTGCACACTAAAATGTATAACTTTCTACAATCTTTTTTTTATTTATTTTTGAAATCTTACAGTAACCGAAAGTGTTGTTTTTAAAGCTCAAAACAACATGAATGTTTTCTGTGTTTTAATGTGGCCCACCTTACCAAAAAACACCATTTACTACTTTCTATGTTAATGCTTCTTTTGTTGGCTAAACAACATAATATTATGTAGTATCTACAAATAGGACTATTTGTGCCTTGAGCTTCAAATTAAATATTAGATTATTGACTCAGATTAGTAATGTATCCAGGATCAGAGTCTGCAATATATCCTACTCAGCCCCCCCCCCCCCCCCCCCCCCCCCCCCGAGCAAATTACTAGATACCCTTTTGTGAAATATTTGAGTAATACCTGCAATTCACTGCATGCGCGCTCACATCTGCACCCCCAAGCGTGCGCTTGCATGCGCCCACCCATCCTCCCACCAGAGAACGTAATGTCATAGCTGCCAGGCTACCAGAGTGCCATCTGTGTTTCCATTTTAATAGGGAATGCCCACAGACAGAAGGGTTAGTGGGGTACAAATGTGTGAAGCAAGCAGACAGTCTTGCAATGGATGTGCACTCTTGCTTCCTGCAGCCAACTGAGCAAGTTTGAAAGAAGACAAATTGTGGCCTTCTGAGTGATGGGATGTTCCTTTTGGAGTAGTGCCACACAAGCTGGACGTGGAACAGTGCTGGTATCAGTGGTCACATGAACATTCTCACACCTGTAGATGATGTTTTGGATGTACACACAGCACAGATGTCAGCCAGGATCACTGTATTGTAAGGCCAGCAGTGAAAGATCATACAGCTACCACAGCACTGATTAGAGAGCTTGTAAGCCCAGATGTGTAAACATGAACAATCGTGAACCAGTTGTTAGCAGTGGGAGTACAGGCACGGATATCTCTAGTCCGCCTTCCACTCATACCAAAGCATTAACGTGCACAGCTCGATTGCTGTTGTCAGAGCATAACTTGGAAGATAGAATTGTGTGCCATGGTCTCCAGTGTTAAAGGCAGATTCAGCCTGTGTGCAAATGACGGTTGTTTGTTCTTACGACGTAGACCTGGTGAGCACTATAGAGGGATTCATCCAAAGTACACCGGGCCCAACCCAAGCCTTATGGCCTGGGGTGCAATAAGCTACAGCTCTCATTCACATTTCGTGTTTATGGTGGGTACGGGGGTATGCTAACCAGTGCTCAATATGTGCAGAATGTTGTTAGACCTGTCCTTTTGCTGTTCTTGCAACAGGAAGGTGATGTGTTGTTGCAACAGGGTAATACTTGCCCACACACTGCCTGTGAAACTCAGTGTAATGTGCAAGATTTGCAGCAACTTCTCCCAGCCAGCACAATATCCAGACTTGTCTCCAGTTTAGCACATGTGGGTTATGATGGGACGAAAAGTGATTCATGTGACTCTTCAACCAACAACTCTTACATAACTACACGAACAGGTTGAGCAGACATGGCATAACATATCCTAGAACAGTTTTCACCATCTGTGTGATTGACTGGATGCCAGAGTCAGTGCCTGAATTGTCACCCATTGAGGTTACACCATGTAATAATATGGACATTTCAGTGTGGGTTGATACCTGGTGCCTCAGAACCACTTGTGCTGTTGATCTGTAAATGCAATCATTTCATGTACTCCATACGCACATTTGCAACCTCTGTGTGTGTGTGTGTGTGTGTGTGTGTGTGTGTGTGTGTGTGTGTGCGAGCGTGCGCGCGCGCGTTGTGTGTGTGTGTGTGTGTGTGTGTGTGTGTGTGTGCGCGCGTGCGCGTGCGCGCGCGCGTTGTGTGTGTGTGTGTGTGTGTGTGTGTGTGTGTGTTGCGCGCGCGCGCGCGCGCCTGTGTGTGTGTGTGTGTGTGTGTGCGCGCGCGCGCGCTCGCCTGTGTGTGCGCGCGCGCGCTCGCCTGTGTGTGTGCGCGCGCGCGCGTGTTTGTGTGTGCGCGCGCCTGTGTGCGCGCGCGCGTGCGCCCCTGTGTGTGCGCGCGCGCGTGCGCCCCTGTGTGTGCGCGCGCGCGTGCGCCCCTGTGTGTGCGCGCGCGCGCCCCTGTGTTGTCGCGCGCCTGTGTGCGCGCGCGCGCGCGCGTGTTTGTGTGTGTGCGCGCGCGCGTGTGTTTGTGTGTGCGCGCGCCTGTGTGCGCGTGCGCGCGCGCCCGTGTTTGTGTGTGCGCGCGCGCGCGTGTGTTTGTGTGTGCGCCCGCGCGCGCGCCCCTGTGTGTGCGCGCGCCTGTGTGTGTGTGTGTGTGTGTGTGTGTGTGTGTGTGTGTGTGTGTGTGTGTGTGTGTGTGTGTGCGCGCGCGCGCGTGTGCATGCGAGACGTATCACTTACTTACTACATTATTGACCCCTATGACTTTTAACTTTTGAGGTTATCAATGATTTTCCTGGTTTTTAGTAGGGCCATAGAGAAAAACTTCATTTACATTAGGTTATGCTACTTCTTTAGTGTAATAATTTTCTTTCTGTTCTGAATAACTAACACAAGTTTTCTGGACTATTTTTAGTGATTCTTAAAACTATCAGGTACCCACAAATTGTATTTGTAATATACCCTTACCCTTGAATAAAAATATTGAAAATAAATTAATATAAATTAGCGGTGAAACCCCAGAAATAGTTAAGTTTTCTATTCAGGTTAGTTGAAGACACTGACAAGATAAAAGGCAAAAGAAATGAACAGAAGACTAAAAATGATTGTCAGTGTTAATGTAAACTAAATAATGTTCTCAAAACTAAGCTTTATGTGTGTCTGGAAAGGAAAGTGTACGTTAATATGTATTAACTGCTTCAGTTTTGATGTATGAAATCAAGCTTTAACATATTATGAGAGATGGGAAAACAAATAAATGTGTCAGGGATCATACTAAAATGGAAGATTTATTTATGACTGGAATGAAAATGAACAGGATGTGGCTGTCATGTGTAACCAGGCAAATGGATGGCAGAAGGTCCCAGTAAGTTCTTTGCCAAATTCCAGGTGATATGAAAAGATTTGGACAACAGAATAAGAGTAAATGAAATGGTAAAATATAAAAGTTATCATGAATTGATATAGGTGAATACTGTGATATATGGCTATCTGTGGTAACTGACCTGCTTTTTCAAAATCTGTTTTGTAAAGATGCAATTTGTGTTATTCCAAGTGCATGGCAATTCAGAATTTTCATTAATAGACATGATTTTCATTCTGAAGTAACTGATGATGATTCAGCTTCTGTTCCTTTTTGTAGCTCACTTTCATTCTGCTTCTTAGTATATAAGTTTAAAAGTTAGTCACAAATCCAGGAGATTAAAACCATGAGCATATGAAAACAAGAGGGGCTGTTCAGTTCAAGTGACCTGCTAGGGAATTTCGATACAACTCTGAAATGTACTGAATTTCTCTGTAATTTGCCTGTCAGTTTTCTGATATGCCACCCATTGCAGCCTAAATTGGTATTTTTATGATTGGTGTAATCTGGGACATTCCATTTTTTCAGATGTTAAGTGGATCAATGAAGCAATTGTGAATACTTCTGCTATAATGCGTCAAGCTGATGACATTCTTTCTCGGAGGTCACTCAAAGGTGACCATGAAGCAGCATGGCTTCTCAGGGCAGTCACTTGCATTGACCTGACTACATTGTCTGGTGATGACACTGCAAGCAATGTTGAACGCCTATGTGTAAAGGTAATATTAATATGTTTTTGTAGCAAGTCAAAATAAACTTAAGAAAGTAGAGTCCACACCAAAAATAAATCAAATTTTGAGAACACGTTTACAGGAGTTCCATACCTGTTCAGAGGACTGAATGTTCAGTGGCAGTACTTTAATTCTGTTTACGCATTTCAGGACAATCGCAATGAATGTAATGTTAATAAATGTGACATTTGTGACTAGTTTTTTGAAGAGCCATCTGTAATGTTTTATGCAGAAAACATGTATACTTGCAGCTATAATGTGCAGGAGTAGAACTGGGAGTGACATTTAAAAGTTCAAGAAATCTCTTTTATTACTTTCAGTTCTTCTGTTACTGTAAGAGATCAAAACTTCACTACACACCCATAATTCTCTTAATTCATGACAAAAATGAATAAATTCAGTTATTGTATAAGCTAAATGATCATTAGAATGGAACTAAAATAAATAAATAAAAAAACACAAAAAATATATCAACTTATTAAATTGTACCAGTGATGTCCACACACATGCTGTGATCCACCGAGTAGGTGACACAGTGGTTAATGCTCTGAACACACATCTAGGAGGAACTCTGTTAAAATCTATACTGGGCTGTTTTGAGTTAGATTTTCTGTGAATTCCCTAAGTCATACATGGTAAACAAGAAACTTGGTTGCATTCACATGAGCAAAGTAAGCCATAAGCTGCAAATTAGAGTTTTGAGAGGATTGAAGCCCCATGAAGATGAAAGATAATTAAATATTTTAATAAATTGCCTGTTTCGGGAAACAAGCCATATAATTGAATGGTTCAGCTTCCGTTTGTGAAGCTGTCAGAAGATGCTAAGAAAAAATTATAAGGAGGCAAACTGTTGAGAAATAAGTTTCAGGTAAAAAAAAATTCAAAAAAAGTAGTGTAGAAGTATTTTTTTCTACATTTAATGCTTTGCTTCTCTCAGGAACACACTCGTAATATCTTTATTATATTTTAGGTATGATATCTGCTTGTTAAAATGACAAAGAAAATACACTGTGTACTATCACCATATTATTTATTTGTTTGTGACATGTTTTACAGCTTGATTCTCTCAACTGTCCATCTGATGTGAGGGAACAATACTGTGAAATACATCTTGGAACAAATAAACAGTGTGACTGGTTGTATGCAGGGGATTTAGTTTTTCATTCAACGTATTGTAACACTTTCTGTTATTGGACGTACTAATGCACAGCAGCGTGCCATCAGTAAAATTTCATTGGAAGTGTCCAGGACATGCAATAAAACTGCTGATGATAAGACAGTCAGCTGTAGTCTATTAAAACTTTAAAAATTATTAATACATGAGGAATGTATACAGCTTCAGTATTTGCTTATGATACTCATATGAAGTTTCTTTCTTTTTCATTCAGAAATGTGCATGGAATCTGTCGGAGAGAAATAGTAGTGACCTTCATGAGGCGTATTTCTAGTATAGCACATTTGCTGTATTTCTGGTCCAAGATGCTGGAGTTGTCAGTCATGTGAGCATTAGGTGTGCCTGCTTGTTTGTGTGAATGGTATGCATGTGTTTCTCTTTTACTGATGGACGCTGTGGCCAAAAGCCTTATGTAAGTGTCTTTTAATTGTGCCTGTCTGCAACTTAACATGTCTTCTTTACAGTAAGTAGCAATCTATTTTTCGTACATCGTTGATACCCCTACCTGGAGTTTCTGTTGTTTGATTTAGTAGAGTTGATAGGAAAAAATAGAGAGTTGTTTGGATGAAGGGAAAAAAAAGATGAAGGAATACCTCCTTGACTCAGGGTCTAAGTGATCTGACCCACCTTTCTACGCTTCTGCAATCAGTGCCTCTTTCCTGAACAAAAACTGTACAAATTCTAAAAGTCAGGATCAGTATTTTTTTCAGTTTTAAGTGTTTCTGTCAACAATAGTTAGATTTTCATCTTCTGAAGGTAAGTTCTGACCAATGATTCTTTCCTTGTCATTTAATGGTTTTCTGAATTGTATTTTGTCATTGGCACAGCAAAGAAAAAAAAGGCTTTTAACACAATTGAATCTGTATATTTAGTATATGAGTCATACTTGTTTTAGGCATGTGAGCCAATAGCTACTGATCTGTTGGAAGCTGCAGGATTTTCCAGAGACAATGGAATAACAACAGCTGCAGTTTGTGTGTATCCAGCAAGAGTGCCAGATGCAGTCCGCACATTAACAAGATTAGGTTTTAGCAACAGAGTTGCTGTGGCTTCAGGTAATATTTAGTGAGATAAAGAAATGTACTTGCATGATGTGTGTATAAACTTATTAATTCACCTGTGTGCACAGATATCACATGAAGCAGAAGGAAAGTTGTTACTTACTATACAGTGGAGATGATGAGTCGCAGAGCAGCACAACAAAAATACTCTCAAAATTAAAGCTTTTGCCCATTGGCATTCTTCAGCAATAGACACACGTATACATGCCCCCGCCCCCCCCCCCCACTCCACCCCCCAACAAACACACTCCCCACCCACACACAATCACCCCACCCACACACAATCACCCCCCCCCCCCCCCACACACACACACACTCAACCTCCCCACACACACACACTCAACCTCCACACACACACTCAACCTCCACACACACACTCAACCTCCACACACACACTCAACCTCCACACACACACTCCCCCTCCACACACACACTCCCCCTCCACACACACACTCCCCCTCCACACACACACTCCCCCTCCACACACACACTCCCCCTCCACACACACTCCCTCCACACACACACTCCCCCTCCACACACACTCCCCCCACACACTCCCCCCTCCCCCCCACACGTACACACACTCTCCCCCCCCACACACCCACACACACACTCCCCCCCACACACCCACACACACACTCCCCCCCACACACCCACACACACACTCCCCCCCACATACATACACCTCCCCCCCACACACTCCCCATCCCTCCCCCCCCACACACACACTGGCCCCCCACACACACACTCCCCCCACACACACACACTCCCCCCATACACACACACTTTCACCCCCCCCCCCCCCCCCCCCCCACACACACACACACGCACACGCACACACACACTCACACAAACTCAACTCACGCACATGACTGCAGTCTCAGGCAACTGAAATCACACTGCTAGCAACAGCACCAGTGTATGATGGGAGTGAGGACTGGGGGGGGGGGGGGGGGGGGGGGGGTAAGGAGGAGACTTCGGTGGGGAGGGGGAAGGATAGTGCAGTGGGGTGGTGGACAGTGAAGTACTGCAGGTTTGACAGAGGACGGGAGATATGGGGAGGGGGGGGGGGGAGGAAGTAGTGGAAAAGGAGAGAAATAAAAATACTGGGTATGGTGATGGAATGACGGCTCCATAGTACTGGAATGGGAACAAGGGAACGGGCTGGATGGGTGAGGACAGCGACTTCGAGGTCATGAGGGTTATGGAGATGTAGGAAAAGCATCATCCACACAATTCTGAAGATGGCAAAAGCTGACAATTGCGAGAATTGTCGCACAATCAGCTTAACAGCTCATGCATCGAAGCTGCTTACAGGAATAAAATACAGAAGAATGGAAAAGAAAATTGAGAATGCGCTAGGTGACAATCAGTTTGGCTTCAGGAAAAGTAAAGGCACGAGAGAGGCAATTCTGACGTTACGGCTAATAATGGAAGCAAGGCTAAAGAAAAATCAAGACATGTTCATAGGATTTGTCGACCTGGAAAAAGCGTTCAACAATATAAAATGGTGCAAACTGTTCAAGATTCTGAAAAAAGTAGGGGTAAGCTATAGGGAGAGACGGATCATATACAATATGTACAACAACCAAGAGGGAATAATAAGAGTGGACGATCAAGAACAAAGTGCTCGTATTAAGAAGGGTGTAAGACAAGGCTGTAGCCTTTCGCCCCTACTCTTCAATCTGTACATCGAGGAAGCAATGATGGAAATAAAAGAAAGGTTCAGGAGTGGAATTAAAATACAAGGTGAAAGGATATCAATGATACGATTCGCTGATGACATTGCTATCCTGAGTGAAAGTGAAGAAGAATTAAATGATCTGCTGAACGGAATGAACAGTCTAATGAGTACACAGTATGGTTTGAGAGTAAATCGGAGAAAGACGAAGGTAATGAGAAGTAGTAGAAATGAGATCTGCGAGAAACTTAACATCAGGATTGAGGGTCACGAAGTCAATGAAGTTAAGGAATTCTGCTACCTAGGCAGTAAAATAACCAATGACGGACGGAGCAAGGCGGACATCAAAAGCAGTCTCGCTATGGCAAAAAAGGCATTTCTGGCCAAGAGAAGTCTCCTAATACCAAATACCGGCCTTAATTTGAGCAAGAAATTTCTGAGGATGTACGTCTGGAGTACAGAATTGTATGGTAGTGAAACATGGACTGTGGGAAAACCAGAACAGAAGAGAATCGAAGCATTTGAGATGTGGTGCTATAGATGAATGTTGAAAATAAGGTGGACTGATAAAGTAAGGAATGAGGAGGTTCTACGCAGAATCGGAGAGGAAAGGAATATGTGGAAAACACTGATAAGGAGAAGGGACAGGATGATAGGACATCTGCTAAGACATGAGGGAATGACTTCCATGGTACTAGAGGGAGCTGTAGAGGGCAAAAACTGTAGAGGAAGACAGAGATTGGAATAAGTCAAGCAAATAATTGAGGATGTAGGTTGCAAGTGCTACTCTGAGATGAAGAGGTTAGCACCGGAAAGGAATTCGTGGCGGGCCGCATCAAACCAGTCAGTAGACTGATGACAAAAAAAGGATGTATTACAGGGAAAGTTCTCACCTATGCAGTACAGAAAAGCTGCTGTTGTTGGGAAGGATCCATATGGCACAGGCTGTGAAGCAGTCATTGAAATGCAGGATATCATGTTTGGCAGTATGTTCAGCAATAGGATGGTCCACTCGTTTCTTGACCACAGGTTGTCGATGGACATTCATGCGGACAGACAGCTTATTGGTTGTCATGCCTACATATAATGCAGGACAGTAGTTACAGCTTAGCTTGTAGACCACATGACTGTTTCACTGGTAGCCCTGTCTTTGATGGGGTAGGTGATGTTAATGACTGGCCTCTAGTAGGTGGTGGTGGAAGGATGTATGGGACAGGTGTATTAGAGGGGTATGAGCCATGAGGTAAGGGATTGAGAGCAGGGGTTGTGTAAGGATAGATGAGTGTATTGTATAGGTTCGGTGGACGGTGAAATACCACTGTAGGAGGAGTGGGAGGGAAGTGGGCAGGAAATCTCCCATTTCAGGGCACGACAAGAGGTAATCGAAACCCTGGTGGAGATTGTAATTCAGTTACCCCAGTCCTGGGTGGTACTGTGTTACGACGGGGAATGTTCCTCTGTGGCCAGACGGTGGGACTTTGGGAGGTGGTGGGAGACTGGAAAGGTAAGGTCTTTTTACATTCCCGTAACCCTCCTAGCCTCAACCTTCGTAAGTCACTGTCCTCACCTATCCAGCCTCTTCCCTGTTCCCATTCCAGCACTACACAGCCGTCATTACACTACCACACCCAGTCTTTCTATTTCTCTTCTTTTCCACTACTTCCCTTCTCCCCCTCCCCCCCCCCCCCCATCCTCTCTCCACCAAATCCCTACCCTCCGTCTAACCTGCAGCACTTCACTGTCCGCCACCCCCACCATACTATGCCTCCCCCTCCCCATCCCAGCCTCCTACGTACCCCAACCCAGTCGCCCCTCCCAGAACTGGTGCTGCTGGTCACAGTGTGGTCGCAGTGTGGTTTCAGTTGCCTAAGACTGCATTTGTGTGTGTGTGTGTGTGTGTGTGTGTGTGTGTGTGTGTGTGTGTGTGTGTGTGTGTGTGTATTTTGTTGATGTAGGCCAATGGCCGAAAGCTTTAATTGTGAGAGTCTTGTTGTGCCTAACTGCAGTTCAGCATATCCACTATATGGTGAGAAGCAACTGTCCTTCTCATTACATTGTTTCATTCCATCTTGGATTCTCAATTGTTTGAAGGTGAATCTATGTTGCTTAAAACAGGCATATGCATTAACAGTGAGGAGTGATGTATCATGAACTTCTTCCAAAAACTACAATAAAAATCAGCTATCATTATCATTGACAATCTTCTATGCTCCATGTTTCCATAAAATAAGCTAGTAATGAATATTTGATAATGTGGTCTGAAATTATGCATACAAAGATTTGTTTGCACATTCTAAAACCAGTGTAAACCATACAGGTTATGCCAACAAGGGTAGGATGTTAAATCTAGAAATTTTTTATGGCTAAGCCCCCACCTCCACAGAGGCGATAAAAAAGAGCCATCAGTGTCCACATATATACAACTTCTCCATATACCACAAAAATGTGCAGTCAATAACAAACAAGCTTGCAGAAATCTAACTCCTATTCACAATAGACCTACAATATGTAAATGTCATTTGCATTACAGAACATTGGCTGAAACCAGACCAAATTAGTTCATCCAGCATACCTGGTTACACATTATCTTCCCACTACTGCAGGAAAAGCCAGAAAGGTGTAGGTGCTGCCATATTTATAAAAAAATTCCGTAAACTATAGAAGTTTTGACCAGGTTGACCACTTAAATAAAGAAAACGATTTTGAGGGAGCTGTAATCAAAATTCTAGAAGCAAATATAATCATAACATGTATCTATCATTCTCCAACAGGCAATGTATGTGTCTTCCTAAAAAAACCTTGAAATACTCCTAAACAAACTTCACCAAAACAAAAAGGTACTAATTTTATGTGGTGATTTCAATGTTGATTTCCAGTCTACAGGGCATGTGAAAGGATCCCTATTGAATCTCACTAACTCATTCAGCCTGAATCCCACAGTAACATTCCCCACAAATTGCAAAAACAACACCAAAACCACACTTGACCAGATATTTGTAAACTGTCCCTACCACAGAGTCGGACCTCTGGACACAGGCTATAGTAATCACTGTGGCCAAGTCCTATACCATACAAATGTTCTCCCCTTAGACTGCAACAACAAATACACAACTAAAGTAAGAAACTACAGCAATGAAAACATGAAAATCTTCAATGATACCTTAGATGCAGAAACATGGAACAAAGTATATGAAGCAGATGATACAGACAACAAAATGGAATCATTTCTAAACACATTTCTATATCACTTCAATATTTCCTTTCCTCTTAAACTCAAATGCATCACATCAAAAGAACACAATAAGAAGCCATGGATAACAACTGGTATATAGATTTCCTGCAGAAGGAAGAGAGATTGTTGAAGTATCTAAAAAATAACACCACCATCCCCACCTCATCTGAAGAAAGATATGCCAAGCAATATATCAAAATCCTTTAAAAAAGTCATAGCATTAGCAAAGCAAATGGCAAATGACAACTATGTGGCAACATCCTCAAACAAAACCAAGGTAGAGTGGAACATTATAAGGAACGAAACAAATCAACAGCCACGTAAACATAAAAAGACTAGCCTGATCCTCAACAACACCAGATTTACTAATCCACAAGAAATTGCAAATATTTACTGTGAAAATATTGTTAAAAATCTGTTACAAAGCTGCAACAAACCCACACCCAACAGACAAAACAAAATAATCTTCTGGGAAACTACTCCTGAAGAAATAGTACTAAGTGCAAAGTACCTCAAGAATAATTTATCATCTGGAATTGATGACATCCCACATTTTATCATCAAAAACTGCATAAACAAATTAGCTCTCCCACTCTCAAATGTGTACAACTCATCGTTGATGGCAGGTACATTTCCAAAATGCATGAAAGTGTCTAAAGTTATCACAGTCTTTAAGAAAGGTGAAAAACTCAACGCAGAAAATTACAGACCCATATCGCTGTTACCTGTGTTTGATAAACTTTTGGAGAAATTTGTTCACCAAAGACTAATAAATTTTCTTGATGAGAACCAGGTACTATCTGATGCTCAGCACAGTTTCAGTAAAAACAAATCCATGACAACAGCCATATATGTGTATTTAGATGTATGTATGTCTAGATGCTCTAGACAAAAAACAAAAAGCAGTTGGGATGTTCCTAGATCTGTCCAAGGCATTTGTGTCATAGACCACAAGATTTTTCTCAACAAACTGGAGTCATATGGCATTAGAGGTGCCCCACTAAACTGGTTCAGCTCATACCTGACAAATAGGAGACAAAAAGTGTCAATAAAACATAACAACCAAGGACATATTGAAACATACTACTCTGACTATTGCAATATTACACAAGGTGTGCTCCAAGGCTCAATACATGGACCAGTGCTCTTCCTTGTGTACATAAACGACATACCATCAAACATCAATGACAGCACCAGTACACTCTTCGCAGATGATACCAGTATCCTCATAACAAGCAAAAAAGAACATGAACTCCAAGAGGCCATAACGGGAAATACAGACAAACTTGGTGATTGGTTTGAGAAAAACAAGCTCATAGTTAACACAAAGAAAACCACTTACCTAAACTTCCACCTAAGATCAAATAAAATTATGCCTGATATAAAATTATATGGTTCCCAAATATCCCCAAATACAGAAACAAGATTTCTAGGTCAATGGATTTAGGATAATCTAAAATGACAAACATGCATTAATAAAACTAATAGTAAGCTAAACCAACTGTGCTACGCCCTATGAATCCTTGCATTCTGCACAAGCCCATAAACTGTTCACACAGCCTACTATGCACGTGTAATGCAGTATGGTATTATATTCTGGGTAGACTCTACACATAGCCCAAACATTCCCCTCACCCAAAAGAGAGCTGTAAGAATAATCAACAAGGCTAAACTGACTGATAGCTGCAGACCTCTCTTCCAAAAGGGGGGGGGGGGGGGGGTTCAAATGGCTCTGAGCACTATGGGACTTAACATCTAAGGTCATCAGTCCCTTGGTGGGGAGGGGGGGAAGGTGATGTCCATTGTTCAGTTGTTGTTTGTTCATTAAGTGTAAATATCCTAGGTCCATTGCTTTCGTTGGATTTTTCTGTGTTCTTAAGCATTTCTCGTGTTTTTGCTTTTTTTTGGGTGTCTGTGTGAAGGATTTTGGGAGTAAGGGGGGGGGGGGGGGATAAAACGGAGTTATTTGGATAATTTTCTTCATTTATTAATTCCAAATAACTCACAAACAACTAACTGCAACTTCATTACAACTTGAGCTGACACACACTTGAACTAACGTCTACTGACCCCCACCCCCACATATTATTTTATCATAAACTAGCTGTTACGGCGCCTTAATCAAAACCTGAAGTACGAAATCCCAACTGCGCTGCCCCAAAACTAACTTGTGCCACAACTATCTGCATTGGCCTAACGCTAGTCGTTATATAGAAAAGTTAGAATTCATGGTCTTACAGTATTGTTGTAATTAACATATATGTAATTTACAGTGGAGAAAAACTTGTAAAAAAAATTTTTATGCGTGACTGTATGCTCAACAAAAAAGCAAAGACAGCTTTTATATAAATAGTTTCGTAAAATATTGAGTCTTCTGATAAATTTTGTAAGATGAATATTTTTAACAGTTAATGTTACTGCCTGTAAGCTTTCAATAAAATAAAATAAAAAGTATAAATAATAATAAAATAAAACAAATAAATATTTTACTTGCTTACAGTAGTGGTAAATCCAATACTAAATCTTTGACATTTTGTATGAAATATTGTTCTAACTCAAATTAAAGACTTATAACTTAGTTTGTTTACAATCTGAACAAAATTTTGTCATTTGATATGTTAGTATCAAATTACTATCCACTGAAGTTTTAATTATTACTCTTCATAACTCAGTACAATGATGAGTGTAAGCTGAAAATTGGAACATGGTCATACATACGTTTTCAGGTAGCGAAACTTTTATGCATTGTGAAAGACTTACTACTATTGGTGAGCCAGTCTGTTACATTACAGTAGCCAGCTGCAGATAATAGATTTTGTTGAAAAAATAGATTCTGTGTTGTGACCCTTTCTGTGTTCTAAATGGTTCAGAATGACATTACAATGGTCAGCAGTACAGTGTAAGGTGACAGGCTCAACACAGCCATCAATCCTCACTGCTGGCTGCTGCTTGCCCATGTAGAAAGGATCTCCAACATTGGCATGGAAGGTATCTTGGAAGCTGGTATGGAGAGTCGTCTGATCATAATTTATTGAATTATGAATTTGTATACGTAAAAGAAGTTCCACCACGGAGATACTATATGTATATATTTTGCAGTTGGTTTCAAAGGATTTTAGCTAGATTTTCAGTGCAAATTATTCATCTGTGGTTTTGTAAGGAGTGAAAGTATGCCAAGTCAGAACAATGTCCTGTCAACAGGCATGAAACTAATGCAAACCATTGTGAAAAATGTTAATGAATGA
The DNA here is from genome assembly GCF_023897955.1 of Schistocerca gregaria. Lineage (NCBI taxonomy): Eukaryota > Metazoa > Arthropoda > Insecta > Orthoptera > Acrididae > Schistocerca > Schistocerca gregaria. The sequence goes on from NC_064927.1 coordinate 264,583,032, forward strand.
TTCCATATTAAAATATGAAAATCAGTGATGACCGTTCACCAACTTCTGAAGTAAGGTGCATTGTATTTTAAAAGACCTCCTCGCTCTGTTGGCATCAATGATAGCAAAATCAACACACAGGACAAATACAGTTATTTAACACCAATGCAGCTATTTGTGCAATAATAGAAAATGAGCAAGTGGCTGCTAAAAACAGAAAGTTACTTAACTCTGGACTTGTTGATGTTGTGTTCTTCTTTGGCAGGTTGTCTAGTTCAGTGATCTCGCTTCCTACTACAGGTATAAGTTGTTGCTTTCGTATATGTATGGTGAAATGTATTAATGAAGCCAATGTTTTTAATGAATGTTAATTCATTCAATTCACAGTCCTCATCACATATAATTTGAAGAAAACATAAATAAACTATATTCAGTACAGGTCAGTATGCATGCATCTGTCTTATTCCATCTTAACTGAACAATACTAGATTCCAGAGTCCAGCCAACTATGCCATCACACAACTACAACTGACTCACAACCTGACTAGACACAGACTGCTAAACAAAATTCAGCAATGAGGATGCCATATCTCGTAGTTCACAGATATTTAAATGCATCAATATTTACACCCAAAAATATGTTTACAGTATTGATATGATCGAAATTATTTCTAAGAAGGTATAAATATATTTAACATTTCATAAAAGCAATGTTTTTAGGAAACTGTAAGTGTTATATTAGTAAAGTATTGTGAAGCTCATTATTGTAACCTTTGTAGTGTCATAATCTACAGTAAACTTCCTGGTAGATTAAAACTGTGTGCCCGACCGAGACTCGAACTCGGGACCTTTGCCTTTCGCGGGCAAGTGCTCTACCATCTGAGCTACTGAAGCATGACTCATGCCCGGTACTCACAGCTTTACTTCTGCCAGTACCTCGTCTCCTACCTTCCAAACTTTACAGAAGTTCTCTTGCGAACCTTGCAGAATTAGCACTCCTGAAAGAAAGGATACTGTAGAGACATGGCTTAGCCACAGCCTGGGAGATGTTTCCAGAATGAGATTTTCACTCTGCAACAGAATGTGCGCTGATATGAAACTTCCTGGCAGATTAAAACTGTGTGCCGACCGAGACTCCAACTCGGGACCTTTACCTTTTGCGGGCAAGTGCTCTACCATCTGAGCTACTGAAGCACGACTCGCGCCCGGTACTCACAGCCATGTCTCCGCAGTATCCTTTCTTTCAGGAGTGCTAGTTCTGCAAGGTTCACAGGAGAACTTCTGTAAAGTTTGGAAGGTAGGAGACGAGGTACTGGCAGAAGTAAAGCTGTGAGTACCAGGCTTGAGTTGTGCTTCGGTAGCTCAGATGGTAGAGCACTTGCCCGCGAAAGGCAAAGGTCCCGAGTTCGAGTCTCGGTCGGGCACACAGTTTTAATCTGCCAGGAAGTTTCATATCAGCGCACACTCCGCTGCAGAGTGAAAATCTCATTCTGGATAATCTACAGTACTTTGTGAAAAATGAGCTATGATCAGTAGTTCCATTGCAGAATGAACATGTGTACGTCAAAGACAGCCAAGTATCCTATAGATCATCAAGAAGTCATGCAGCTCCATTGAAGCTAAACCTTACTTTAGAAATTTGTGATTGGGTATAAATGATTTTCATACATGTTTAGCAATCATCTTTCACCATTTTCATGCTCGTTGGAGGAATATTGGGTGATTTCATCTCCAATCATAAAGGTCAAGAGTGAATGTATCACATCATCACTATTTCAAAGTTTGCTGAAAAAAAAAATGTTCATGTTCCACATTATACCTCTCCAAAACTACAATATTTTGATTTTTTAATGATTTGTTAAAATGCTACACACCTCTCTAAATGAGAATATTTGTGAAACTATTGTACCGAAAGAGAAAATTGAGAAATTGTAATAAAGAAACAAAAAGTGGTAGATATCTGAAATTATTTTCAATAAATACTTTGTTCCCAATACTACTATGAGACATGATAAAGACATACATGCTTCTGAGCTTTTCTTTTATGAATAAACTATAAGAATTTGCAACTTTTTGTGAATTTCAAAGTTATGTTTTGAAAATATGAATAGACACAGGGTGTGAACTGTCTTGAGAAATGATAAAGTGGGACTGCTGTCAGCTATGACATTAGTGCGTGAAATTCTTAAACTAACAGAATATTTGTACATAAGGATGAAAGAACCTGAAATTTTTTGAATACTTATAAATTATTTTCTCCAAAACCCCATTTTAAATGTTCAAAAAATTTCATCGTATTGTGGGTGATAATCAAACCTACATATACTTAGAGACATTTATTTACTTGGAGTAACATTGGAAGAACAGTTTTAAATAAAAAGAATAAACATCAAAATCAGCTACTCGTCCTAGGAACAAACAATGCATGTGACTGATCGGGCTCTTGTTCCCACTCAGCCCCCGCCCCCTTAAAGTGCAGAACACTTCAGATGTAGGAGTATTTAAATTTTACTTGTCGTCTAGCTCTTGTATGAATGACCAGTTGATGTGTCCGTGTGAGCACAGGTTTGACAGGTTTTTCTATAGTCTTCTGGCATCTTGGTGTTGACTCTTCAGTTCAACTGGGTGCAGGCTCGCCTGACCCTTGATCATCCTGAACTGGGAGAGTGCTTTCATGCTTCAGTGATGGTAACGTCCATGATGGTTTCATTCTTTCAATGGACGCACTGACAATTTTTCCATTTTGCGAGATGTTTATAGTATGGACATTATGTTGCAGTACTTGGTAGGGCCCAGTATATGAAAGTTGTAGGGGAACCCGTATGGCTTCTGTGCACAATATGACATGTGAGCAATCCACCAATGCTTTGTGCATGAAGACTGGATGTTCACCATGGTAGGATGCCGGTGGTCCTCTCACCCTTGCCACATAGTCACGAATGTGTTGTAGCAGCAGTAATAGCTCCGTTTATGGTTGTAGTGGTGCCATTGTGAGATAGTCTGCAGGAATTCTCAGTGGTTCTCTATAAACCATCTCTGCCACTGATGCGCCTATATCCACCTTATATGCAGTTCATAAACCTAGAAATACTAGAAGTAGCACCTCTGTCCAACTCTGTGTCATGAGGGCCACCTTTCCACCATCCATTTGCTTTCTGGGTGATAACTGATTGTGTGGTGATGTTGGAATCCACACAGTGTAGCCAGTTCATTGAACAGATTAGATTCAAATTGCCGACGCTATCTGTTGTAATATGTAGGGGGCATCCGAAACATGCTAACCAATGTAGAACAGCTGCCTCTGCTATTGTCTCAGCTGTGACATCTATCACTGGTGTAGCCTCTGCCCATCTTGTGCATCTGTCTACTGCCATGAGCAAGTATTTATAACCCTCTGAGGGTGGAAGTGGTCACACTATGAGGGTAGAAGTGGACACACCTCTGCATGAACATGTCATCCTACTTTACAATGCTGGCATTGAAGGCGTGTGCAACTCCAATTCCTGGTATCCTTTTTAATTGATGGCCACACAAACCATTCAGTTAGCAACTTGATAATGGTGTTTGCACCTGGGTGCAGGCCAAAATGTGTCTTTGTGGGCACTGTCAAGACACTTTGCAGAAATCCTGTGTAATGGATGGCAGTGGACTCTGTTGTGATACGTTGCACCATATTTTTATGTTGCTTTCTGGCACTTCTATTTGTTCCTGCCACAACCCTATGTGTCAATCTCTTAGTTAGTCTTGCAACTCTTGATCTCTCTCTTGAGCTGTGGTGAGTTCCTCATAACTTAAGATGCTGACTGAGCTCATACTCGAGGAAAAAAAATCAGCGACTATGTTCTCTGTGCCTCTAATATGCTGTTATCTCAGTAGTGAACTGGCTGATGAATTTTGTGTGTTGGAAATGCCGTGGGCAAACATTTGTCGCTGATGTTGTGGAAGGCTGACATGATAGGTTTATGATCCATGAAAACTGTCACCGGTCAGGCTTCAGTGGAAGGGTGAGAATGTCTCACACGATCTTTCATGCCAGTACCTCTGTAAAAAAAAAAAATAAATAAATAAATAAAGCAACTAACTCAGTCTGCCAACATCCATTCACTTCTTGATGTGGTGCTGCTCCAATCTTGACTTGGCTGGTGTCTACTACAGTATTCATTGGTGCACCCAGCACAGTGTGGGCAAGCAACAATGCCTATTCAAGGCCAGTTTGTAATTGGCTGAAAGTGCTACTCATTTCTGGTGTCCATTGCAATAGTCTCTTGCCCTCGGCATTCTTACCCTCAAGCGCGTCCATTAGTGGTATGTGGGTGGCAGCTGTTACTGGAAAATGATGGCAATAAAAATTTGCCATGCCTAAAAATCATCTAAGTTGCATTGCTTATAGTCCATTAACTTTGGTAGATTACACGACGTGGCAATTTTTGAGGCAATGGTCGGATTCCACTGGCCGAGACTCTGTGGCCTTGGAAAGTTACCTCGCTTTTGCGCATGATGGAATTGTCTTCATTTAGCACCCCTCCATAGTTACACCACCTCTGTTGCACTTCACGTATATGCTTGTCATGAACTTGTGCATCAGCTGTGTAACGGCAGAATTGTACGACCACAGCGGACGGCGCCAGAGCCGCCGCGCTGTGCGCTTATCACGCGGAATGCTGGTGGGAAATGCAATCTGAGTCACGCGCCGTGGCGTGTACACAGCCACTGGCTATGAAGAACAGTCTGCGGCTGGCCAGTTGCGAACATGTATCGCTCTGGACACAGTGGTGACGGGTTACCAGATGCGCGTACTGCATTGTCGCGCCGTCTTTATTAATAAATGATAAAACTAAGTTTTCCGTGTTTCCACATTCTGCACTGCATGGAATTACCGCCCATGTATCCCATCCTAACAGCAAATGGACGCAATAACATTTTACTTGGCTGTCCAAAAGACCCCATTAGAGCTGAATATATTATGTCATCTAAATACGCAAAGCAAAATGGCAAGCCTCGTAACACTTATCAGTGAATCTCTGCCGGGTCTGAGCTGCATTTTTAGAAGCAAATGGCATAAACAAAAATTCAAGTAGTCCAAAAGGTGTAATCTCTGCCGCCTTTGAAACATCGGTATGTGCCACTAGGATCTGATTGTAAGTTTTCCGGCATTCCAACACTGAGAAAACTTTTGCAACTGACACAATAGGTAAATTCTTGGATATTAGGTATCAGGTACTTACCTGGGAATGTTCTTGTATTTAGCCTAAGGTAATTGCCACAGGGGTGCCATGTGCAATCCTTTTTGCGCACTAGGTGTAATGAGGATGACTGTGGGCTGTTTGACCTTCATATAACACCAGCACAGAGCATATCCTCAAATATCGCTTTAGTCTCAGCCAACTGTCCTGGAGATATTCTATAGACGTGATGTGAAACAGACGGACCTGGTGTCGTGTGTGTATAATGCACTGTACAATGCTTAACACTGCTTGGCTGCACCAACGTATGTGGCATTGACTGTTTACTTGCATCATTAATTATTTCTAGGATATTGTCCACAGAACCTATCTGAATTGCCTTTACCCTGTCACATTGTGTCCCAGTCATAAGGCAGGCATTAGCTAAGTCTACAGCCAGTGCAAAGTGACAGAAAATCAGCACCTAATATGGGTTGTGTAATATGTGCAACACTAAAACTCCACTTGTATGGAGTAGCAAAACCGATGTCTATCGTCTTATCTTTGCGCACATACATTTTGATGCAGGTGTTGTTTATGGCTAACAACTGTAAGGGCTCCTACATTGTCTTCTTAACTGTGCCCACAAATGGAAGGGTGCTGACCTCTGAACCAGTGTCTGTTAAAAATCTTAAGCTTGAAATGCGATGTCTTGCTGAGATTCTTTGGAAATGTAGTAACTGTGCCATCATGGGCTTTACCTTAGCTGTGTGTCAATCTGTCCATTGCTGCAATTTTACCCTTCTTACATTGGCGGCGCTGTTTGTGAGTGCCACAGCCTGTGGTGCCTAATTCGAACTGCCCTTTCCATTTGGGTATTTATATGGTTTCATGCACTTTGTAGCATGGGTGCCAAACACTCTGTGGTACCAGCTAATATCATCAGCAGTAGTTTGAATTTGAGTGGTGTCTGATGGCTGTAGATAGGATGAATGAGGTGACCACGTCCTCTTATTAGCGTCCGTCCGTAACTTCAAGTTCTTTAACTGCATGTCAATTCATCCCATTGTGGTCCATTAACTCTCAGTTCCCCAGCGATGTCCGGTGATTGTCGACAAGATGTGACAGCACAATTAAGCATCAGCTCCACCAAGAACTGCGATGTGTGATTGTCACCTTCTGGTGTGATGCTCATATATATCACTGCTACACGTCACAGCAATTGACTCTAATGTGGCATATGCTGTATCAGCTACTTGTAGGAATTTATCCAGTGGTTGTCCTTCATACGGGATACCTTAGATGGAAGCTATTGTCACCAGGTATGTAGCAGCATCTCATTAGATATTACGCTACAGTCTACTATCACTTGCAAATGTATCCAAAATTCCGACAGGTTTTTGTCCCCATGTTTCTCTCGGTAAAGCACTTGTGAAAGCCTCTGCTCAGGTAGCTTTGTGCAGTGAGTGATTAGCGAAGTCTTCAGGGTGAGGTATGCTTGTTGATGGGTTGGGTGTAGAATCACATCGGAAACTATTATTGTTGCTTTCTGTTCCTAATTGCTAATTGCCAGCATAAATTGTTCAAGGTACTCAGTAATCCATTGTTGTGTGAAAATGCTTTCCAAGATGGTAAATCATATGTCTGGTTATACGGGTGTAAATGGAGGTGCCCACAATTGTAGGCGTGGTGCAGTTGGTGCGAACAAATCCGCAGATGGAAAATTTTTGGCGTGGGTGTGCGCTTGTGGTGCTGTAGTTATCGCTGGAGTATGTGACCTCGTCGTGTCCATCTTGCTGTCATTTCTTGGCATCAACTGTTCTAAAATTCAATCTCGTTTCAGGTGCAGGATCTCATCACCAATGTTTTGTAAAAACATTATTTGCACCTTCCATGTTTGAAGGATGTAATCCGAAAAAATGTTGTTGTAACTTAAAACAGTGTTTGTTTTCAGGGTCACAAATTATGTAGGTCAGAAATCAAACCCACATATATGTAGAGACATATATTCACTTGGAGTAACATTGGAAGTACAGCTCTAAACGAAAAAAGAATAAACATCAAACCATGGAAATAAGCTACTCGTCCAAGGAACAAATAATGCACTTCACTGGTTTATCTCTGGAATCGACAGTATGTTAGTTGGTCATTGTGCAATGTACAATCAGAGTGGGTAATGCTTGACCATAAAAAATGGGAGAACCTTTTTTTTTTAGGTAAATCTAGCTCTACTCTCAAGGTCAAAAAATCATGGACTCTTAAATATTTAAATTGATCACTAATTTTAAGTAAATGTCATGCAAAACTGGTATTACTGAAACAAAATAATTACTTCACAACATTACGAGTAAGTGGGAAAACAATTTTTAATTTTTTTTAAAAATAGGTTTGTAACAAATATTACGTATAGAATATTTAAACCCATTTTCTTTTTATGATATTATGCACAAATTATTATTGTTTTGTCATGATTTTACTTCACAACTTTCCATGAATTAAATTTGCTCACAATGTAACAAATGTAACAGTCAACACTGTGCTGTCGAAAAGAGTTCCCCCCCCCCCCCCCCCCCCCCCCCCCCCCCCCCCCTGCCTGCTCCTCATTGAACTTATATAGCTGAGCAGAATTTGCACACTGACAAGGATGATGCAACAAGAGCAGTTCTTATGAAATGGGAACTGCACACTGATCTTTTGATAATGGCCATTTGAAGGCATTAGCAGGACCAAGAGGTGTCATACTGGAGACATTTATACAGGGTGCCACAGAAAAATTGGAACATTTCCACAAGCCGATAAAACCAGAAGTGATGAAGGAAAGAAATTGCATTCATAGTAATTGAAACCTTACAACTTTGCCATTTACGAAACATTGATGTCAATTATCATTTTTTTTAAATTACAACCTTTAGATGGTGTCCTCCTATACGTAAACATTTCTGAAATCTGCTGTTGAGATTTCTCATTGACTGCTGCAACATCTCAGCTGGGATACTGTGAACTGCATCCTGAATTCTCTGTTTTAACTCATCCAGAGCTCTTGGTCGAGTCATGTAGACTTTGCTCTTGAGGTAGCCCCACAAGAAAAAATCACAAACCGATATATCTGGCGTCCTACGTAGCCAGGGAATGTTACCGAATCATGAGATCATGTGGTTGCCAAACAATTCTCACACCTATGCCATTGATTACTGTGCAGTGTGTGATATCGCTCCATCCTGTTGAAACCAGGCTTCTGGAACATTTGGAAAGTTGTTCAGTGCAGGTGTAATGAAAGTTCTTAACATCTCCACGTAACAATCAGCATTGACAGTTATTGTGCCTCCCTGTTCATTTGCGAAAAAATATGGTCTGATAATGTCATATGGTGTAACACCACACCATACTGTAACTTTACTAAGGCACTCATGAATGTCATTAGGTTTTGTGTTTGCTCAGTCACGGTAGTTCTGTTTATTCGCATAACCTGTGAGATGAAAATGTGCCTCATCTGACACCCACAGCTTGTTAGAAATTCATTGTCATTGTTTATTTTGGTCATCATTTTTTGACAGAATCCTAATTGTAAGCTATAATTGTTGTACTTCAATTGTTGCACCATCTGTAGCTTCTATGGATGAAATTTTGAATCAAGATGAAGATTTCTGTGAAGATTCTACTGGGACATTTCAACCACGAACGTCGTGGGCTCTGCAAGACAGACACGCGTACAACATCAATGTTTGCTGGAGAATGCACACTTCTTGGTTGTCCTGTTGGTTTCTTCTTGAGGGCAGATCCAGTCTCTTCAAAGTTATTAATCCAACGTTTTGTCGCTTGTTTCAATGGAATGAAATCATATCATGACATCTTAAATTATAAAAACATCAAAACTCCCTCTGCACCACTACCAAACTATGTCATTGTTTTTATAAAACATTTTTATGGCTAACGCATGCTGTTGTCCGTTCCCCTGATCTGTGATTACTGTAATGGTGGACTGTTTACTCGCTGTCACAAACCCACAGTACTCACACCTGTCAATGGCTGCCACTGCTCATTTCAAGCATTCCAGTTATTCTGTAGCACCCTGTATCTTTTAGCTCATGGGAGACCCTTATTATCTGTCCCACCCACCACTGATTGTCATACACACAAAAAATGAAGTGGCTCAGTACAAAGTCTCCTAATGTGATGTCTGCATTTCACACATAGTAACAGGCTGCATTTTATGGAGAGCCATTCTTGCAGCATATGTGCCACTCTGGGATACAACCCAGTAGTGACTTGATTGAATTTGTACCACAGGCATCTTAGCAGACAACTCTTCTCTCTTTTTTTTTTTTAAACAAAATTCTCTTAATGTACTTTTATTTAGATATAAGAGTCTCATGTTTGTTACTAATTTTGATATGGTGTGTACAAATCCAGTAGCATCTCTTATAGCATCAACAGCTTCATCCTGGGGATTAAATCTTGTTTCAAGATGTTTACAGAGACCTCCTACCTCATCACATGCACTTTTTTCATGACTGTTGTTGAAAATGTCCATTTTTTGTCTTAATTGCTGTACTGCAGTGGTGACCAAGATCATAAAGCTGAAATCAGTTTTGAAAATGAAATGCTGCACCATAAGTCATATGCACATGTTTAGGATATGTATGGCCTCTAGATAGCAAAGGCAAAATGAAGAACTAATGTGTCAGTATACTGGGATGTGGCTGGTTTTACTTCTGCTACGGCCAGTCTCTGAATGTTCCAGATATGATGGTCAGCTATTCCTTTCGTGACCCAATGCCAACCCCTATAACAAACTTCTCTGACTCTGCTGTCTTCTTCACCAACTGTCCTCCCCCCCATAATGCATAGGTTTCATTAATGTCAGTATCCTGAAGGTGGAATGCTTCAACAGTCATCGTTTCAGCACAAGGACACATTGTACACTCCTGCAACCAACATTTATCTTGCCGCACTTGACATACACACAAAAGTATCAGGTCCATCTCTGTGTCCTACTTTTCTGTGCATTGCTTATGGCAAAACAAGCAAGTTTCAAATTCGTGCAGTAAATGCATATGCATACTTCCTTCACTGTCTGGCATTTTACCCATTTTGGTCATAAGGAGTAGAATTTTATGAGAGCAATTTTTAAAGTTTGGTTCTACTTTTTCATTAGAAGATATGCTTCTCTTATTGATCTTATTATATACCTTTTTAAAATTTTCACCATTTTCACTAACAGAGATAACATCAGCCTGGTTAGGACTTTGCCTGCTGCAATCTTTGTCATCATGTAGGTAATATTCCAGAGCAACAGTAAGCGTAACATCTTTCCACGGATGCCCACAGTAAGAATGGGCATGCTCAGATACCATTCTCATTCTTTATTTTATGAGCTTTTGAAATCAAATAATGTGAGGAAGTGGGTACGTATTTCTGTGTGTCTGCTGCTTAGAGTAGCTTCCTGGCATCTATGTCAGTAACTGTACCTTTTCAGTATAGATGGCTGCTGAGATAGCAGTATTTAGGTTTTGAAATCACACATCACATTTTGAGCACATATCACTACTGCCAGGTTCTGCACCAAGTGCATCTACATTATACACTTCACAAAGTTTTGAAGATGTTGCTTGTGTAAAACTTGTTTCAATTTTTCCACATTTCTTGTTACATACTGTTTTCTTCTTGTGCTTCTTCCCTTTTCTGTACATTTAAGGGGGATATAGTAGGGGCCACAGGAGCAGAAATGTTAACATTTAATGCATCAACTTTACACCCAGAAATATAAACATCTGCACTTTCTTCTTCAGTTTCACATTCGGGTGATGGTGATCGTTCAGGTGGGTTGTCACTAAATTTCTTCTTGTACTGAGTTTAGCAATTCCTGCACAATGGATGTGATGCTAATACCATTATTTGAGGACAAAGATGTTTCTGCAATACCACTGACAGATTTCCAAAAACTATGAAGTGTTTTTCACTTTCCTTAAACACCACCTTCTTTGTGTCTTTTTTCTTAGTCCACACGCTTCACTCTTTCACTACTGTTTTTCCTCACTGACATTGTACCGAACAAAAAGTTCAAACCAAACACAAACTTGATGGAGAATGGCTTATGTGCAAATTCTCACTCATTTGTTATAAACAGGATAGCACTGGAAACAGTGTTGCCAACATGCATATTTTGCACTTGAAATTCAATGATGTGAAATATGCAGAATGTTGAAGAATGTTTAAGATAGTACACAAAAAATATTGCCCCCTGTGTTTGCACTAACTACTAACATATTATCCAAACAATATTTTGCGTAATTCTCAAAAGTTTCCGGACGGGGGTTTTCGAGTAAATAATTTGTCAAAACTCATAAAAAGTGCAATTTTTAATAATAAATATTTACATAATACAAATAGCTGTACCAGAGAAGATACTGTTTATAATTATATCAGTAGTATCTGGTATATGACAGAAATGATGGCATTCTGTGACTTCCAAATTAGAAAAAAAAATAATAATAATTTTTAAGTGGAAAAATTAACCTAAGTTTCGTATTATTGTCTTAAATGTGTAAGTTAAAGGATGCCTGTAAGTGTACAGGTGTCAACTAAATTTCAGCTCTCTAAGAGAAAGCTTTAACACAAAACATCTGTCAGGTCTTCAGTACCTCTGATTTACACATGTGTGCGCATGCGCCCACGTGCGCACTGTCTCTCTCTCTCTCTCTCTCTCTCTCTCTCTCTCTCTCTCTCTCTCTCTCTCTCTCTCTCTCTCTCTGTCTCTTTGAAGTGGTGTTGATTACTGTGTTGCTACACTGAATGAAAAATGGAGTTTGTAATTTGGACCCTGATTACAGTAAAGTAGCTGACAGATGCACAATGCACAGTTTAGTTTCACAGTCGTTTACTTTCACTTTCCACACCCCCCCCCCCCCCCCCCCCATATATATATATATACTTTTAATATGGCCAGTTTTAACTTTTCATAAGCCTCATTAATAGGTTGCAGGCGAACATCCACATACTGGTAAAATAGTTTACTATTGTACACCTATGAGCAGTAAAAGACAAACCACACAGTGCAGTCTTTCAAATAAATTGAACAGTCACTGTCATTGCTTTAACACATGGTCTATTGCTATAATACTTATTTCACTGTTAAGTTGATGCATTGTCGTCATTCTAACCAACACGGGTTCCTCGTCTGAAACTCGGCCATGGACTGACTGTCTTGTGACTAAAAATGGGGCCCTTATATATCATCACAAAATAGGTGCCGAAACTACACACTGTTCGATGTTTAACTTGCAGAAATAACAATTAAAACTTAACTCATTAAATTAACTGAATACATCCAAAACTTCATTCCTTTTCAGTCTCTTCTACTGCTAGATTTAGGCCAAATTATTTGTTTAAATCATGAAATTAACAAATATCATCATGCAAACAATACTCTTGACAAAACTGTTAATTGCTTGGAATTAATTCAGGCCTGGTTTTGATAGCATATTTTTGAATAGAGCCAAATAGATACTTCAAGATTACTGGCATTTTATCTTCCAAATGTTTGTAATTAGTGCAGAATTTATTTTTATTTATACATCAATAATAAAATTTAAGTTATGAAACAATTACTGATTTCACCATATAATAAAAGACTAGTTAGACTAGTAATAATCAAAATAAATTAGAAAAGCAATTACATACATAAAACAAAGCACAAAATTAAATCTGATGTTATATTCTTTAAAACTATCTTTCTCTTTTATGAAAATGCAGATTATATTCACATATGTTAATGGTAATTAGTTAAAACTAAAAAAAAAGAAAACGAATTTAATGAGCCAGAGGGCAAAATAAGAGGGGAATAAAATTATCCCAGTGGACCTATCAATTGAGGTAGTGTCTGCCAGGTAGCCTCACATCCACATTTGCTGTGTATACTGTCACAGACAGAGCAGTATGGCACAAAGAAGACGCCTACCAGACTCTCTACGGTGGAAGGCCCTAAGAAGAATGGAAGCAGAACAGCTGCAAACTGATGTGGTCCGATGGCTTAATGTGAATTTTTATGTTGTTCCTTGGATGTGATGACAATTTATAGAGATGGAAATAGTATCTCAAAGACCAGGCAGGGCCGACCATGTGTGATATTGGAAAGAGATAAGTGTTATTTGGCTGTAACGATACGACACTACCGTCTTAGTACTACACAGCAGCCGACATTTGACCTGGCAGCATCCACTAGACTTGTATATTGTATCAAGACAAATGGTGACAGAAGGCTTTGTCAACATGGCCTTTATTGTTGAAGACGACCTGTATGTAGACCTCTGATGCGTCTTCACAGAAGGGAATGTCTAGAGTGGAGCCCTCAGCATACCCCCTGGACATCGAACAGTGGGCCAATGTTCTTTTCACAGATGAATTCAGATTTGGTCTGGAGAGTGATTCTTCAAGCATTGAAATCTGGAAGGAATGTGAAGAATGATTTCATGACCCAAGCATTGCAGAAAGAGACCAGCACTGAAGAGGATCCCTAATGGTGTGGAATGGTATAATTCATAAATGAATTGGCAAGGTTTAACTCCTCTCGGGTATCAGGACAGATATTGGGACCTCATGTGTAGTTGTTGTGAGATGAGGTTGACCCAGACTACTTATTGATGGATGATAATGCTCAATCTAAAAGAGAACGTTGGTTGATGTTTTCTTGGAAATGGAAAATTTTTATGCATGGCATGGCCTGCTCACGCTGCTGATTTGAACCCCATAGAGCATGTCTAGCAAGCACTAGGGAGACAGGTTGCATCCTGTCAGCATCCACCACCCACTCCCCAAGACTTGTGAGCATCTCTGCAGCAAGGATGGGTGTTATTGCCTCAACATGACATTGATGACATCATTCACAGCATGCCCTGTCATTGTCGGGCCTGTATTGCTGCCAGAGGTGATCACACCCCATACTCAGCACATTAACCAAATGTCAGAATGTGTTGGGGAAAAAGGAAGAACATTTTTGTCTACTGTTATTCATATAGTAGTTATTTATGTTTTGTATTCTTTACATTGTTTCTGCATTACTATCACCTGTTTATACTGTTTCAGGGCAAAATAAACACAACTTTGCAAAATTTCTGTTTGTTACTATAATTTTGAACATCAGTGTATTTATTTATGGTAGGAGTTACAAGAGTGAGGATTATTTTGCATGAACACACAAGTGTTTGGTAGAACATGGAGATATATAAAGTCAAGATTAAACATTACATGAAGAATAAAATGAACTGCCATACATGGTGCTCATATCAAGACCTACAGAGAAAAGGGAAAAAGAAGTAGAATGCAGGGAATGACAGAAAAAAGTAAAATAGAAAAGACGAAAATAAGAATTGGGGATGGTTATTAATTTGGAAGAAAGAAATCATAACAATCATAAGAAGTTTTCCAGAAATTGAGAAAAAGTGCTATATTGTGTGTCTCTTAAAACATGATAAAATTGTAGCAGTCCCTGTTGTCACCTTGTGCAGCTGACCATTACAGCTTACTAAACAAAACTTGATAGTACTTGTGCCAAGTTACACTGAACTTATCGGCTCTCGCCCTCATCGCTAGACTTAAAAACCAAACCAATACAGTCACTATTAGTTTTTATGATGTGTATATTTATGGCTGCACTTTATGACCTTTGCTTAGTGATGAAGATGAAAACAATTTGTCCTAATAGACATTCTGTAAAATGACTGTTGGTTGTGGCTTCAAGTTGTCGGCACTGTAATATGTAAGTTGAACATCATACTTCAGCATCTCAGCTGAATAGATTTATACAATAAAGGTTGTTATATTCATACAGCTTTGTTTGTAAGTTTGACCATGAAGATGCAGTGTCATTTGATTAGTTGTAAAGTATTCCTCATAGTCAAACTGTATTGCACCACAGTGATCTGAGAAAGAGTATCTCCAATTCTTCTGCACTCTTTGCAATTAATACTTGAAATACTTCATAGGACTGAAGTTGCACTCATAATGGAGAACACATCAATGTTTCCAGACATAAAGAAAAGGGGAAAATTGCAAAAAGAACGTGATCATTTTATTTCAGGAATAGAAATTTAATTTTGGATTTTCCTGTATTAAATGTTGTTGTATCATTACACAATTAATAATAATTTGAAAAGTAAGCCATTATATTATTTTCCTTTAAGTAAATAAAAAACTAAGATACATGAAATTTTTGTTTCATATTAAACTTCATAACATTGACACACAGGATTATTTACAATTTTAACATTACCAGTTCCATTTTCTGTGCACATGCAATATGCTACATTTTTCTGAATCTCCATCAAAGGCTGAAGACTAGACAATTACACAATTGGAGTACACAATTGCAGTGGGGTGGTTATAATTAAACTGGCAGCGTTCTGAGTGCTTCAGTGAGGGCTCTATTGGTTGCAGGAAGCTGAAACATCATAGGTATGTTCATTAATTGATGCACTCATGGAGTGTGCTGAAAAAAATAACAGTTTCACTTTCTGCCACCAGGTGAAAATATGACACAGCAAACAGTCAGAATGTGAAATGTTATGTTTTATCATCACATACTGATTCATTTTGTGAAGTTACTCTTGGTGTACAGGATTAAGAAGGTTGAAGTTTTCTGTATGAAATGCAGTGGCTGTGGAGAAGAAAAACTATGCACTGCTAGTAAAGTTGTTTTATGAGAGTGGCAGCAACAGAAGTGTTGCATTGCAAGAATATCAGTGACAGAAACAGCTGTGAAGAGGCCCAATGTCTATAAATGAGCTAAAGAATATGATAAGAAATTTGAAGAAACAGGTGAATTAAGTGATGCAGCAGGAAGTGGGAGGCAGCACATTTCCATGGTAGTTGTTGAAGATGCTGTAACTTTATCTGATTGTGCAACACACACCTCGAATTCTGCAGCCAGTGCTCAAGCTGTGTCATGGGGACTGCATCTCCTCTTGTTAATAGTTCAAAATATTTTGTGGCGCATTTTACATTGGTATCACTACAAGATTCGAAGGTGCACCATATGAAGCCCTAGGATAGGCTACACCACCATGACTTTGCCTTCATTTCTCGGCATGCGTGGAAATGTATTGAATGTGGCCAGGGAATATTCCATGGGCAGTGCCATGAATGCACGGAACCATCACTTACAGGGTTTTACTTCACAACAAGCTGTGCAGGAACATCCACTGCACTCAGCTTATGTGACAGTGTGGTGTGATTTCACAAGCTCCTTCATTCTTATTAAGTTCCTTTTCTTCATTTTTTTCCTCCCCCCCCCCCCCCTCCCACCAACCCAGTCCCAATGAGAAGACCCATTATGTGTACAGTGACATCTCTGTTATAAGGATGTCCATGTGCAACTCATGATTCCAGCTTTTCAAGAACACAATTGTGTCCACGCTGTTTTCATGCAAGATGGGTTGACACCACATGCTACTTGCCTGGTGCAAGATTTGCTTTGAGAAATCTTTCATCATCTCTAGGCCATTTAAAGATTTCTGACCTTCCAGATCTCCTGACCTAAATCCATGTGACTTATGGTTGTGGGGATACTTGAAATCCTGCAATGTGTATAGCCCAGACTGCACCACTTGGAACCCCATCAGTTTCATTACTATCATGTGGTACAAGGACGTGCTGAAAAGTAATTTCTCCAAATTTGTAATCTGAAAACTATTAAAGCATTTCAAGTAAAACAAACGTTATTAACATTCTACATCTGTATTCTTCATGTCTATGTACTTGCAGCCCTCTGCCATTTGACAGCTCCGAATTGTTGTATGTAATGGTGGCAATGTGTTATGTAAGTGTGCTGATGCATGAGAAACAGCATGCCTTAATCGAGTTTCGAATTCTAAGTGTTTATCCACACGTGGAATAGCCTCTCCTTCAGTCATCAGACTTACCCCATTTGATTTTTGCCTGTTTCCAAAACTTAAAAAACACCTTTGAGGATTTCACTTTGATAGTGTTGGAGCGGTGCAAACAGAGGTAAGGTAATGGCTCCGTCAACAATGTTAAACATTCTGTTGGGATAGTATCGACAAATTGGCCTTTCATTTGGAGAAATGTGTTTGTTGCCATGGTGACTATGTTAACATGAAGATTAAATATGTAGAATCTTAATAACTTTTGTGTTCTTCAAATTCCTGAAGTGTTTTCACATAAATTCAGAGGTATGACGTTTCAGCATGCCCTTGTAATATTTCTTCACTTATAACAAATATTTGTGTCTCAAGATTTCTTTTATTTATTCTTTTCCCTATTGACCTTTACCAGTTGTCAATACATATCTTAAATATATATTCCAAGAGTGTTTGCAAATCTTAATCTTTAGTGTCAGGTACTGCTTCCTATTGATGATAACTACATAATCCCACCTTCATATGTTTCTCATTGTTTATAAAGCATACTTCCATTAATTGGCAAAAGCTTCTCTCAGCACTCCATTCCAGTGCAGTTGTGTACAAAATGAACAGAAAAAGAAAATTTTAGTTAATTTCTGATGCATTCTCATCCTTCTATTTAAATAACTTCATTACATTTTCACTTTGGGATCTTGTTTAAAATGTTCCAAGATATCCATTTGCTATTAATTTCAATTCATGAAAGTAAAAGTCACTTATAAAACTTGTTATACTATGTCAGGACAAAGTGTCATGGAGTGTTAGAAGCAAGAAGGTGGAGACACTTTTGCTCAAGAAGTATTAGTTGAGAGAATGAAAGAGCAACAAAAGTGTTAAGGGAGAAACAAAGAACATAACATTAATGTGGAAGTATTCATTTATTTATTTATGAAGTTAACTGATTGAATTTTGATGTGAGTGTTAAAGAACACACATCTGTTTATTGGCATAGCACATAGTCAACAAGTTCAAGAAATGCACAAAATAAATAGACACCTTCTGGATCATGTCTTTTATTATGGACTGCTGTTTTCAGTCAGTGGTGCAGAACTGAAGATGATCTACAGCACAAGTTGAAACTGATGGTTGGTAATAAAAGAAGTGATCTGGGTGGTATCTGTTTATTTATTATAAGAAAAGAGATCATGGATCCAATGACACAGCATTGATTATGAAATGCACAGAGATGACTGAACACTGTCATTTAGAAGCTAAAGGCTTCTGCATACAGAAGAGATTTGCAGCTTTCAAGAAAGTGAGAATATTATACAGCAACAGAAGTTGACACTAGATAGTAAATTCCCAGTGAACAGTGAAGCCAAAAATTCTGTGGTTCCAAGTTTTGGTCGTTATGTAGAAATTTGGTATTAGAATACTTCAACAGCTGTCATGAGTAATGAGTGAGAGACACAAACTACAATACTGTGCCCAGAAATTAATGTGCTGGGCATCCAAAAGTGCACAATTGAAGGTTCTGTTTAGAATTTTTTGAGACCAGAAGAACCAATGGAGAGGGAGGCTATTACAGAATCAGAGATAACTTACAGTGAGAATCTAGTGAACTTTGACTACAAAACATGATAGCCATCAAGACCACCAAAACAACACAGATTGTAAGTTGGGTCTGCAAGCAAGCATGCAGTTCATTGTGTGAATGTAGATGGCATTCAGAAGAATTTTGAAACAGATTACAATCCATCAGTTGGCTGCTGTAGCCAAATGCATTTTGGTTGTTCGTGGGTATTCAAGAGATTCTCAGAAAATTGCTGCAGTGTTCTATACACACCAGCTGGTATCTCCCATAAATAATTTCATAGAAAAAATTAGCACAGCTCTAGACAAAAAAAGTAAAGTAGCCGGAATTTTCTGCAACCAGACAAAGGCTTTCGATTCTGTAAAAGATTCCTTGCTAATCCACAAACTAGAAAAATGTGGGAATAAGGGTGCAGTACTTCAATGGCTTACTTCTTACTTATCTAATAGAAAACAAAGAACAAACATCTCTTCAAATGGCGTAAACTACCATTCAGACTGGAAAACAATAACACAGGGTGTTGTATGTCAACAACTTACCATTAATATACCATTAACATACCAATAATATATCTTTTGTGCTGAAGCTCCAGAAGAAAAAACAGAAATATGTGCACTGCACAGCAAAGAGAATCATGTTGTCCATTATTACAGAAACTAAAAATCTTGACTGTCCCTTCCCTATACATACACGAGCTAATGATATTTTTACACAACAAACTGGAATTGTTCATTAGAAACCAATTTGATCATCCATACAGTACAAGGAATAAAGATAATTTTATGCTTTGTGCCCATAGACTGAGATTATATGCTCAGTCCCAAAATATATGCACATGAAAGTCTACAACAAACTTAAAGGCAAAAACATTCTAAACGTGGAACTAGGGATACTAAAACAGAAGTTACATGAAATTCTTATACACAAATGTTATTACTCATTAGAAGAGTTCATGAAAGATGAATTGATAATTTGTGCAGAATCCAACCACAAATTAGCATTATATTGTGGAATTAAGCTGCTGTGGCTGTAGAGTAATTTTGAGGGATTATGTAGTCGGTGCAAGTTGACCAAGGGCTTCAGTTTGGTCTGTAGAAAATACTGTGGAGAAGTGTATAACATGTTGTTGTTGTTGTTGTTGTTGTTGTTGTGGTCTTCAGTCCTGAGACTGGTTTGATGTAGCTCTCCATGCTACTCTATCCTGTGCAAGCCTATTCATCTCCCAGTACCTACTGCAGCCTACATCCTTCTGAATCTGCTTAGTGTATTCATCTCTTGGTCTCCTTCTACGATTTTTACCCTCCATGCTGCCCTCCAGTACTAAGTTGGTGATCCCTTGATGCCTCAAAACATGTCCTACCAACCGATCCCTTCTTCTAGTCAAGTTGTATAACATAATTGCTGAAAACTTAAATGATTCATTGCATTTGCTTGTTTGTTAGCATGCAATGAAATGGTGTCAGTGACAGTTTCATTGTAGTAGTTTGCATTTGTGTCAGGACCAAGTTTGATTATGTAAATCCTTTTCCACAAAACAACAGGGCTCATTTTAATTATTGTTTGTATTCTTTTTAGATTGTAGTTTCTGTATTGCAGCTTAGAGCTGTCTGCTGTGCTACAGTCACACAGTTTTTAATATAGTAACATATCCACCTGTACTCACATATGCTTGTCTGCCAGTAAGCAGTGGACTGGTGTCAGTGACAGCATTGTCTTTATAGTAGATTCCATTTTTTTTTCTAAAAGACAAAATCAATAATTCTGTTGTTTACTACTGTTTTCACATGAATTTTAGTAGTGGGTTGAGTACACATGCTGTGTTTGGACACGAGGAGGAGCTGACTGCTGTTTATGGACAACTGAGGAAGTTGTTGGCCAGTCAGCTATCTGCAGGCTGATGCTTCAGACTGTAGCTGCTTTGGGAAAACTGATGCATTGAATGGAACACCTCAGATGTTGCTTGTTTCACCCTGGGGCTTTGCTGCCAAGGCACCTTACAGCGCACCAGGTCTTGGGGACTGTGCTCACCTCGGGGTGAGTTGCAGGTTGTAATTAGTTTGTTTCACTTGAGGTAAAGAGTGAGTGTGGGGACTGGCCACCTGGGCTCATCCATTCATCTTATGAGAGGACAAGTGGCCACTCCTTCAGACAATCCAAACAGGCACAAGGGAGGAGGAGTTTGCTAGTTAACAGGAGACCAACACTAGTCATCAGGAGGTTCAGTGTTAGTTGTATTATGGAGTCCTTTAGGGAAATATTGTCGAGGACTGCAAAGAAATGCTTGGTATGTCTGAGATGTGGAAAGTGCTCTGCATATAGCTGTCAAGGATGCATGGTGCAGTCATCTGCATGTTGTGGCTGAATTTGGTATGTTGATACTAATTATGCCTTTCACTCAGCATACTCAGTTCATACAAGTGAATGGCAGATGTGGTGAAGGTTGCTGGCCTGCTGGATCAGATCCAAAGTAGATTCAAAATATTTAATGTGTCATAGAATGTATAAAAAAAAGGACAACTGACAAAAACGTTACATCCATCAAGGTTGACACTAAGCGTGATTGCAAAGTTATCTATACACATGTAACCAGCATTGGAGAACTCAAGTAATCATCAGATGTTTTTACTGGTCACCTGATTGCATCTTAATAACTGTAGACTCATTCAAAGAAAGTTTATGTTCGTTACTGCAGAAGTAACTTGACAACCAATGTTAGTTGGAGGTAACTTTAACTTCCCAAGCACAGACTCAGATGTCTGTGGATTCAATGTAGGTGGTACAGACAGATTTTTTGAAGTAGTTCAGAACACATCTTTCAAAAACTATCTTGAGAAGCTAGGTCAACAATTCACACACAATGTAAATATTTTATACCCTGTAGCTACAGTTAGGCGTGGCCTCATTGACAAGGCACCACTGATGATAGTGCCACTATAAGGAACAAGCAGCTTTGTTTAAAGTTGGTGTTTGAATTGATAATAGTAGGACAGTGTTTAATAAGAAATGTTAGTCAGATGGGAAACAAAGGAAATTAAAGACTGGAATTATTGAGTTCAACACCATTGAGATCATCTCAGCGAAGAATCTATATAAAAACACTTAATTGAGATTGCAATTTCAAGATTACACTGTAAGGTAAAGGAGAAATGATTGTGAGAATATTGGAGAAAATTTTCCAAATTGCTAGATTTTCTGGAGTAAATAAACACATCACAGGAAACAGAACAAAATAACTAATGGAAATCTGAAATTATTGGGAGTTTGTTTAAGAGAGGAGGATAAAGTATGGCTGTGATCTTTGGATATAGAAAGAAAGTAACTGAAAGTATGGAACAGAATTTAAAACCAAAATAGCAATAGCAAAAGGCTTTGTTTGGAAGAAAAGGGGAATTTACTGCAGCAATATGGACAAAGATTTGAGGAAAAGATCAGTAGTGTGATTTGAATGGGCTGGTCTCCAGAATAGTGCTGAAGTGTAGACAGTGAGGAAGAAAGATAGAGCAAGGCTGGGGACTTTTGAGATGTCTATGTGGTGAAGGATGGGAAGAATAAATTGGATTGATGAGGTGAAATTTGAGGTGGTTCCAGAAGAGTAGAGATGATTATTGAATGTAATAAAAACTGGGTGGGGGAGATTTGCTCATGAACAAAAACATTATGACCATGTGCTTAACAGTGTGTTGGTCCACATTTGGAGTACTACTTAATGACAGTTCTGTGTGACGAAATGTGGTAAGCCTTTAGTATGACTCCAGAGGTATGTACTACTACCTGGCTACACAGGTCACACAGTTCTCATAAAGTATGAGCCAGTGGCTTGTAGGTGTCGAGGCAGTTCCTGATATCATCCTAGATGTATTCCATCAGGTTCAGATCAGGTGAACTTTGTGGTCAAGCATCAGTGTTCACTGTTGTGCTCCTTCCAGCCAATGGAGCACAATTCTTTTGACATGGCAGCTATCCCACTGGAAGATACCATGCTGTCAGGGCTACATCAAGAATGAAGGAAATCAGGTGGTCCACACTAATGCTCATTTAATCCACAACATCTCCACTGATCTGTGTCTGTGATGAAATGCGAGTTTCAAGCAACCTTTTGCCCAAATAATCGTGAGTCTGGATACAACCATTGACCTGGAGTAACAAGAAACATGATTCATCCAACTATGCAATGTGTTCCTATTGATCCACATTCTACTGCAATTGTAATATATTACACTATGTGATCAAAAGTATCTTGACACCTGGCTGAAAATGACATACAAGTTTGTGGTGCCCTCCACTGGTAATGCTGAAATTCAGTGTGGTGTTGCCCCAACCGTAGCCTTGATGACAGCTTCCACTCTTGCAGGCATATGTTCATTCAGGTGCTGGAAGGTTTCTTGGGGAATGACAGCCCATTCTTCTCAGAGTGCTGCACTTAGGAGAGGTATCAATGTCGGTTGGTGAGGCCTGACACAAAGACGGCGTTCCGAAACATCCCAAAGGTGTTCTATAGTATTCAGGTGAGGACTCTGTGCAGGGCAGTCCATTACAGTGATGTTTTTGTCATGTAACCACTCTGCAACAGGCTGTGCATTATGAACAGATGCTCAATCATGTTGAAAGATGAAATTACCATCCCCGAATTGTTCTTTGACAGTGGGAAGCAAGAAGGTGTTTAAAACATCAATGTAGGCCTGTGCTTCCTGCCATTAGATCACCACATTGTGTACTGTGATTTGTCACTCCACACAACATTTTTCCACTGTTCAGTTGTCCAATGTTTATTCTCCTTATCCCAAGCAAGGCATAGTTTGGTTTTTACCAGCTTGATGTTTGGCTTATGAGCAGCCGCTCGAGCATGAAATCCACATTTTCTCACCTCCTGCCTAGTACTTGCAGTAGATCCTGATGCAGTTTGGAATTCCTGTGTGAGGATCTGCCTATCACACATTACGGCCCTCTTCAACTGTGGGTGGTCTCTGTCAGTCAACAGAAAAGGTCGGCCTGTATGCTTTTGTGCTGTATATGTCGCTTCACATTTTCACTTCACTATCACCTCAGAAAAAGTGGACCTAGGGATGTTTAGGAGTGTGGAAACCTTGCAAACAGATGTATGACACAAGTGACACCCAATCACGTGCCCACGTTCGAAGTCTATGAGTTCCGCAGAGCACCCCATTCTGCTCTCTCACAATGTATAATGACTACTGAGGTCTCTGATATGGAGTACCTGGCAGTAGGTGGCAGCACAAAACACCTAATATGAAAAATGTTTGTTTTGGGGGGTGTCCAAATACTTTTGATCACGTAGTGTATGTTGTTGGGTCAACTTGGGTACACATAGGGGTCATCTGCTGTGAAACCCCCTGTTCAACAATGTGCACTTAACAGTGTGCTTCAAAACACTTCTGCCTACACCAGCATTTTATTCTGTCATCAGATCTTCATGTTCTGTGATGAGGGATGGATGTCCAACACCTTGTCACCTGTTCATAGTTTAACCATCCTACACCACCAACAGGTAGTGTTCAACCTTTGGTGGGCAGTGGTCGTAATGGTTTACCTCATCATTGTATATTCAGAAAAAAAGGGAGAGGATTATGGAAAAGATATGTGAGAGAGAAGAGGAGGCAAGTGAGGAAGAGATTTCTGATCCTGGATGATGTTACAGAAATCAGAACAAACTGCGACATTCAAAGGGGAGTGATAGACTGTCAACAGAGGATCTACTAACATAACAAAGACCTCGTGATGATGATGGTGGTGGTGGTTGTGATGGCAATAGTCATTAACTCAGCCATGATTTCAGTGGTGCTGAGAGATTAAGAAAGGCATGTTAAAAGTCTGAAATAGTGGGTGAGAACAGAATCGAGCAGATGAGTTAAGCAGACTGTCGAAAATACACCATGAGGGAAACAAACTAGCTTCTTGTTTTCCATGTTGGTCAAAATACAAGCTGCATTTTTTCTCCCAAATCTGGACATTCAGAATTAGGGTTGCCTTATTTGTGTATCCATACAAATACTGGTATACACTGCAAGGAGGGGAGGGGAGGGAACACACCATGAAGAATTATCATACTTGAATGGAAATTGGTAGACATTATGTACATGTACGTACAAATGAATGATTACAAATTCAGATAATTGGATATTTTATTCAAGAGGAAGTGCTCCACAAACGAGCAAGTCAGTAACGCATTGGTCCACCTCTGGTCCTTGTGCATGCAGTTTATACAGCTTGGCAATGGTTGATATAATTGTTGGATGTCCTCCTGGAGGATATTGTGTCAAATTCTGTCCAGTTGGCACATTAGATCGTCAAATTCCAAGCTGGTGGGAGGGCTCTAAATGCCCCAAACTTTTTTAATTTGGGAGGGATCTAGCAAATTTTCTGGCCAAGATAGGGTTTGGCAAGAATGAAGACAAACAGTAGAAACTTTTGCGGTGTACGGGTGGGCATTTTTTTACTAGAATGCAAGCCCAGGATGGCTTGCTGTGAAGGTCAACAAAACAAGGCATAGAATATCATCTGCATACCACTGTGCTGTAAGTGTGCCATGGATGACAATCAAGGGACTCGTGCTATGAAATGAAATGGTGCCCCAGACCATCACTCCTTTCTGTCATGCTGTATGGTGGGCAACAAACAGGTTGGTATCCCATCACTTTCTGGAGTATTTCCATATGTGTCTTCGGCCTGGAACCTCATTGACTGGAGTAGAATTGTCTTCACTGATTGGTCCCACTTCAAATTGAGCCCTAATGAACAGTGAAGAGGTGTCTGCAGATGTCCCGGACAGCGGTGAGGTACCACCAGACTGTCACCCACCATATGCTCTGACAACCAAGAATGATATAATGGGGTGCTATTTGCTTTCATAGGAGGCCTATTTTGCTACCTTACAGCACAATGGTATGTTAACGATAGCCTAAGCCTTGTTCTGTTGCCCTTCGTGGCTAGCCATCCTGGGGTTACATTTCAGTAAGACAATGCCCTCCCACACACAGTGAGTGTTTCTATGAGTGTTTCTACTGTTTGTCTTCATGCTTGCCAAACTCTGTCTTGGCCAGCAAGGGCACTGGATGTCTCCCCATTTGATAACATGCTGGCAAACAATATCACTTGGTTAAAAGTGACATGTGACATTTGATTTTATTGGAGAAAGAATTGAAAACTACACATGCATAAAGGAAATTCTATAGAAAGTCAAAAGCCAGTAAATATCCTGAACTTTAAGCTATTGTTCTTCCTTTCTACAAGATAGGAAAGAGAGTATACATTTTTCTTAACAAATAATTTAGGTCAAGGCCTTTAAATTAGAAAGATCTTAAACACAAGGCAACACAAACTTACTTCCTTGTATTGGTTCTAAGCCTCAGATTTATTTGTTGATGTGGTGTCTCATTTTGTTGAAGTACTTCGCCATCATAGAAGCTGCCAAAAGATTTTACTGAGAAACATGTTAGCTTTTAAAAGTATATAATCCAAATGCTGCAGCAGCATTCTTATCCCAGTACACAAGACTGGCAGTGTTAGTGAGACACACCTGTGGGATATGGCCAAGAAATATCAAAATGGACTAGATATTGGTGAAAAGTGTCTCATTAAGAACAAATGAGAATGAAAAACAAAGAATTACCATGATGAATAACTAGTCATAATACTATTTCTGTGATCTGAGGCTGAAAAAATACAATAAAAGGATTTCATTTACTGTTCTAATTTTCAAGAACTACAGACATTCCTGTCCATAAAGCTTTTTCTATTAATTCTTATTTTGAAAATGTTCCATCATTTCTCATTATGAATTGCAATAGCTTGCAAGAAAAATGCCTTTCACACTGATCAGCCAAAACAATATGACCACTGCCTACCGTGACATTGGATGCTGCCTGGTTGCACTGCGGGCATGTGATGTGGTAACAAAAGTGTTTAAGCAGAATGAAGATATGGATGCAAATGGGGAAATCCATTGATATAAGCAACTTTGACAAAGAGCAGATTATTATTGTGCAGAGCCTGTGAATGAGTATTGTGAAAACAGCAAGCAGGTTGAATGTTCATGTGCTGCTTTTGTGAGCATGTACAGAAAGAGATAGAATGACAGTGAAACTACTACTAGAAGGTAAATGGTTGGAAATCCACAAATCTACAGAGAATGTGGGGTTTTGAAGGCTTGTCTGCTCTGTAAAGTCGGATAGATGGTGATCTGTGGTACCTATGCCAAACAACAGGATCTGATCGTTGGTCAATGGAAACATGTCGGCTCTTCAGGTGCTACACTTTGACTTTGAACAGAAGTCTGTAGCTAAGGTAGAATTTTCAAAATTTTTAGGTGTGGCCATTGATGAGAGGTTAAACTGGAAGCAACACATTGATGGTCTGCTGAAACGTCTGAGTTCAGCTACGTATGCTATTAGGGTTATTGCAAATTTTGGTGACAATAATCTCAGTAAATTAGCTTACTATGCCTACTTTCATTCACTGCTTTCATATGGCATCATATTCTGGGGTAATTCATCGTTGAGTAGAAAAGTATTCATTGCTCAAAAACGTGTAATTAGAATAATTGCTGGAGCCCACCCACGGTCATCCTGCAGACATCTATTTAAGGATCTAGGGATCCTCACAGAATATATATTCACTTATGAAATTTGTTGTTAATAATCCTACCCAGTTCAAAAGTAATAGCAGTGTGCATAGCTATAACACCAGGAGAAAGGATGATCTTCACTATGCAGGGTTAAATCTGACTTTGGCACAGAAGGGGGTAAATTATGCTGCCACGAAAGTCTTTGGTCACCTACCAAACAGCATCAAAAGCCTGACAGATAGTCAACCAACATTTAAAAATAAATTAAAAGAATTTCTAGATGACAACTCCTTCTACTCACTGGCAGAATTTTTAGATATAAATTAAGGGGGGGGGGGGGGGGGGGGGGGGGGGAACTAGCTTAAACATTAGTGTCATGCAATATTTTGTGTAATGCAATATCTTGTACAGACATCTTTTATTAACCTGACACATTCCACATCATTACGAAGTGTCGTATTCATGATCTGTGGAACAAGTATTAATCTAATCTAATCTACACATTTCTGCTACACTAGGTCGATGGTTTTCTCCACAAATGCTGCCATCGCAGTGAACGGCAGCTCGGAATGTGCAGCATGTAACAGACACAGGCTGGTGGGACCAGTACAGTGCTATGGGAGAATTCTCCTGTGCTTGCATGGGACCTGCAGTAGTAATCAAAGACATGCTTACAGCTGCGAACCACCTGCATCCCTTCATAGTTGATGTCATCCCTGATGCTGATGTCATCTTTCAGTAGCATAATTGTCCATGTCTTGGAGCCAGAACCATGCTACAGTCATTTGAGGAGCTTTATAGTCAATTCACGGTGATGTCTCCGCTGCCAAATTTGTCTGATGAAAATCCTACAGAACCCATCTGGGTCACTATCTAGCAGCATCACCATGTTTGCAAATCAGTGTCCCATTATTCACATGAATTACATGACCTGTGCATAGTCATCTAATGCCATGTATCTCCACAAACCTATCAGCAAATGGTCGGATCCCTCATATGCAGACTCAGGTGTATTTTGTTCCAAAGATGGACAAACAAGGTATTAAGCAGGTGGTCATAA